>NC_090445.1:1713841129-1714188070 GCF_031143425.1 Pleurodeles waltl | reverse complement strand
CTAATAAATCCAGACCGACCATTAATTTATCTCTGTTTATCTAATTTGTAGCGCACAGCAATATCCATCCGAGTTTCCTTTTGCTGGGATGATTCTGGTAGTTGTCAGAAGACAAGAAGCAATGGAATGTATGTATGTATGAGGCACAGATGAGATGCAAAACTCTTGCTCATCTCTATCAAGAACAGCAAATTATGATTAATCATTAAAACCTTTCCTGAGCACCCTCAAAATAAACTCCCACTAAAGCGTGAGATCTACATTGAAACAGAGGCACTGCATGCACACAAACCAGATTAAATCACACATTTACTGTGGGATCACATGTTCCTTCTTCAGCTTCTGCAACACAAGCAGCAAGGGAGGCTGAATACCACCACAGCAACCACAAGACCCCTGGTCCTGCGTATGTCGTTCGTGAGTATCCACACTCCACCAACACCCAGGAATATTGAAACTCTACTCTGGAATTAAAAAAAAGTAAAAGTGATGGGTGGAATGCTCAAATTAATCTCAGCCACTTGTAAATATTCTGTCTGCACTTGGGGTCGCTATCGTGCAGCAGGAATGCCCACTAGGCCACCAGGGATTTTTGGATGCTTTGTTTTTAAAATCTTTGTTGTTTTGGGGAGCAGCCCCTTGAGCAAGGGTCGCTCCCCTTTAGTGGGGTACATGTTTTGGATGTTTCTGCCCCC
Organism: Pleurodeles waltl; assembly: GCF_031143425.1. Lineage (NCBI taxonomy): Eukaryota > Metazoa > Chordata > Amphibia > Caudata > Salamandridae > Pleurodeles > Pleurodeles waltl. Next base: position 1,714,187,375 of record NC_090445.1, on the reverse strand, counting down.
CCTTGGGGGAAGATTAGCCATATATTTTGAGGTAAAGCCACTAGGCCACCAGGGATTTTTTCAACAAGATGTTTCTTGTTTTGGGGAGCGGCCCTTTGAGCAAGGGTGGCTCCCCTTTAGGGAATACGTTTTCGCCATTTCTGCCCGCCATAAATTTTTAGGCCACTAACCACTGGGGAGTAATTTATTTGGGCATGTTGGGGAGCGGCCCTTTATTAGAGAGCATGATTTTTGGCTGTTTCTGCCCCCTTTATGGGCAGATCTGCAATATTGCAGGCCAATCTGCCCCTAAGGTGGCAGAAGCCACTAGCCACCAGGGAGAGTTTCCGTGTGTGTGTGTGTGTGTGTGTGTGCGCGTGTGTGAACTGGAGTTCGGCTGACGGTCTGCATGCACTGGTGTTTGGCTGGCTGTGGATGTATTGGCATTTGGCTGTCGACGTATGTGATCTGGCACTTGGATGGTGATGGACAGAGTTCATAGCGCTTTATATTATTAATGGTTGTTTTTCTTGTCATCATTTGCATTTGTGATTGTAATGTTTTATTTCTCCTTTCTCTTCTAGTGCAAAGCTTTTGTTTGTGTAATAATAGCAGCATATTATCTTATGTTTTATTGTCTGTGGAATTCTCCTTGGATTGTGCAAAACTTGTGTTGTGTTGTCTTGTGTGTAATTGTATTTTGTCTTTCCTTTTTAGTGGGATATCATTGGTGTTGCTGTCTGTGCAGAGTAGGTGCAGGTGGGACTAGCTGTCTCTGGCAAGTGATTGGTATAGGTCTTTGTGATGAAGCCACACTTATTACCTATTTTACAGTGTTGGTTGTTGCTGACTTATTTCTATAGTTACTTTTGTTAGGAAGGATCACGGCTAGCCTCACGGTGACCGCTCAGCAGGTTGTACGTATGCCTTTTGAGTCGTCTTCTGACCATGATTATGAGACTGACTCTGCAAGTTTCTGGCAGTGAATCTTCTGTCCGAGAGGAATCATCTGATGATGAAGCCACTCTCAGTGCGGACGAAGGGCCCTTTTTAGAAGAGGACACTGATGTGTCGATAGTGTTGCAAGAGGCACCTGGGCAGCAGCCTGGGGCTGAACGGCTTCCCACTGGAATACCTGACCTATGGGTTGCCCCAAACATGGTGCAGCCGGCGTTGCCTGCCTTTGCTGGTGTCCAGGGTGTGGAGTGGATACTGACAACTTTTTGCCTATAAATTTCTTTCAGTTTATGGACGATGTATTTTGGAAGAGATTGTTAGCAGACTAATTTGTATGCTGAACAGTATTTGAGGGACAACAGTGCCAGACTTAAGCCCTGCTCTAGAGCTACCCAGTGGATTCCCACAAATCTGGATGAGTTGAAGTTGTTCTTGGATTTAACTTTTTTGATGGGTTTGTTAAGGAAGCCGTTGCTGTCTTCATATTGGTCTACCAATACCTTGATAGCAACATCCATATTTTCTACAATCATGAGTCGTGATTGGTATTTGCTTCTGCTTTGGGTGCTGCATTTTGTTGATAATGCTTCAGCATTGCCACAAGACCACCCTGATTGTGACCATCTTTTTAGGATTCGGCCTGTACTTGATCACTTTGTAGATTGATTTTCAGAAATCTATGTTCCAAGAATAGAAATAGCTGTGGATGAGTCAGGGCCATTTGTTCTTAGACAGTACATTCCTGCCAAGTGGGCTTGTTATGGAATTAAGATGTACATGCTGTCTGAAAGTAGTTCAGAATAGGTCTACAATTTCCACTATTGACCCCCCTGTTTGTCCTTCCTCTTTTGTAGTTAGTGAGAAAATTGTGTAGAGGACTATTTTAACAAAGGTCACCATTTAGACGTAGGGTAGTGCTCCCTTTTGCTCCGAGGCCGGCGCAGCCGCTGTTGAACGTCTGTTACAAGAGCTCCCTGACGCAGGGTCAAGTGAAAAACAGGACCGGGTCTGTTTACTCTTTCTTTTTTTTATAGTCCGATTGCTGTTTACATTTAATTGTATTCTGGGGCTCCACATAATGTTTGGAGCGTGGTATCAGTTCCCAGTTTGAGCCTCCGATTGATCCCTCTCCTGGTTTCAGCTTTGTAATTAATAGTCTTCTCTGGGTTTCATTTCGGTGTTACTTCCAGTGTCACATTTTCCCGCGGTAACTAACCACACTCGGCATGAAGACGGCCTGCTCTTAGATGTGGCTTCCTAACTTACGTTGCACAACTGCATCCACCAAACTAAAAATAAAAAATAAAAAAATAAATCACATTGACGAAACCTAATACATTTACCAATGCTTGTTTACACTGGTATGCCTTTACTGGAGGGGACAAAGGCTATGCAAGTCAGAAGAGCCTCTCCCAAAAGGAGCAATCGGTACCCCTCTAAACAGGACTCACTGGTGAGGCGCGGCTTGAGAGGCCCGCTGCCCCCTCCCTGACTAGCACAGGGCCTTGAGCACATGTTTGTGGTTGGCCTCTGGGGTATCTGTTCCCAGAAAGGCGCAGTGCCAGCTGCCACTGTGAGTTAGGAGGGGTGATGAACTGATACATTGCTGCTGTTAGAAATGGGGTCTCTGGTTGGCAGTCGGTTTACACTCTGTCCAAGCTGGGACCCTCACTCTAGTCAGGGCAAGGGAGATCCTCACCCCAGATAACCCCTGCTCACCTCCTTGGTAGCTTGGCCGTGCCTCATTTCTTCTCCGGTCGGGTCGGAGATGCATCGTTTTTCTCTACCGTAAGAGAGCGATGCGTCGATTTCCAGACGGGGCACCTCGGATCCGTGCAGTCCTTGTTCTACCAGCTTCCCCTTCCAAGGTCCCAGGGACTGGATAGGGCACCACTAGGCAAGGCAGGGGGTCTCAGCAGAGAGTTCAGATTCTGGCAGAGGAAGTCTTTGATGGCCCTGAGACTTCAAAATATGATGCAAGTTCAGTCCAAGCCCTTGGAGACACTTCACAAGCAGGAATATACCACAAAGTCCAGTCTTTGTCCTCTTTCAGGCAGATGCAGCAACTGCAGGCCAACCCAGCAAAGCACAGTCACAGGCAAAAGGGCAGTACTCCTCCTCCAGCTCTTCAGCTCTTCTCCTTGGCAGAGGTTCCCCTTGGTTCCAGAATTAATCGGAAAATCTGGGGTTTTGGGTCCACTACTTATACACCTTTCTGCCTTTGAAGTAGGCAAATTTCAAAGGAAAGTCTCTCTTGTTCACAAGATCCTGCCTTGCCCAGGCCTGGCCCCAGACGCACACCAGGGGGTTGGAGACTGCATTGTGTGAGGGCAGTCACAGCCCTTTCAGGTGTGTCAGCTCCTCCCTCCACTCTAGCCCAGATGATCCATCAGGATATGCAGGCTACACCCCAGCCCCCTTTGTGTCACTGTCTAGTGGAGATTCAAAAACAGCTCAACTGTCAGTCTGACCCAGACAGGGAATACACAAGCAGGCAGAGCCACAGAATGGTTTAAGCAAGAAAATGCCCACTTTCTAAAAGTGCCATTTTCAAACAGACAATTTAAAAACCAACTTCACTAAATGATGTATTTTTAAATTGTGAGTTCAGAGACCCTAAACTCCAACTTTTTATCTGCTCTCAAAGGGAATCTGCGCTATAAGGATATTTAAAGGCAGCCCCCATATTAACCTATGAGAGAGATAGGCCTTGCACAGTGAAAACCGAATTTGGCAGTATTTCACTGTTAGGACATGTAAAACACAGCAGTACATGTCTCACCTTTAACATACACTGCACCCTGCCCATGGGGCTACCTATGGCCTACCTTAGGGGTGCCTTACATGTATAAAAAGGTAAGGTTTGGCCCTGGCAAGTGGGTACACTTGCCAGGTCGAATTGGTAGTTTAAAACTTCACACGCAGACACTGCAGTGGCAGGTCTGAGCCATGTTTACAGGGCTTCTAATGTGGGTGGCACAACCAGTGCTGCAGGCCCACCAGTAGCATTTGATTTACAGGCCCTGGCACCTCTAGTGCACTTTACTAGGGATTGACTAGTAAATCAAATATGCCAATCATGGAAAAGCCAAATACACACACAATGTACACAGAGAGCATACGCACTTCAGCACTGGTTAGCAGTGGTATAGTGCCCAGAGTCCTAAAGCCAACAAAAACTGGTCAGAAAAAATAAGAGGAAGGAGGCAAAAAGTTTGGGGATGACCCTGCAAAAAGGGCCCGCTCCAACAGCTGCCATAGACGTGTTGGTTGATCGATCGGATAAAGTGGCATCCCCAAAAAGTAAACTTAGGCGGCGATAATAAACCAGAGTCCTCTGAAGCACAGCCCGCATCAAAGAACACAGGAAGCACCACCCACATCAAAGAACACAGGAGCACAACCCACAACAAAGAACACAGGAATCACCGCCCACATCAAAGAACACAGGAAGCACCACCCACATCAAAGAACACAGGAAGCACCACCCACATCAAAGAACACAGGAAGCACCACCCACATCAAAGAACACAGGAAGCACCGCCCACATCAAAGAACACAGGAAGCACCGCCCACATCAACGTGCACAGGAAGCACCGCCCACATCAAGAACACAGGAAGCACCGCCCACATCAAGAACACAGGAAGCACCGCCCACGTCAAAGAACACGGGAAGCACAGCCCACATCAAAGAACACAGGAAGCACAGCCCACATAATGAACACAGGAAGCACAGCCCACATTAAAGAACACAGGAAGCACAGCCCACATTAAAGAACACAGGAAGCACAGCCCACATCAAAGAACACAGGAAGCACAGCCCACACCAAAGAACACAGGAAGCACAGCCCACACCAAAGAACACAGGAAGCACAGCCCACACCAAAGAACACAGGAAGCACAGCCCACACCAAAGAACACAGGAAGCACAGCCCACACCAAAGAACACAGGAAGCACAGCCCACACCAAAGTACACAGGAAGCACCGCCCACATCAAAGAGCACAGGAAGCACAGCCTACATCAAAGAACACAGGAAGCACAGCCCACACCAAAGAACATAGGAAGCACAGCCCACACCAAAGTACACAGGAAGCACAGCCCACATCAAAGAGCATAGGAAGCACAGCCCACATCAAAGAACACAAGAAGCACAGCCCACATCAAAGAACACAGGAAGCACAGCCCACATCAAAGGACACAGGAAGCACCGCCTACGAAGCACACCCACATCAAAGAGCACACGAAGCACAACCCACGTCAAAGAACACAGGAAGCACAACCCACATAAAAAAACACAGGGAGCACAGCCCACATCAAGGAACACAGGAAGCACAGCCCACATCAAAGAACACAGGAAGCACATCCCACATCAAAGAACACAGGAAGCCCATCCCACATCAAAGAACACAGGAAGCACCGCCCACATCAAAGAACACGGGAAGCACATCCCACATCAAAGAACACAGGAAGCACAGCCCACACCAAAGAACACAGGAAGAACAGACCACAGCAAAGAACACAGGAAGCACCGCCCACATCAAAGAACACAGGAAGCACCGCCCACATCAAAGAACACAGGAAGCACCGCCCACGAAGCACACCCACATCAAAGAGCTCAGGAAGCACAACCCACGTCAAAGAACACAGGAAGCACAACCCACATCAAAAAACACAGGGAGCACAGCCCACATCAAGGAACACAGGAAGCACAGCCCACATCAAAGAACACAGGAAGCCCATCCCACATCAAAGAACACAGGAAGCACATCCACATCAGAGAACACAGGAAGCACCGCCCACATCAAAGAACACAGGAAGCACATCACACATCAAAGAACACAGGAAGCACAGCCCACATCAAAGAACACAGGAAGAACAGACCACAGCAAAGAACACAGGAAGCACCGCCCACATCAAAGAACACAGGAAGCACCGCCCATATCAAAGAACACATGAAGCACCGCCCACATCAAAGAACACAGGAAGCACCGCCCACATCAAAGAACACAGGAAGCACAGCCCACATCAAAGAACACAGGAAGCACAGCCCACAGCAAAGAGCACAAGTAGCAACGCCCACATCAAAGAACACAGGAAGCACAGCCCACATCAAAGAACACAGGAAGCACAGCCCACATCAAAGAACACAGGAAGCACAGCCCACATCAAAGAACACAGGAAGCACAGCCCACAGCAAAGAGCACAAGTAGCAACGCCCACATCAAAGAACACAGGAAGCACAGCCCACATCAAAGAACACAGGAAGCACAGCCCACATCAAAGAACACAGGGAGCACCGCCCATGTCAAAGAACACAGGAAGCACCACCCACATCAAAGGACACAGGAAGCACAGCCCACGTCAAAGAACACAGGAAGCACCGCCCACGTCAAAGAACACAGGAAGCACCGCCCACGTCAAAGAACACAGGAAGCACCGCCCACGTCAAAGAACACAGGAAGCACCGCCCACGTCTAAGAACACAGGAAGCACCGCCCACATCAAAGAACACAGGAAGCACATCCGACATCAGAGAGCACAGGAAGCACCGCCCACATCAAAGAACACAGGAAGCACCACCCACATCAAAGAACACAGGAAGCACCGCCCACGTCAAAGAGCTCAGGAAGCACCGCCCATGTCAAAGAGCTCAGGAAGCACTGCCCACGTCAAAGAACACAGGAAGCACCGCTCACTTCAAAGAACACAGGAAGCACCACCCACATCAAAGAACACAGGAAGCACAGCCAAGAACACAGGAAGCACCGCCTACTTAAAAGAACACAGGAAGCACAGCCCACATCAAAGAACACAGGAAGCACCGCCCTCATCAAAGAACACAGGGAGCACCACCCACGTCAAAGAACACAGGAAGCACGGCCCACATCAAAGAACACAGGAAGCACAGCCCACGTCAAAGAGCTCAGGAAGCACCGCCCACGTCAAAGAGCTCAGGAAGCACCGCCCACGTCAGGAAGCACCGCCCACGTCAAAGAGCTCAGGAAGCACCGCCCACGTCAAAGAACACAGGAAGCACCACCCACAGCAAAGAGCACAGGAAGCACCGCCCACATGAAAGGAAGCAGCGTGGGTGCAAAGGAGAGACACAAAAGAAAAACAATAGTTCCCTCACAACAAAACATTTTGGCAATCGTGCAGTAAGCCATGTAACAGGGTCAGTCCCCAAGGCGGTAACAAAACCGCCCTAAGGCGGGAGAAACTTAAAGCATTTACCAATAACATCAAGCGGTTTTTGCAAGGCAAGCCCCGGAACGAATAAAGGTGATGGGCGTGAGGTGGGCGTGGTTAAAGCCCACAGATAGATAACAACACGTTGGAAAAGCAGCGCTTGCGCTCTGCTATGCTCGACTTAAAAAATACAATACCCATTAAACCATGGGAAGCACAGCCCACATCAAAGAGCATAGGAAGCACAGCCCACATCAAAGAACACAAGAAGCACAGCCCACATCAAGGAACACAAGGAGCACAGCCCACATCAAGGAACACAAGGAGCACAGCCCACATCAAGGAACACAGGAAGCACAGCCCACATCAAAGAGCATAGGAAGCACAGCCCACATCAAAAAACACAGGAAGCACAGCCCACATCAAAAAACACAGGAAGCACAGCCCACATCAAAAAACACAGGAAGCACAGCCCACATCAAAAAACACAGGAAGCACAGCCCACATCAAAAAACACAGGAAGCACAGCCCACATCAAAGGACACAGGAAGCACCGCCCAGGAAGCACAGCCCACATCAAAGAGCACAGGAAGCACAACCCACATAAAAGAACACAGGAAGCACAGCCCACATCAAAGAACACAGGAAGCACCGCCCACATCAAAGAACACAGGAAGCACAGCCCACAGCAAAGAGCACAGGTAGCAACGCCCACATCAAAGAACACAGGGAGCACCACCCACGTCAAAGAACACAGGAAGCACAGCCCACATCAAGGAACACAGGAAGCACATCCGACATCAGAGAGCGCAGGAAGCACCGCCCACATCAAAGAACACAGGAAGCACCACCCACATCAAAGAACACAGGAAGCACAGCCCACGTCAAAGAGCTCAGGAAGCACCGCCCACGTCAACGAGCTCAGGAAGCACCGCCCACGTCAACGAGCTCAGGAAGCACCGCCCACGTCAAAGAACACAGGAAGCACCGCTCACATCAAAGAACACAGGAAGCACCACCCACATCAAAGAACACAGGAAGCAGAGCCAAGAACACAGGAAGCACTGCCTACCTAAAAGAACACAGGAAGCACAGCCAACGTCAAAGAACACAGGGAGCACCGCCCACGTCAAAGAACACAGGAAGCACCGCCCACATCAAAGAACACAGGAAGCACAGCCCACGTCAAAGAGCTCAGGAAGCACCGCTCACGTCAAAGAGCTCAGGAAGCACCGCCCAAAGCAAAGAGCTCAGGAAGCACCGCCCCCATGAAAGGAAGCAGCGTGGGTGCAAAGGAGAGACACAAAAGAAAAACAATAGTTCCCTCACAACAAAACATTTTGGTAATCGTGCAGTAAGCCATGTAACAGGGTCGATCCCCAAGGCGGTAACAAAACCGCCCTAAGGCGGGAGAAACTTCAAGCATTTACCAATAACATCAAGCGGTTTTTGCAAGGCAAGCCCCGGAACGAATAAAGGTGATGGGCGTGAGGTGGGCGTGGTTAAAGCCTACAGATAGATAGCAACACGTTGGAAAAGCAGCGCTTGCGCTCTGCTATGCTCGACTTAAAAACTACAATACCCATTAAACCATGGGCTGAAACTACAAATAAACATGGTTAAAGTCAACTAATAGTTACAATGATAGTACAAAACACGGTCCCACAGTCTCCCTTCAGCCTCAGTCTTAGCTACTTGTGGCAGCGGAGATACGTATTTGATTATCTTTTACAACATTGGTGCTTTGTTTCAGGATGCATTCCCATCAGGAGTCTAGTTGCAGTGATTGTGACTATTTTGTCCATGTGATAAAGGGAAACTCTAAAGGCTGCCTGTTCGCTGCCTACTCCAGTGAGGGTGGCTCTCCCCCTGCAGGGGCAGGAGTCTGCCCACTAACTGACGAGCACCTTCCTCAATGATGCCAGAGATGAAAGCATTGGGCAGTGAGGGGGCAGAGCCGGGACAGAGGGCTGCATCTGTGTACAGACAGCTCTGAGAGGTACTGCAGAGGCGCACAGGTAGTGTCATCCCAGCTCTACCGCCAACCTTAGCGTGTGCAGCCATCTTGTGTCACATGCCCGTGTGCTGCCTCCAGGCCTTCCGTGGGGGCTGTCTCGCGCAGGTGAGCATTTACCATGCACCAGTTTGGAAGTAACTGACAGGCAGGGCTGGCACTCATAGGGCTGAGAGTTTCTGTAAACTCCAGGCACATCTACCAGACAAGGCAGCTGAGGACCATGGGTACCACCTGGAGCAGACTGCGGGAAGGAGGAACAGAGTTCTTGGCGTGGACCCAGATGCTGCCTTAGTGCGAGGACCATGAAGACGTCTGTTGAAACCACTGGACACACGTCTGAAGCAGCTACAGAAGATCAGTGAGCTCTTTTCATGGGGGTGCAGGTGGGACACCTCTGGGGATCCAGAGCCTGGGATTAGGACGGAAAACTCCTTGAGTGAAAAGGGGAAAGACTTGGAGTGAACTAGGGAAACCCTCCTTGAGACATGGAACTTGCCTAAGGCTTGCTCAATCCACAGGAATTCAGACATTCTCACTTGTCTGAGTGGGAACCATCCACCAGGTAGTCGTCTATGTGCAAAACATCCTCCTGTTCCAACAGATCAGGCGGTCAGGAATCTCCTTCGAGTGGAGTACCCCAGTCCTGTTGGGTGGAGTGCCTCGGGCAAAGTTACAGCCACAATGGGATTAGAGGCTAAGGAGAAATATACCAGGGACCCCAAGAGAGAAATATGTAGGAATCTGGATGCAGGACATCCACGTGCACCAGCGCAGGGGAAAGGACAGGAAAGCGTCATATTGCTGTAAATACTGCCCATTCCTGCCCTCTTCCAGCGATGCAGTGCACTGCAGCAAGGGAGATTAGGTACTGTGGAGTAGATTGGGGTACTGTGGAGTGGGGTAGATTCAAGTGGGGAGGGTGGGTAGGATAGGGGTGGAGTTTGGTAGATTGGGGTAGAGTGGAGTGGGGTAGATTGAAGTGGGGTAGTGTGGGGTAGATTAGGTACAGTGGAGTAGATTGGGGTGTTGTGGAGTGAAGTAGATTGAAGTGGGGAGGATGGGTAAGATAGGGGTGGAGTTTGGTAGATTGGAGTAGTGTGGAGGGGTAGATTGAAGTGGGGTAGGGTAGGGAGGGTAAGATATGGGTAGACTGGGGTAGAACGGAGTGGATTGTGGTAGACTGAAGTGGGGTAGGCTGGGGTGTGGTGGAGTGGGGTAGGGTGGGGTAGACTAGGTATGGGGGAGTAGATTGGGGTAGTGTGGAGTGGAGTCTGGTATACTGGGGTAGATTGGGGTAGGGTAGATTGGGGTAGAGTGGAGTGGGGTAGATTGAAGTGGGGTAGGCTGGGGTAAGATAGGGGTGTAGTGGAGAGGGGCAGATTAGGGTAGAACGGAGTGGAGTGTGGTAGACTGAAGTGGGGTAGATTGTCGTTGTTTGAAATGGGGTAGGCTGGGGTAGGGTGGAGTGGAGTGTGGTAGATTGTCATAGGTTGAACTGGAATAGGCTGGGGTAGTGTGGAGCGGGGTAGTGTGGATCGGGGTAGAGTGGAGTAGAGTGGAGCGGGGTAGAGTGGAGTGGGGTATGGTGGAGTAGATTAGGTACGGTGGAGTAGATTGGGGCAGTGTGGAGGGGTAGACTGAAGTGGGGTAGGCTAGGTTAGGGTGGGTAAGATATGGGTAGATTGGAGTAGAACGGAGTGGATTGTGGTAGACTGAAGTGGGGTAGGCTGGGGTGTGGTGGAGCGGGGTGGGGTAGGATGGGGTAGACTAGGTATGGGGGAGTAGATTGGGGTAGTGTGGAGTGGGGTGTACTCAGGTAGGGTGGAGTGGGGTAGAGTGGGGTATATTAGGTACGGAGTAGTAGATTGGGGCAGAGTGGGGTGTACTCGGGTAGAGTGGAGTGGGGTAGACTGGGGTACATTAGGTACGGTGGAGTAGATTGGGGCAGGGTGGAGTAGGGTGTATTCGGGTGGGGTGAAGTGGGGTAGAGTGGGTTATATTAAGTACAGTGGAGTAGATTGGGGTAGTGTGGAGTGGGGTGGAGTGGGGTAGGCTGAAGTATTTTAGGTACGGTGGAGTAGATTGGGGTAGAGTGGGGTGTACTCGGGTAGAGTGGAGTGGGGTATATTAGGTACGGTGGAGTAGATTGGGGTAGTGTGGAGTGGGGTAGCGTGGGGTGGGGTGGAGTGGGGTAGATTGGGGTATATTAGGTACGGTGGAGTAGATTGGGGTAGCGTGCAGTGGGGTGTACTCGGGTAGAGTGGAGTGAGGTAGAGTGGGGTATATTAGGTATGGTGGAGTAGATTGGGGTAGAGTGGGGTGTACTCGGGTGGGTGGAGTGGTGTGGGTAGATTGGGGTATATTAGGTATGCTGGAGTAAATTGGGGTAGTGTGGAGTGGGGTAGCGTGGAGTAGGGTGGAGTGGGGTATATTAGGTAGTGTGGAGTGGGGTAGCGTGGGGCAGGGTGGAGTGGTGTAGAATAGGGTAGGGTACGGTGGGACAGGGTGGACTGGGGTATATTAGGTACGGTGAAGTAGATTGGGGTAGAGCGGGTGTACTCGGGTAGGGTGGAGTGGAGTAGATTGGGGTATATTAGGTACGGTGGAGTAGATTGGGGCAGTGTGGAGTGGTGTAGAGTAGGGTAGGGTGGGGCGGGGCAGAGTGGGGTATATTAGGTTCGGTGGAGTAGATTGGGGTAGTGTGGAGTGGGGTAGAGTAGGGTTGCATGGGGTAGGGTGGAGTGGGGTAGATTGGGGTATATTAGGTATGGTGGACTAGATTGGGGTTGTGTGGAGTGGGGTAGTGTGGGGTAGGGTGGAGTGCGGTGGACTCGGGTAGGGTGGAGTGGGGTAGATTGGGGTATATTAGGTACGGTGAAGTAGATTGGGGTAGGGTGGGTGGAGTGGGGTGGGGTAGGGTGGAGTGGGGTAGATTGGGGTATATCAGGTACGGTGGAGTAGATTGGGGTAGTGTGGAATGGGATGTACTCGGGTAGGGTGGAGTGAAGTGGGGTAGATTGGGGTATATTAGGTACGGTGGAGTAGATTGGGGCAGCGTGGAGTGGTGTAGAGTAGGGTAGGGTGGGGCGGGGCAGAGTGGGGTATATTAGGTTCGGTGGAGAAGATTAGGGTAGTGTGGAGTGGGGTAGAGTAGGGTTGCATAGGGTAGGGTGGAGTGGGGTAGATTGGGGTATATTAGGTATGGTGGACTAGATTGGGGTAGTGTGGAGTGGGGTAGTGTGGGGTAGGGTGGAGTGCGGTGGACTCGGGTAGGGTGGAGTGGGGTAGATTGGGGTATATTAGGTACGGTGAAGTAGATTGGGGTAGGGTGGGTGGAGTGGGGTGGGGTAGGGTGGAGTGGGGTAGATTGGGGTATATCAGGTACGGTGGAGTAGATTGGGGTAGTGTGGAATGGGATGTACTCGGGTAGGGTGGAGTGAAGTGGGGTAGATTGGGGTATATTAGGTACGGTGGAGTAGATTGGGGTAGCGTGGAGTGGGGTGTACTCAGGTAGGGTGGAGTGGGGTAGAGTGTGGTATATTAGGTACGGTGGAGTAGATTGGGGTAGAGTGGGGTGTACCCGGGTAGGGTGGAGTGGAGTGGGGTAGATTGGGGTGTATTAGGTACGGTGGAGTAGATTGGGGCAGGGTGGAGTGGGGTAGAGTAGGGTGGGGGTGGGGCAGTGTGGAGTGGGGTGTACTCGGGTAGACTGGAGTGGGGTAGATTGGGGTATATTAGGTACGGTGGAGTAGATTGGGGTAGGGTGGAGTGCGGTAGGGTAGAGTGGAGTGGGATAGATTGGGGTATATTAGGTATGGTGGAGTAGATTGGGGGTAGCGTGGAGTGGGGTGTATTCGGGTAGGGTGGAGTGGGCTAGAGTGTGGTATATTAGGTACGGTGGAGTAGATTGGGGTAGAGTGGGGTGTACTCGGGTAGGGTGGAGTGGAGTGGGGTAGATTGTGGTGTATTAGGTACGGTGGAGTAGATTGGGGCAGGGTGGAGTGGGGTAGAGTAGGGTGGGGCAGTGTGGAGTGGGGTGTACTCGGGTAGACTGGAGTGGGGTAGATTGGGGTATATTAGGTACGGTGGAGTAGATTGGGGTAGGGTGGAGTGCGGTAGGGTAGAGTGGAGTGGAGTGGGGTAGATTGGGGTATATTAGGTATGGTGGAGTAGATTGGGGCAGGGTGAAGTGGGGTATAGTAGGGTATATTAGGTACAGTGGAGTAGATTGGGGCAGTGTGGAGTGGGGTGTACTCGGGTAGGGTGGAGTGGGGTAGAGTGGGGTACGATGGAGTAGATTGGGGCAGGGTGGAGTGGGGTAGAGTAGGGTAGGGTGGGGCAGGGTTGGAGTGGCAGCTGCGTGACACACATGCAGCCTCATGGAAGCTCCGAAATGAAGCACCCACTGGTGTTGGTGAAGGGAACTGGGATTAGGGACGGCTTTAGGGCGGTGCGACCGGTGCAGCTGCACCTGGCGCCCTACCCTGGGTTGGGGGGGAGGGGGGGGGCTAAAATAACTCACGGGTTTAGAAGTATGCTGCAACAATTTTCAGGCAACAATAAAAATGTCAAGACACCTCTGATGATTGATGCTTCTGCTGGTGAGAGGTTGGAAAGTTGTCTAGAGGCAGTTTTGACTCATCATGGGGTAGCTCGGAGGGTTAATGTGCCTGCTGCAAAGAACTTACTCCAGGCTGATCAGAGAGGGTAGAGTGGGGTATATTAGGGTAGTATAGATTGGTGTAGATTGGGGTAGTGTGGAGAGGGTTACACTGGGATAGGGTGGGGTATATTGTGGTAGTATGGAGTGGGGTGAGGTAGACTGGAGTATATTATGGTAGGGTGGAGTATATTAGGATAGGGTGGGGTATATAAGGGCAGTGTGGGATGGGGTAGAATGGGGTATGGTAGACTGGGGTAGAGTAAGGTAGGGTGGGGTATATTAGGGTAGGGTGGGGTATATTAGGGTAGGATGGGGTATATTAGGGTAGTATGGAGAGTGATGGGTTAGAGTGGGGTAGTGTGGAGTGGGGTGGGGTAGACTGGGGTATATTAAGGTAAGGTGGGGTATATTAGGGTAGGGTTGAGTTGGGTGGGGTAGACTGGGGTATGTTATGGTAGGGTGGGATATATTAGGGTAGTATAGAGTGGGGCAGATTGTGGTAGTGTGGAGTGGGGTAGGGTAGGCTGGGGTATATTATGGTAGGGTGGTGTATATTAGGGTAGTATAGAGTGGGGTAGTGTGGAGTGGGCTAGGGTGGGGTATATTTGGGTAGTATAGAGTGGGGTAGATTGGGGTAGTGTGGAGTTGGGTAGACTGGGATAGGGTGGGGTATACTGTGGTAGTGTAGAGTGGGGTGGGGTAGACTGGGGTATATTAGGGTAGGGAGGGATATATTAGGTAAGGTATATTATATTAGGTAAGCGCTATATAAATCCCTATAACCCACCTCTCTGCAGCCTCTCTGGCCCCCCAGCCCCCTCCCCGTAGCCCGTCCCAGTACAGCACCTGCAGTGCCTGGAGGGGGCAGTAAGCGCTATATAAATAACCGTAACCCACCTCTCCGCAGCCTCTCCTGCCCCAGCTTCAGGTATTTCTTCAGGTACTCGATGCACCTCCCCTCCATGTACTCCTTCCCTCGCTGGATGAAGATCCTGTCCGAGTTCCATCGCTCCTGTGTGATCCTGGCCGCATCCGTGGCCGCCGTGTAGGTCAGTCTGTCCTTGTCGAAGCTGAGGAAGTCGTGTCCGTCGAAGGCGTATTGTCTGAACGCCCCGATGGAGCCGTCGTCCCGGAGCTCACAGCCGTACATGTACTGGACACTGTGGAGACCTGAGGGGGAGAGGGACAGAGGAGAGTGAGGGCTGAGAGAGTGAGGGCCCGAGGAGGGAGCGAGGGTCCGGCACCTCTAGGGAGAGAGTGAGGGGCCACAACCCCCCCCCCCCAACCAGAGCCGTCCTCCCGGAGCTCACAGCTGGACACTGTGGAGACCTGAGGGGGAGAGGGACAGAGGAGAGTGAGGGCGGAGAGAGTGAGGGCCCGAGGAGGGAGCGAGGGTCCGGCACCTCTAGGGAAAGAGTGAGGGGCCACAACCCCCCCAACAGAGCCGTCCTCCCGGAGCTCACAGCCGTACATGTACTGGACACTGTGGAGACCTGAGGGGGAGAGGGACAGAGGAGAGTGAGGGCTGAGGTGATTGAGGGGCTGGGGAGAGTGAGGGTCTGGGGAGAGACTGAGGGACTGAGGAGAGTCAGTGCTGAGAAGAGTGAGGGTCCGACACCTTCAGGGAAAGAGTGAGGGGACCACAACCCCCCAACAGAGCTGAGCTCGGTACATGTACTGGACACTGTGGAGGCCTGAGGGGGAGAGGGACAGAGGAGACAGTGAGAGCTGAGGAGAGTCAGGGCTGAGAAGAGTGAGGGTCTGAGGAGAGAGTGAAGGACTGAGGAGAGTGAGGGTTGAGGAGCAAGCGAGGGTCCGACACCACCAGGGAAAGAGTGAGGGGCCACAACCCCCACCAGAGCCGAGCTCGGTACATGTACTGGACACTGTGGGGACCTGAGGGGGAGAGGGACAGAGGAGTGAGTGATGGACTGAGGAGAGTCAGGGCTGAGAAGAGTGAGGGTCTGACACCCCCAGGGAAAGAGTGAGGGGCCACAACCCCCAACAGAGCCGAGCTCGGTACATGTACTGGACACTGTGGAGACCTGAGGGGGGGAGGGACAGAGGAGAGTGAGGGTCCGACAACCCCCAGGGAAAGACTGTGAACACCCACTCCCCCCCCCCCCCAGCTCTTCCCTCCTCAGACATCCCAGAAACACTCCCCCCCCTCCCCAGCCGTCCTCCCGGGGCTCACTGGATACTATGGGGGGGACTTGAGGAAGCAGCGAGAGTGAGGGCCTCACTGAGCAGCCTGATGAGGAGGGGGGGGGGTGAGCGATGAAATCATCAGGAGAGCGGAGAGGAGGGGGCAGAGTGAGGGACAGAGCGTGGGGGGGGGCAGATTGAGGGACAGAGCGTGGGGGGCAGAGTGAGGGGCAGAGGATGGGGGGCAGAGTGAGGGACAGAGCGTGGGGGGCAGAGTGAGGGGCGGAGGGTGGGGGGAAGTGAGGGAGAAGCGCGGGGGAGGAGTGAGGGAGAAGAGAGGGGGAGGAGTGAGGGAGAGAGCGGGGGGGCAGAGTGAGGGACAGAGCGTGGGGGGGGCAGATGAGTGAGGGACAGAGCGTGGGGGGGCAGAGTGAGGGACAGAGCGTGGGGGGCAGAGTGAGGGACAGAGGATGAGTGAGGGACAGAGCGTGGGGGGGCGACGCACAGAGCGTGGGGGGCAGAATGAGGGATAGAGGATGTGGGGCAGAGTGAGGGACAGAGCGTGGGGGGGGGCAAGAGAATCCTTAACCCCCCCCTCAGCGGAGCTGTTCACCCGGAGCATGTGGAGACCTGGGGGAGTGGGAGGGGGAATGGGGGGAGGGGAGGAGTGATGAGGGCCTGAGGGAGGGGGGGCTAGGGTGCCACACCTCCAGGCAAAGAGAACAGACCCCCCCTTTCTGACTGAGCTGTCCACCTAATTTGGGGTGGGGAGGACGAAAGTAGTGAGGTCTGGTGGAGGGCGGCACGGAGTGTGAGGAAGAGTGAGATCCCTGGGGGGCAATGATACCACCGCCCCCCACTCAAGTAGAAATACAAGTCAAAATGATCTGCGTGACTGCGTCCGTCACCCCCTCCCCCAAACACTGCCCCCCTCTGACCACTCACGCCCCGTCTTCCTGCGTTACTCCCCCAAGTCCTGTTGAATCCTCAGTCACACACCAGGGTGCAGCGGAGTCCCTCACCACCCCTATTACTCACTCCCAGTCTTCATCGGTAATTACCCTGATGTCACTCAGTCCTAGTTGTCTCTGCCCCGGTGTCACTCCACCCCCCTGATCCCCCTCCCCTGGTGTCACTCACCCCCTCTGGTCCCTCTCTCCCCGGTGTCACTCACCCCCTCTGGTCCACCCCCCCCCGGTGTTATTCACCCCCTCTCGTCCCCCCTCCGAGGGTGTCACTTCTCCCCTCCGGTCCCCCCCCTCCCCCGGTGTCACTCCACCCCCCTGGTCCCCCTCCCCAGGTGTCACTCCCCCTCTCCGTCCCCCCCCCTCCCCCGGTGTCACTCACCCCTGGTCTGGTTGACTCGCTCCATCACGGTCCTCACATCGGCCTTGAACACCTGCTCGTGTCCTCGGAAGATCTCCGTGTTCCTCTCCCAGTACTGGGGGTCCTCGGCTGTGATCCCCTCCATCCAGGGGGCCCGGGGCTCCGTCCTGCGGCTCTCACTGGTGTAACCCACCATGGGGACGTCGTCCACGTACCCGACGATGGAGAACTGGGGGGCCCCCGGGAGGCCCCCCGAGAGGGAGGAGTAGAAGTACCGGAGGGAGTGAGAGCCTGGGGGGGGGGAGAGAGAGAGAGTGTCAGAGAAGAGAGCGCAGACCCCTCCCCCGCGGGTAATACCTTCACTCTGCACCCCAAAGAACACTGCCCCCCCACACACCACTGACCCCCCAAACAGAACAGTGCCCCCCCCAATACTTCACCCCGCTCTACTGTGCACATAACTGTCAAATAATAATAGACGGCGGGGGGGGGGGGTGACAGGGGCAGAGAGGGGTGAGGGCAGATTTAGTGCAGGGAGGAGGGTCTCAGAGGGACCTCACTGGGGGGGGGGGTTTATCAACCTCATGAAAAAAACAACCCACCCCCCCCCATGAAGAGTCCGACATTCCCCTCCTCACTCACTCACGCTCCTGACCCCAGAAATACTGAGTTTGGGGGGGGTAGGATCGGCAGCGAGGGGGGGCGCACAAACCAGGGGGCGAGGGGGGGTTAGTTCTGTCAGATGCGAGGGTTTGAGAGGGCGATGACACTGCGGGGCCTCTATTTACATAACCACGCCCCCTCAATGGTGTAGCCACGCCCCTTCAGCGCTCATGGTGGGGCCCGGATGACTCTAACAACGGCCCCGACATCTGTTGGAGCAGAACTGTAAGGAACCCCAAGAGAGCCCCCTAGGTAAACCACTCTCTTATCGACTCTGAAAGGATTAAAGGCCGAGTGTGCCCTGCACTGCGTTTCACCCAATGTCTGCAGGGGAAGCAGCTGAATGTACAGAGCTGGGATCGGAAAACAATACTCCGGGACCCCATAACTGGGGGTCAAGGTGTGACCGGGGAAAGGGGGTGGAGTCACGAGGGGCGGAGCCATGAAAACCAGACTCCAACACTCACTTTTACGCTTTTAAACTCCGCCACAAAAAAGGTAACCAGGACAAACTGACACTACATCTGCCCCGGTTAGTTCACTGATCCCAAAGCGGCTGCGTTTAAAATCCCTCCTGGGGTTCAGGCACCTGCTGCGGAGGCCTCAGTGTGCAAAGAAACTATTAAAGGGTAACAGTGCTGGCAAGAAAACACAGACGGTTAATGCTCCTGCTGCGGAGATCTGTGCGCAAAGGAAAGTTTAGGGAATAATAGTATTTCTTGCGAGATAACTCTTGGGGTTAATGCACCCGCTGCGGAGATCATCCTTGTGCAAAGCAACGTTTAGGGGATAGTAGTACTCCTGGCAAGATAACTCTGGGGGTTAATGCTCCTGCTGCAGAGATCTGTGTATACTCAGCAAGTTTTAGGGGATAATCATACTGGCAAAGAACTCAGACGGTTAATGCTCCTGCTGAAGAGATCTGTGCGCCCAGCAACTTTTAAGGGATATGAGTACTCCTGGCAAGATAACTCAGACGGTTAATGCTCCTGCTGCAGAGATCTGTGCGCAAAGCAACTATTAAGGGATATGAGTACTCCTGGCAAGATAACTCTGGGGGTTAATGCTCCTGCTGCAGAGATCTGTGCACAAAGCAACTTTTAGGGGACAGTACTCCTGGCAAGATACCTCTGGGGGTTAATGCTTCTGCTGCAGAGATCTGTGCGCAAAGCAACTTTTAGGGGTTAATAGTACTCCAGGCAAGATAACTCTGGGGGTTAATGCTCCTGCTGCAGAGATCTTTGCGCAAAGCAACTTTTAGGGGACAGTACTCCTGGCAAGATACCTCTGGGGGTTAATGTTCCTGCTGCAGAGATCTGTGCGCAAAGCAACTTTTAGGGGTTAATAGTACTGCTGGCAAGATAACTCTGGAGGTTAATGCTCCTGCTGCCGAGATCTGTGCACAAAGCAACTTTTAGGGGACAATACTCCTGGCAAGATACCTCTGGGGGTTAATGCTTCTGCTGCAGAGATCTGTGCGCAAAGCAAATTTTAGGGGACAGTACTCCTGGCAAGATACCTCTGGGGGATAATTCTTCTGCTGCACAGATCTGTGCGCAAAGCAACTTTTAGGGGTTAATAGTACTCCAGGCAAGATAACTCTGGGGGTTAATGCTCCTGCTGCAGAGATCTTTGCGCAAAGCAACTTTTAGGGGACAGTACTCCTGGCAAGATACCTCTGGGGGTTAATGTTCCTGCTGCAGAGATCTGTGCGCAAAGCAACTTTTAGGGGTTAATAGTACTGCTGGCATGATAACTCTGGGGGGTTAATGCTCCTGCTGCAGAGATCTGTGCACCCAGCAACTTTTAGGGGACTGTATTCCTGGCAAGATAACTCTGGTGGTTAATGCTCCTACTGCAGAGATCTGTAGGCAAAGCAACTTTTAGGGAATATTAGTACTTCTAGCAAGATAACTCTGGGGATTAATGCCCCTGCGGCAGAGATCTGTGCGCAAAGCAACGTTTAGGGGATAGTACTCCTGGCAAGATACCTCTGGAGGTTGATACTTCTGCTGCAGAGATCTGTGTGCAAAGCAACTTTTAGGGGTTAATAGTACTTCTAGCAAGATACCTCTGGGGGTTAATGCTCCTGCTGCAGAGATCTCTGCACAAAGCAACTTTTAGGAGACTGTACTGCTGGCAAGATAACTCTGGGGGTTAATGCTCCTGCTGAAGAGATCTGTGCGCAAAGCAGGTTTTAGGGGACAATAGTGCTCCTGGCAAGATACCTCTGGGGGTTAATGCTTCTGCTGCAGAGATCTGTGCGCAGAGCAGCTTTTAGGGGACTGTACTCCTGGTGACATAACTCTGGGGTTAATGCTCCTGCTGTAGAGATCTGTGCACCGGCAACTTTTAGGAGACTGTATTCCTGGCAAGATAACTCTGGTGGTTAATGCACCTCCTGCAGAGATCTGTGCGCAAAGCAATTTTTAGGGGATATTAGTACTTCTGGCAAGATTACTCTGGGGATTAATGCTCCTGCTGCAGAGATCTGTGTGCGAAGCAAGTTTTAGGGGATAATAGTACTCCTGGCAAGATAACTCTGGGGGGGTTTTGTGCGCTCAGCAACTTTTAAGGGATAATAGTACTCCTGGCAAGATAACTCTTGGGGTTAATGCTCCTGCTGCCGAGATCTGTGTGCAAAGAAACTTTTAGTGGATAATAGTACTCCAGGCAAGATAACTCTGGGGGTTAATGTTCCTGCTGCAGAGATCTTTGCGCAAAGCAACTTTTAGGGGACAGTACTCCTGGCAAGATAACTCTGGTGGTTAATGCTCCTACTGCAGAGATCTGTAGGCAAAGCACCTTTTAGGGAATATTAGTACTTCTGGCAAGATAACTCTGGAGGTTAATGCTCCTGCTGCAGAGATCTGTGCACAAAACAACTTTTAGGGGATAATAGTATGCCTGGCAAAATAACTCTGGGGGTTAATGCCCCTGCTGCAGAGATCTGTGCGCAAAGCAATGCTTAGGGGACTATATTCCTGGCAATATAACTCTGGTTGTTAATGCTCCTCCTGCAGAGATCTGTATGCAAAGCAACTTTTAGGGAATATTAGTACTTCTGGTAAGATACCTCTGGGGGTTAATGATCCTGCTGCAGAGATCTGTGCGCAAAGCAATGTTTAGGGGATAGTACTCCTGGCAAGATAACTCTGGGGGTTAATGCTCCTGGTGTAGATTTGTGTGTGCAAAGCAACTTTTAGGGGATATTACTACTGCTGGAAAGATACCTTTGGGGGTTAATGCTCCTGCTGCAGAGATCTGTGCGCAGAGCAAGTTTTAGGGGATAATTGTACTCCTGGCAAGATAACGCTGGGGGTTAATGCTCCTGCTGCAGAGATCTGTGTGCAAACCAACGTTTAGGGGATAGTACTTCTGGCAAGATACCTCTGGGGGTTACTGCTCCTGCTGCAGAGATCTCTGCGCAAAACAACTTTTAGGGGACAGTACTCCTGGCAAGATACCTCTGGGGGTTAATGCTTCTACTGCAGAGATCTGTGTGCAAAGCAACTTTTAGGGGATAATAGTACTCCAGGCAAGATAACTCTGGGGGTTAATGCTCCTGCTGCAGAGATCTTTGCGCAAAGCAGCTTTTAGGGGACAGTACTCCTGGCAAGATACCTCTGGGGGTTAATGCTTCTGCTGCAGAGATCTGTGTGCAAAGCTAAATTTTAGGGGTTAATACTACTCCTGGCAAGATACATCTGGGGGTTAATGTTCCTGCTACAGAGTTATGTGCGCCCAGCAACTTTTAGGGGACTGTACTCCTGGTGAGATAACTCTGGGGGTTAATGCTCCTGCTGCAGAGATCTGTGCATCCGGCAACTTTTAGGGGACTGTATTGCTGGCAAGAAAGCTCTGGTGGTTAATGCTCCTTCTGCAGAGATCTGTACGCAAAGCAACTTTTAGGGGATATTAGTACTCCTGGCAAGATAACTCTGGGGTTAATGCTCTTGCTGCAGAGATCTGTAGGCACAGCAACTTTTAGGGGACTGTACTCCTGTCAAGATAACTCTGGGGGTTAATGCTCCTGCTGCAGAGATCTGTGCACAAAGCAACGTTTAGGGGATATTAGTGCTTCTGACAAGATAACTCTGGGGGTTAATGCTCCTGCTGCAGAAATCTGTGCGCAAAGCAACTTTTAGGGGATATAAGTACTCCTGGCAAGATAACTCTGGGGGTTAATGCTCCTGCTGCAGAGATCTGTGCGCAAAGCAACTTTTAGGGGATAATAGTACTCCATGCAAGATAATTCTGGGGGTTAATGCTCCTGCTGCAGAGATCTTTGCTCAAAGCAACTTTTATGGGACAGTACTCCAGGCAAGATTCCTCTAGGGGTTAATGCTTCTGCTGCAGAGGTCTGTGCGCCCAGCACATTTTTGGGGACTGTACTTCTGGCAAGATAACTCTGGGGGTTAATGCTCCTGCTGCAGACATCTGTGCACAAAACAACTTTTAAGGGATAATAGTACTCCTGGTGAGATAACTCTGGGGGTTAATGCTCCTGCTGCAGAAACCTGTGCACCCGGCAACTTTTAGGGGACTGTATTCCTGTCAAGAAAGCTCTGGTGGTTAATTCTCCTTCTGCAGAGATCTGTACGCAAAGCAACTTTTAGGGGATATTAGTACTTCTGGCAAGATAACTGTGGGGGTTAATGCTCCTGCTGCAGGGATCTGTGCGCGTGGCAACTTTTAGGGGACTGTACTCCTGGCAAGATAACTCTGTGGGTTAATGCTCTTGCTGCAGAGATCTGTGCGCAAAGCAACTTTTAGGGGATATTAGTACTTCTGGCAAGATAACTATGGGGGTTAATGCTCCGACTACAGAGATCTGGGCGCAAAGCAACTTTTAGGGGATAATAGTACTCCTGGCAAGATAAATCTGTGGTTAATGCTCCTGCTGCAGAGATCTGTGGGCGCACCAACTTTTAGGGGACTGTACTCCTGGCAAGATAACTCTGGGGGTTAATGCTCCTGCTGCAGAGATCTGTGCACAAAGCAACTTTTAGGGGATATTAGTGCTTCTGGCAAGATAACTCTGGGGGTTAATGCTCCTGCTGCAGAGATCTGTGCACAAAGCAACTTTTAGGGAACTATACTCCTGGCAAGATAACTCTGGGGGTTAATGCTTCTGCTGCAGAGATCTGTGCGTCCAGCAACTTATAGGGAACTATAGTCCTGGAAAGATAACTCCGGGAGTTAATGCTCCTGCTGCAGACATCTGTGCGCAAAGCAACTTTTAAGGGATAATAGTACTCCTGGCAAGATAACTCTGGGGGTTAATGCTCCTGCTGCAGAGATCTGTGTGCAAAGCAACTTTTAGGGGATAATAGTACTCCAGGCAAGATAACTCTGGGGTTTAATGCTCCTGCTGCAGAGATCTTTGCACAACGCAACTTTTAGGGGACAGTACTCCTGGCAAGATACTTCGGGGGTTAATGCTTCTGCTGCAGAGATCTGTGTGCAAAGCTAAATTTTAAGGGTTAATACTACTCCTGGCAAGATACATCTGGGGGTTAATGTTCCTGCTACAGAGTTATGTGCGCCCAGCAACTTTTAGGGGACTGTACTCCTGACGAGATAACTCTGGGGGTTAATGCTCCTGCTGCAGAGATCTGTGCACCCAGCAACTTTTAGGGGACTGTATTGTTGGCAAGAAAGCTCTGGTGGTTAATGCTCCTTCTGCAGAGATCTGTACGCAAAGCAACTTTTAGGGGATATTAGTACTTCTGGCAATATAACTGTGGGGGTTAATGCTCCTGCTGCAGAGATCTGTGCGTGCGGCAACTTTTAGGGGACTGTACTCCTGGCAAGAGAACTCTGGGGGTTAATGCTCCTGCTGCAGAGATCTGTGCGCAAAGCAACTTTTAGGGGATATTAGTACTTCTGGCAAGATAACTCTGGGGGCTAATGCTCCGGCAACAGAGATCTGGGCGCAAAGCAACTATTAGGTGATAATAGTACTCCTGGCAAGATAACTCTGGGGTTAATGTTCCTGCTGCAGAGATCTGTGGGCGCAGCAACTTTTAGGGGACTGTACTCCTGGCAAGATAACTCTGGGGGTTAATGCTCCTGCTGCAGAGATCTGTGCGCAAAGCAACTTTTAGGGGATATTAGTGCTTCTGGCAAGATAACTCTGGGGGTTAATGCTCCTGCTGCAGAGATCTGTGCACAAAGCAACTTTTAGGGAACTATACTCCTGGCAAGACAACTCTGGAGGTTAATGCTCCTGCTGCAGAGATCTCAGTGCAAAGCAGCTTTTAGGGGATAATAGTACTCCTGGCAAGATAACTCAGGCAATTAATGCTCCTGCTGCAGAGATCTATGCGCAAAGCAACCTTTAGGGAACTATACTCCTGGCAAGATAACTCTGGGGGTTGATGCTCCTGCTGCAGACATCTGTGCGCAAAGCAACTTTTAAGGGATAATAGAACTCCTGGCAAGATAACTCTGGGGGTGTAGGAGGCTGGACTGGCTTGTAGTGAGTACCAAGGGGTACTTACACCTTGCACCAGGCCCAGGTATCCCTTATTAGTGTAGAGGGTGTCTAGCAGCTTAGGCTGATAGATAATGGTAGCTTAGCAGAGCAGCTTAGGCTGAACTAGGAGACGTGTGAAGCTACTACAGTACCACAAATGATTATGCACAATATCATAAGAAAACACAATACACAGTTATACTAAAAATAAAGGTACTTTATTTTTATGACAATATGCCAAAAGTATCTCAGTGAGTACCCTCAGTATGAGGATAAGAAATATACACAAGATATATGTACACAATACCAAAAATAAGCAGTATAGTCTTAGAAAACAGTGCATACAGTGTAAAATTACAATAGGATGCAATGGGAGCACATAGGGATAGGGGCAACACAAACCATATACTCCAAAAGTGGAATGTGAATCACGAATGGACCCCAAACCTATGTGACCTTGTAGAGGGTCGCTGGGACTATTAGAAAATAGCAAGGGTTAGAAAAATACCCCACCCCAAGACCCTGAAAAGTGAGTGCAAAGTGCACTAAAGTTCCCCTAAAGACACAGAAGTCGTGATAGAGGGAAAATGCAAGGAAAACACAAATCAGCAGTGCAACAACGATGGATTCCTGACTGAGGGTACCTGTGGAACAAGGGGACCAAGTCCAAAAGTCACAAGCAAGTCGGAGATGGGCAGATGCCCAAGAAATGCCAGCTGTTGGTGCAAAGAAGCTCTTACTAGGCTGAAGAACTGTGAATACTGCAGCAACGACAAGGGCTAGAGACTTCCCCATTGGAGGATGGATCCCCCACGACTTGGAGAGTCGTGCAGAAGTGTTTTCCCGCCGAATGGACGCTAACAAGCCTTGCTAGCTGCAAATCGTGCGGTTAGCGTTTTTGGATGCTGCTGTGGCCCAGGATGGACCAGGACGGTGCAAATTGGACCAGGAGGTAGAGGGGACGTCGAGCAAGACAAGGAGCCCTCACAGCAGCAGGTAGCACCCGGAGAAGTGCCAGAAACAGGCACTACGAGGATGCGTGAAACGGTGCTCGCCTGAAGTCACACAAAGGAGTCCCACGTCGCTGGAGAACAACTTAGGAGGTCGTGCAATGCAGGTTAGAGTGCCGGGGACCCCAGCTTCCGGGTGCACCAAGGATTTCCGCCGGAAGTGCACGGGAGCTGGAGAAGTTGCAAAAGTCGCAAAAACCAACAATGCAGTCTGGCGTGGGGAGGCAAGGACTTACCTCCACCAAACTTGGACTGAAGAGTCACTGGACCGTGGGGGTCTCTTGGACAGTCTTGCTGGATTCGTGGGACCTCGCTCGTCGTCGTGAGAGGAGACCCAAGGGACCGTGATGCAGCTTTTTGGTGCCTGCGTTGGCAGGGGGAAGATTCCGTCGACCCACGGGAGATTTCTTCGCAGCTTCTGATGCAGAGAGGAGGCAGACTACTCCCACAGGATGCACACCAAGGAAAAAAGTCGAGAAGGCAGCAGGAGTGGCGTTACAAGGTTGCAGTAGTCGTCTTAGCTACTTTGTTGCAGGTTTGCAGGCTTCCAGCGCGGTCAGCAGTCGATTCCTTGGCAGAAGGTGAAGAGAGAGATGCAGAGGAACTCTGATGAGCTCTTGCATTCGTTATCTGAGGAATCCCCAAAGAAAGAGACCCTAAATAGCCAGAAAAGAGGGTTTGGCTAGTTAGGACAAAGGATAGGCTAGCAACACCTGCAGGAGCCTATCAAAAGGAGTCTCTGACGTCAGCAGAGGGCACTGGCCACTCAGAGCAGTCCAGTGTGCCAGCAGCACCTCTGTTTCCAAGACGGCAGAGGTCTGGAGCACACTGGAGGAGCTCTGGGCACCTCCCAGGGGAGGTGCAGGTCAGGGGAGTGGTCACTCCCCTTTCCTTTGTCCAGTTTCGAGCCCAGGCAAGGCTGAGGGGTCCCTGAACCGGTGTAAACTGGCTTATGCAGAATTGGGCACCTCTGTGCCCAACAAAGCATTTCCAGAGGCTGGGGGAGGCTACTCCTCCCCTGCCTTCACACCATTTTCCAAAGGGAGAGGGTGTAACACCCCCTCTCTGAGGAAGTCCTTTGTTCTGCCATCCTGGGCCAGGCCTGGCTGGACCCCAGGAGGGCAGAAGCCTGTCTGTGGGGTTGGCAGCAGCAGCAGCTGCACTGTAACCCCAGAAAAGGCAGTTTGGCAGTACCAGGGTCTGTGCTACAGACCACTGGGAGCATGGAATTGTGCCAACTATGCCAGGATGGTATAGAGGGGGCAATTCCATGATCTTAGACATGTTACATGGCCATATTCGGAGTTACCATTGTGAAGCTACACATAGGTAGTGACCTATGTGTAGTGCACGCATATAATGGTGTCTCCAGCACTCACAAAGTCGGGGAATATGCCCTGAACAATGTGGGGGCACCTTGGCTAGTGCCAGGGTGCCCACACACTAAGTAACTTTGCACCTATCCTTTACCAGGTAAAGGATAGACATATAGGTGACTTATAAGTTACTTAAGTGCAGTGAAAATGGCTGTGAAATAATGTGTGCATTATTTCACTCAGGCTGCAGTGGCAGGCCTGTTTAAGAATTGTCAGAGCTCCCTATGGGTGGCAAAAGAAATGCTGCAGCCCATAGGGATCTCCTGGAACCTCAATACCCTGGGTACCTCAGTACCATATACTAGGGAATTATAAGGGTGTTCTAGTAAGCCAATGTAAATTGGTAAAATTGGTCACTAGCCTGTTAGTGACAATTTGAAAGTAATGAGAGAGCATAACCACTGAGGTTCTGGTTAGCAGAGCCTCAGTGAGACAGTTAGGCACTACACAGGTAACACATACATGCACACCTATGAGCACTGGGGCCCTGTGTGACAGGGTCCCAGTGACACATACATATAGGCCACAAACTTATGAGCACTGGGGTCCTGACCAGCAGGGTCCCAGTGACACATAACAAACATACTGAAAACATAGTGTTTTCACTATGAGCACTGGGGCCTGGCTATCAGGATCCCAGTGAGACAGTGAAAACAGTGACTAACACCCTGACATACACTCACAAACAGGCCAAAAGTGGGGGTAACAAGGCTAGAAAGAGGCTACCTTCTCACACAACCCCCCCCCAAACGAAGGACAATAAGGCTGACCTTGGCCAGTTGAGACTTTATTGTCTAAGTGGTGATAAGTAGAGAGTAGCTCTGCAATAGACTGGTTACTCCCTTTATCATCCACTATATGGTTACTTCCCTGTGGGGATGTAAACCACCCTGTTTGAAGTTTTTTAGCTAAGCAACAATGTGAAGATGTATTTTCAGAGTTTCTATCAGTAAGTTTTAGTTTAGAGCAGTGGGAATTGTCCACTGAACCTATTTGTAGTGATGGAAATGCCAGACAGGGATGCTGTCTCAGAAAAGCCATAGCTGGGCAAAAACTTTGTCCATGTGGCTGGAAGAGAGAACAGGGATGCTGTTTCTCTTGAGTTGGAGCAGGGCAGGGCTGCTGTCCTATGAGCTCCACACTAGGGCAGGGATGCTGTCCTAAGTGTTGTGAGGCAGTGCAGGGTTTCTGCACTAAAGTTTCTCTGGGAGGGTTGGAGGGATGCTCCATGTTAACTAAAATGGTGCTCTTTTTCTCACCAATGTTAGTTATCCCACAGAGAGGTACTTCCACCTCAGGGAGTACAGCTTTCCCAGCTGATGATTCCCTTGGAACAGGTGCCACCCCAGGAGAGGTTTCTCCCACCACAGGAATGGTATCCTGAATGGTAGGGTGGTTAGGGGATACTGTGATACCCTTTTTACCTGTTGATGGAGAGGGCTCCTGAGTTTTTAGGCCTTCTCTCCTTTGCTTTTTCATTTCACTTGAAATGAGAGGGAACAATTCCTCAGGGATGCCCAGCATGGCTGCATGGGCATAAAACTCTACATCAGCCCAACCTGAAGCCTCTAGGTCATTACCTAAGAGACAGTCTACAGGTAAGCTAGGTGATACCACCACCTGCTTAGGGCCAGTAACTCCACCCCAACTAAACTGAATTATAGCTAAGGGAAGAAACTTAGTGGAGTTATGGACATCAATAATCTTATACTGTTGTCCAATGATGTGTTGTTCAGGAGGCACTAGGTTTTCAGTCACCAAAGTGAAACTGGCACCTGTGTCCCTGTAGGCCAAGGCCTCAACACCATTTATTGAAACTGTCTGCCTGTACTTATCCATTGTAAGGGGACAAGCAGCCAGTGTGGCAAGGCCAATGCCACTAGGTGTTACAGAAACTGTCTTGGGACTGACTACCCCAGTTTCTACTATGGACCCAAAAGTGAACCCAACTACACCCTTCGCTTGACTGTTGCCAGCAGTCCCACCACTAGTACCACTACTGCTAGGGGCACTAGAGCTTGATGTATTAGTGGTGGTAGGCTCAGGGGGTTTACCTGGACAGGACGTATCCCCTGGCCTATGGCCTCTATTTTTACACACAAAGCACCAAGGCTTCTTAAATTGTGTAGGTTGAGAAGAAGAGGAAGAATTTGTTTTATCTCCACCCCCTGAAGAGTGTTTAAGATTTGAAGTGGAATCTTTGGTTTTACCCTTATCCCCATGCTTATCTTGAGATTTTTCACCATCTTTCTCTGAAGGCTTACCATCCTTCTTCTTGCCATCCTTGTCACCCCCTGTATGAACTTTTCTGTTCACTCTTGTTCTGACCCATTTGTCTGCCTTCTTTCCCAATTCTTGGGGAGAGGTCAGATCAGAGTCTACCAAGTACTGGTGCAACAAATCTGACACACAATTATTAAGAATATGCTCTCTCAGGATCAAGTTATACAGGCCTTCATAGTCAGTCACTTTACTGCCATGTAACCACCCTTCCAAGGACTTCACTGAATGGTCAATGAAATCAACCCAATCTTGTGAAGACTCCTTTTTGGTCTCACTGAACTTTATCCTGTATTGTTCAGTGGTTAACCCATAACCATCAAGGAGTACACTCTTAAGAATAGTGAAATTGTTGGCATCACTTTCTTTCACAGTAAGGAGTCTGTCTCTACCCTTACCACTAAATGATAGCAATAGGATAGCAGCCCACTGCTTTTGAGGGACATCTTGAACAACACAAGCCCTCTCAAGTGCAGCAAACCACTTGTTAATGTCATCCCCCTCTTTGTAAGGGGGAACTATCTTGTGCAGATTCCTGGAATCATGCTCTTTTACAGGATGACTATGGGGAATACTGCTGCTGCCACCATGGGTAGTTAAACCCAGCTTCTGTCTTTCCTTTTCAATCTCTAGAGATTGTCTATCTAAATCCAGCTGTTGCTTCTTAAGCTTCAGTCTGGAAGTCTCCACTCTCAACTTATTGAGCTCCCTTTCCAACATTCTGTCATCAGGGTGGGTGGGAGGGACATTTCTAGAAACAGAAGTGTGATGGGAATGGACAGAAGGAGACCTATCCCTTACAGAGGGCACCCTAACAGCTTGGCTAACAGGAGCTTCACTTCTACTGTAGTGAGAAGGAATACTCTTGCTATGATGTGAGACAACACCATCTGTATGGTGTGACTCCACTTCAGTACCAACTATGCTAGACTGTCTAGTAATGGGCAGGCTAGGAAGTTTCTTTCTTGAATCTTTCTCCTGGGGAGTCCCTGGATCAGATTGAGAACCATTAGCTACTACTACTTTTTCAACAGATTGGGCACTTATGGCCTTATCTTGTTCTTTAAGCATGTTCAATAACAGTTCTAAAGCAGGATTCTTCCCTACACTCAAACCTCTTTCTATGCAGAGACTCCTTGCTCCTTTCCAGCCAAGGTGATCATATGCAAGTTTGGACAGATCAACATTTTGGCCTGTGCCAGACATTTTTAGAAAGAGTTAAGTGATAGAAAAAGTGAAGAAAAAGTTTTTCAGAACTTTTAGACAGACAGAAAAAAAAACTTTTTAGAACTTTTTAGAAATTTTAGACGTACTTTTCAGCACTTAGAAAACAGTGAAAAGAAGAAATGCAAAACTTTTTAGTTATGTGTACATACACTGAACTTGTTTTGTATATTTTTCTCTTATGAAAAGTACAATGTCAAGAGTGGTAAGTAGTCTCAAAGCACTTATCCCACAGCTGCACAACCAATGTAGGAGGCTGGACTGGCTTGTAGTGAGTACCAAGGGGTACTTACACCTTGCACCAGGCCCAGGTATCCCTTATTAGTGTAGAGGGTGTCTAGCAGCTTAGGCTGATAGATAATGGTAGCTTAGCAGAGCAGCTTAGGCTGAACTAGGAGACGTGTGAAGCTACTACAGTACCACAAATGATTATGCACAATATCATAAGAAAACACAATACACAGTTATACTAAAAATAAAGGTACTTTATTTTTATGACAATATGCCAAAAGTATCTCAGTGAGTACCCTCAGTATGAGGATAAGAAATATACACAAGATATATGTACACAATACCAAAAATAAGCAGTATAGTCTTAGAAAACAGTGCATACAGTGTAAAATTACAATAGGATGCAATGGGAGCACATAGGGATGGGGGCAACACAAACCATATACTCCAAAAGTGGAATGTGAATCACGAATGGACCCCAAACCTATGTGACCTTGTAGAGGGTCGCTGGGACTATTAGAAAATAGCAAGGGTTAGAAAAATACCACATCCCAAGACCCTGAAAAGTGAGTGCAAAGTGCACTAAAGTTCCCCTAAAGACACAGAAGTCGTGATAGAGGGAAAATGCAAGGAAAACACAAATCAGCAGTGCAACAACGATGGATTCCTGACTGAGGGTACCTGTGGAACAAGGGGACCAAGTCCAAAAGTCACAAGCAAGTCGGAGATGGGCAGATGCCCAAGAAATGCCAGCTGTTGGTGCAAAGAAGCTCTTACTAGGCTGAAGAACTGTGAATACTGCAGCAACGACAAGGGCTAGAGACTTCCCCATTGGAGAATGGATCCCCCACGCCTTGGAGAGTCGTGCAGAAGTGTTTTCCCCGCCGGATGGACGCTAACAAGCCTTGCTAGCTGCAAATCGTGCCGTTAGCGTTTTTGGATGCTGCTGTGGCCCAGGATGGACCAGGACGGTGCAAATTGGACCAGGAGGTAGAGGGGACGTCGAGCAAGACAAGGAGCCCTCACAGCAGCAGGTAGCACTCGGAGAAGTGCCAGAAACAGGCACTACGAGGATGCGTGAAACGGTGCTCGCCTGAAGTCACACAAAGGAGTCCCACGTCGCTGGAGAACAACTTAGGAGGTCGTGCAATGCAGGTTAGAGTGCCGGGGACCCCAGCTTCCGGGTGCACCAAGGATTTCCGCCGGAAGTGCACGGGAGCTGGAGAAGTTGCAAAAGTCGCGAAAACCAACAATGCAGTCTGGCGTGGGGAGGCAAGGACTTACCTCCACCAAACTTGGACTGAAGAGTCACTGGACCGTGGGGGTCTCTTGGACAGTCTTGCTGGATTCGTGGGACCTCGCTCGTCGTCGTGAGAGGAGACCCAAGGGACCGTGATGCAGCTTTTTGGTGCCTGCGTTGGCAGGGGGAAGATTCCGTCGACCCACGGGAGATTTCTTCGCAGCTTCTGATGCAGAGAGGAGGCAGACTACCCCCACAGGATGCACACCAAGGAAAACAGTCGAGAAGGCAGCAGGAGTGGCGTTACAAGGTTGCAGTAGTCGTCTTAGCTACTTTGTTGCAGGTTTGCAGGCTTCCAGCGCGGTCAGCAGTCGATTCCTTGGCAGAAGGTGAAGAGAGAGATGCAGAGGAACTCTGATGAGCTCTTGCATTCGTTATCTGAGGAATCCCCAAAGAAAGAGACCCTAAATAGCCAGAAAAGAGGGTTTGGCTAGTTAGGACAAAGGATAGGCTAGCAACACCTGCAGGAGCCTATCAAAAGGAGTCTCTGACGTCAGCAGAGGGCACTGGCCACTCAGAGCAGTCCAGTGTGCCAGCAGCACCTCTGTTTCCAAGATGGCAGAGGTCTGGAGCACACTGGAGGAGCTCTGGGCACCTCCCAGGGGAGGTGCAGGTCAGGGGAGTGGTCACTCCCCTTTCCTTTGTCCAGTTTCGAGCCCAGGCAAGGCTGAGGGGTCCCTGAACCGGTGTAAACTGGCTTATGCAGAATTGGGCACCTCTGTGCCCAACAAAGCATTTCCAGAGGCTGGGAGAGGCTACTCCTCCCCTGCCTTCACACCATTTTCCAAAGGGAGAGGGTGTAACACCCCCTCTCTGAGGAAGTCCTTTGTTCTGCCATCCTGGGCCAGGCCTGGCTGGACCCCAGGAGGGCAGAAGCCTGTCTGTGGGGTTGGCAGCAGCAGCAGCTGCACTGTAACCCCAGAAAAGGCAGTTTGGCAGTACCAGGGTCTGTGCTACAGACCACTGGGAGCATGGAATTGTGCCAACTATGCCAGGATGGTATAGAGGGGGCAATTCCATGATCTTAGACATGTTACATGGCCATATTCGGAGTTACCATTGTGAAGCTACACATAGGTAGTGACCTATGTGTAGTGCACGCATATAATGGTGTCTCCAGCACTCACAAAGTCGGGGAATATGCCCTGAACAATGTGGGGGCACCTTGGCTAGTGCCAGGGTGCCCACACACTAAGTAACTTTGCACCTATCCTTTACCAGGTAAAGGATAGACATATAGGTGACTTATAAGTTACTTAAGTGCAGTGAAAATGGCTGTGAAATAATGTGTGCATTATCTCACTCAGGCTGCAGTGGCAGGCCTGTGTAAGAATTGTCAGAGCTCCCTATGGGTGGCAAAAGAAATGCTGCAGCCCATAGGGATCTCCTGGAACCTCAATACCCTGGGTACCTCAGTACCATATACTAGGGAATTATAAGGGTGTTCCAGTAAGCCAATGTAAATTGGTAAAATTTGTCACTAGCCTGTTAGTGACAATTTGAAAGTAATGAGAGAGTATAACCACTGAGGTTCTGGTTAGCAGAGCCTCAGTGAGACAGTTAGGCACTACACAGGTAACACATACATGCACACCTATGAGCACTGGGGCCCTGTATGACAGGGTCCCAGTGACACATACATATAGGCCACAAACTTATGAGCACTGGGGTCCTGACCAGCAGGGTCCCAGTGACACATAACAAACATACTGAAAACATAGTGTTTTCACTATGAGCACTGGGGCCTGGCTATCAGGATCCCAGTGAGACAGTGAAAACAGTGACAAACACCCTGACATACACTCACAAACAGGCCAAAAGTGGGGGTAACAAGGCTAGAAAGAGGCTACCTTCTCACAGGGGGTTAATGCTTCTGCTGCAGAGATCTGTGTGCAAAGCTAAATTTTAGGGGTTAATACTACTCCTGGCAAGATACATGTGGGAGTTAATGTTCCTGCTACAGAGTTATGTGCGCCCAGCAACTTTTAGGGGACTGTACTCCTGGTGAGATAACTCTGGGGGTTAATGCTCCTGCTGCAGAGATCTGTGCACCCGGCAACTTTTAGGGGACTGTATTGCTGGCAAGAAAGCTCTGGTGATTAATGCTCCTTCTGCAGAGATCTGTACGCAAAGCAACTTTTAGGGGATATTAGTACTTCTGGCAAGATATCTGTGGGGGTTAATGCTCCTGCTGCAGAGATCTGTGCGCGCAGCAACTTTTAGGGGACTGTACTCCTGGCAAGATAACTCTGGGGGTTAATGCTCCTGCTGCAGAGATCTGTGCGCAAAACAACTTTTAGGGGAAATTAGTACTTCTGGCAAGATAACTCTGGGGGTTAATGCTCCGGCTACAGAGATCTGGGCGCAAAGCAACTTTTAGGGGATAATAGTACTCCTGGCAAGATAACTCTGGGGTTAATGCTCTTTCTGCAGAGATCTGTGGGCGCAGCAACTTTTAGGGGACTGTACTCCTGGCAAGATAACTCTGGGGGTTAATGCTCCTGCTGCAGAGATCTGTGCACAAAGCAACTTTTAGGGGATATTAGTGGTTCTGGCAAGATAACTCTGGGGGTTAATGCTCCTGCTGCAGAGATCTGTGCACAAAGCAACTTTTAGGGATGTAAGTACTCCTGGCAAGATAACTCTGGGGGTTAATGCTCCTGCTGCAGAGATCTGTGCGCAAAGCAACTTTTAGGGGATAATAGTACTCTATGCAAGATAACTCTGGGGGTTAAAGCTCCTGCTGCAGAGATCTTTGCTCAAAGCAACTTTTATGGGACAGTACTCCAGGCAAGATTCCTCTAGGGGTTAATGCTTCTGCTGCAGAGATCTGTGCGCCCAGTACATTTTTGGGGACTGTACTCCTGGCAAGATAACTCTGGGGTTAATGCTCTCGCTGCAGACATCTGTGCACAAAACAACTTTTAAGGGATAATAGTATTCCTGTCAAGATAACTCTGGGAGTTAATGCTCCTGCTGCAGAGATCTGTGTGCAAAGCAACTTTTAGGGGATAATAATACTCCATGCAAGATAACTCTGGGGGTTAATGCTCCTGCTGCAGAGATCTTAGCGCAAAGCAGCTTTTTTGGGGACAGTACTCCTAGCAAGATACCTCTGGGGGTTAATGCTTCTGCTGCAGAGATCTCCACGCAAAGCTAACTTTTAGCGGTTAATACTACTCCTGGCAAGATACATCTGGGGGTTAATGCTCCTGCTGCAGAGATCTGTGAGCAAAGCAACTTTTAGGGGATATTAGTACTTACGGCAAGATAACTCTGGGGGTAAATGCTCCGGCTACAGAGATCTGGGCGCAAAGCAACTTCTAAGGGATAATAGTACTCCTGGCAAGATAAATCTGGGGTTAATGCTCCTGCTGCAGAGATCTGTGGGAGCAGCAACTTTTAGGGGACTGTACTCCTGGCAAGATAACTCTGGGGGTTAATGCTCCTGCTGCAGAGATCTGTGCGCAAAACAACTTTTAGGGGAAATTAGTACTTCTGGCAAGATAACTCTGGGGGTTAATGCTCCGGCTACAGAGATCTGGGCGCAAAGCAACTTTTAGGGGATAATAGTACTCCTGGCAAGATAACTCTGGGGTTAATGCTCTTTCTGCAGAGATCTGTGGGTGCAGCAACTTTTAGGAGACTGTTCTCCTGGCAAGATAACTCTGGGGGTTAATGCTCCTGCTGCAGAGATCTGTGCACAAAGCAACGTTTAGGGGATATTAGTGGTTCTGGCAAGATAACTCTGGGGGTTAATGCTCCTGCTGCAGAGATCTGTGCACAAAGCAACTTTTAGGGAACTATACTCCTGGCAAGATAACTCTGGGGGTTAATGCTCCTGCAGAGATCTCAGTGCAATGTAACTTTTAGGGGATAATAGTACTCCCGGCAAGATAACTCAGGCAATTAATGCTCCTGCTGCAGAGATCTATGCGCAAAGCAACCTTTATGGAACTATACTCCTGGCAAGATAACTCTGTGGGTTAATGCTCTTGCTGCAGAGATCTGTGCGCCAAGCAACTTGTAGGGAACTATAGTCCTGGCAAGATAACTCCGGGACTTAATGCTCCTGCTGCAGACATCTGTGCGCAAAGCAACTTTTAAGGGATAATAGTACTCCTGGCAAGATAACTCTGGGGGTTATTGCTCTTGCTGCAGAGATCTGTGTGCAAAGCAACTTTTAGGGGATAATAGTACTCTAGGCAAGATAACTCTAGGGGTTAATGCTCCTGCTGCAGAGATCTTTGCGCAAAGCAACTTTTAGGGGACAGTACTCCTGCCAAGATACCTCTGGGGGTTAATGCTTCTGCTGCAGAGATCTGTGTGCAAAGCTAAGTTTTAGGGGTTAATACTACTGCTGGCAAGATACATCTGGGGGTTAATGTTCCTGCTACAGAGTTATGTGCGCCCAGCAACTTTTAGGGGACTGTACTCCTGGCGAGATAACTCTGGGGGTTAATGCTCCTGCTGCAGAGATCTGTGCACCCGGCAACTTTTAGGGGATTGTATTGATGGCAAGAAAGCTCTGGTGGTTAATGCTCCTTCTGCAGAGATCTGTACGCAAAGCAACTTTTAGGGGATATTAGTAATTCTGGCAAGATAACTGTGGGGGTTAATGTTGCTGCTGCAGAGATCTGAGCGCAAAGCAACTTTTAGGGGATAATAGTACTCCATGCAAGATAACTCTGGGGGTTAATGCTCCTGCTGCAGAGATCTGTGCGCAAAGCAACTTTTATGGGACAGTACTCCAGGCAAGATTCCTCTAGAGGTTAATGCTTCTGCTGCAGAGATCTGTGCACCCAGCAAATTTTTGGGGACTGTACTCCTGGCAAGATAACTCTGGGGGATAATGCTCCTGCTGCAGAGATCTGTGTGCAAAGCAACTTTTAGGGGATAATAGTACTCCAGGCAAGATATCTCTGGGGGTTAATGCTCCTGCTGCAGAGATCTTTGCACAAAGCAGCTTTTTTGGGGACAGTATTCCTGGCAAGATACCTCTGGGGGTTAATGCTTCTGCTGCAGAGATCTGTGGGCAAAGCTAACTTTTAGAGGTTAATACTACTCCTGGCAAGATACATCTGGGGGTTAATGTTCCTGCTACAGAGTTATGTGTGCGCGGCAACTTTTAGGGGACTGTAACCCTGGCATGATAACTCTGAGGGTTAATGCTCCTGCTGCAGAGATCTGTGCGCAAAGCAACTTTTAGGGGATATTAGTACTTCTGGCAAGAGAACTCTGGGGTTAATGCTCCTGCTGCAGAGATCGGTGGGCGCAGCAACTTTTAGGGGACTGTATTCCTGGCGAGATAACTCTGGGGGTTAATGCTCCTGCAGCAGAGATCTGTGCGTAAAGCAACTTTTAGGGGATATTAGTGCTTCTGGCAAGATAACCCTGGGGGTTAATGCTCCTGCTGCAGAGATCTGTGCTCAAAGCAACTTTTAGGGGATATAAGTACTCCTGGCAAGATAACTCTGGGGGTTAATGCTCCTGCTGCAGAGATCTGTTCGCAAAGCAACTTTTAGGGTATAATAGTACTCCATGCAAGATAACTCTGGGGGTTAATGCTCCTGCTGCAGAGATCTTTTATCAAAGCAACTTTTATGGGACAGTACTCCAGGCAAGATTCCTCTAGGGGTTAATGCTTCTGCTGCAGAGATCTGTGCGCCCAGCAATTCTTTGGGGACTGTACTCCTGGCAAGATAACTCTGGGGGTTAATGCTCCTGTTGCAGACATCTGTGCACAAAGCAACTTTTAAGGGATAATAGTACTCCTGGCAAGATAACTCTGGGGGTTAATGCTCCTGCTGCAGAGATCTTTGCGCAGCGCAGCTTTTTTGGGGACAGTACTCTTGTCAAGATACCTCTGGGGCTTAATGCTTCTGCTGCAGAGATCTGTGCGCAAAGCTAACATTTAGGGGTTAATACTACTCCTGGCAAGATACATCTGGGGGTTAATGTTCCTGCTACAGAGTTATGTGCGCCCATCAACTTTTAGGGGGGACTGTACTCCTGGCGAGATAACTCTGGGGGTTAATGCTCCTGGCTGCAGAAACCTGTGCACTCGGCAACGTTTAGGGAACTGTATTCCTGGCAAGTAAGCTCTGGTGGTTAATGCTCCTCCTGCACAGATCTGTACGCAAAGCAACTTTTAGAGAATATTAGTACTTCTGGCAAGATAACTGTGGGGGTTAATGCTGCTGCTGCAGAGATCTGTGCGCGCAGCAACTTTTAGGGGACTGTACTCCTGCAAGATAACTCTGGGGGTTAATGTTCCTGCTGCAGAGATCTGTGCGCAAAGCAACTTTAAGGGGATATTAGTACTTCTGGCAAGATAACTCTGGGGGTTAATGCTCCTGCTGCAGAAATCTGGGCGCAAAGCAACTTTTAGGGGATAATAGTACTCCTGGCAAGATAACTCTGGGGTTAATGCTCCTGCTGCAGAGATCTGTGCGCAAAGCAACCTTTAGGGGATATTATTACTTCTGGCATGATAACTCTGGGGGTTAATGCTCCTGCTGCAGAGATCTGTGTGCAAAGCAACTTTTTGGGGATATAAGTACTCCTGGCAAGATAACTCTGGGGGTTAATGCTCCTGCTGCACAGATCTGTGCGCAAAGCAACTTTTAGGGGATATTAGTACTCCAGGCAGGATAACTCGGGGGGGGTTAATGCTCCAGCTGCAGAGATCTTTGCTCAAAGCAACTTTTATGGGACAGTGCTCCAGGAAAGATTCCTCTAGGGGTTAATGCTTCTGCTGCAGAGATCTGTGCGCCCAGCAACTTTTTGGGGATTGTACTCCTGGCAAGATAACTCTGGGGGGTTAAAGCTCCTGCTGCAGAGATCTGTGCTAAAAGCAACTTTTAGGGGATATAAGTACTCCTGGCAAGATAACTCTGGGGGTTAATGCTCCTGCTGCAGAGATCTGTGCGCAAAGCAACTTTTAGGGGATAATAGTACTCCAGGCAGGATAACTCTGGGTTTTAATGCTCCAGCTGCAGAGATCTTTGCTCAAAGCAACTTTTATGGGACAGTACTCCAGGAAAGATTCCTCTAGGGGTTAATTCTTCTGCTGCAGAGATCTGTGCGCCCAGCAACTTTTTGGGGATTGTACTCCTGGCAAGATAACTCTGGGGGGGTTAAAGCTCCTGCTGCAGAGATCAGTGCTAAAAGCAACTTTTAGGGGATAATAGTACTCCTGGCAAGAGAACTCTGGGGGTTAATGCTCCTGCTGCAGAGATCATTTGTGCGCAAAGCAACTTTTAGGGGATAGTAGTACTCCTGGCAAGATAACTCTGGGGGTTAATGCTCCTGCTCCGGAGATCATCTGTGCGCAAAGCAACTTTTAGGGGATAGTAGTAACCCTGGCAAGATAACTCTGGGGGTTAATGCACCTGCTGCGGAGATCATCTGTGCACAAAGCAACTTTTAGGGGATAGTAGTACTCCTGGCGAGATAACTCTAGGGGTTAATGCTCCTGCTGCGGAGATCATCTGTGCGCAAAGCTAACTTTTAGGGGTTAATACTACTCCTGGCAAGATACATGTGGGGGTTAATGTTCCTGCTACAGAGTTATGTGCGTGCGGCAACTTTTAGGGGACTGTACTCCTGGCAAGATAACTCTGGGGGTTTATGCTCCTGCTGCAGAGATCTGTGCGCAAAGCAACTTTTAGGGGATATTAGTACTTCTGGCAAGATAACTCTGGGGGTTAATGCTCCGGCTACAGAGATCTGGGCGCAAAGCAACTTTTAGGGGATAATAGTACTCCTGGCAAGATAACTCTGGGGTTAATGCTCCTGCTGCAGAGATCGGTGGGCGCCGCAACTTTTAGGGGACTGTACTCCTGGCAAGATAACTCTGGGGGTTAATGCTCCTGCTGCAGTGATCTTTGCGCAAAGCAGCTTTTAGGCTACAGTACTCCTGGCAAGATACCTCTGGGGGTTAATGCTTCTGCTGCAGAGATCTGTGTGCAAAGCTAAAATTTAGGGGTTAAAACTACTCCTGGCAAGATACATCTGGGGGTTAATGTTCCTGGTACAGAGTTATGTGCGCCCAGCAACTTTTAGGGGACTGTACTCCTGGCAAGAAAGCTCTGGTGGTTAATGCTCCTTCTGCTGAGATCTGTACGCAAAGCAACTTTTAGGGGCTATGAGTACTTCTGGCAAGATAACTGTGGAGGTTAATGCTCCAGCTGCAGAGATCTTTGCTCAAAGCAACTTTTATGGGACAGTATTCCAGGAAAGATTCCTCTAGGGGTTAATGCTTCTGCTGCAGAGACCTGTGCGCCCAGCAACTTTTTGGGGATTGTACTCCTGGCAAGATAACTCTGGGGGGTTAAAGCTCCTGCTGCAGAGATCTGTGCTAAAAGCAACTTTTAGGGGATATAAGTACTCCTGGCAAGATAACTCTGGGGGTTAATGCTCCTGCTGCAGAGATCTGTGCGCAAAGCAACTTTTAGGGGATAATAGTACTCCAGGCAGGATAACTCTGGGTTTCAATGCTCCAGCTGCAGAGATCTTTGCTCAAAGCAACTTTTATGGGACAGTACTCCAGGAAAGATTCCTCTAGGGGTTAATTCTTCTGCTGCAGAGATCTGTGCGCCCAGCAACTTTTTGGGGATTGTACTCCTGGCAAGATAACTCTGGGGGGGTTAAAGCTCCTGCTGCAGAGATCAGTGCTAAAAGCAACTTTTAGGGGATAATAGTACTCCTGGCAAGAGAACTCTGGGGGTTAATGCTCCTGCTGCAGAGATCATTTGTGCGCAAAGCAACTTTTAGGGGATAGTAGTAATCCTGGCAAGATAACTCTGGGGGTTAATGCTCCTGCTCCGGAGATCATCTGTGCGCAAAGCAACTTTTAGGGGATAGTAGTAACCCTGGCAAGATAACTCTGGGGGTTAATGCACCTGCTGCGGAGATCATCTGTGCAAAAACAACTTTTAGGGGATAGTAGTACTCCTGGCAAGATAACTCTAGGGGTTAATGCTCCTGCTGCGGAGATCATCTGTGCGCAAAGCTAACTTTTAGGGGTTAATACTACTCCTGGCAAGATACTTCTGGGGGTTAATGTTCCTGCTACAGAGCTATGTGCGCGCGGCAACTTTTAGGGGACTGCACTCCTGGCAAGATAACTCTGGGGGTTTATGCTCCTGCTGCAGAGATCTGTGCGCAAAGCAACTTTTAGGGGATATTAGTACTTCTGGCAAGATAACTCTAGGGGTTAATGCTCCAGCTACAGAGATATGGGAGCAAAGCAACTTTTAGGGGATAATAGTACTCCTGGCAAGATAACTCTGGGGTTAATGCTCCAGCTGTAGAGATCGGTGGGCGCAGCAACTTTTAGGGGACTGTACTCCTGGTGAGATAACTCTGGGGGTTAATGCTCCTGCTGCAGAGATCTTTGCGCAAAGCAGCTTTTAGGGGACAGTACTCCTGGCAAGATACCTCTGGGGGTTACTGCTTCTGCTGCAGAGATCTGTGTGCAAAGCTAAAATTTAGGGGTTAATACTACTCCTGGCAAGATACATCTGGGGGTTAATGTTCCTGCTACAGAGTTATGTGCGCCCAGCGACTTTTAGGTGACTGTACTCCTGGCAAGAAAGCTCTGCTGGTTAATGCCCCAGCTGCAGAGATCTGTGCGCAAAGCAACTTTTAGTGGATATTAGTATTTCTGGCAAGATAACTGTTGGGGTTAATGCTCCTCCTGCAGAGATCTGTGCGCGCGGCAACTTTTAGGGGACTGTACTCCTGGTAAGATAACTCTGGGGGTCAATGCTCCTGCTGCAGAGATCTGTGCGCAAAGCAACTTTTAGGGGATATAAGTACTCCTGGCAAGATAACTCTGGGGGTTAATGCTCCTGCTGCAGAGATCTGTTCGCAAAGCAACTTTTAGGGGACAGTACTACAGGCAAGATTCCTCTAGGGGTTAATGCTTCTGCTGCAGAGATCTGTGC
Organism: Pleurodeles waltl; assembly: GCF_031143425.1. Lineage (NCBI taxonomy): Eukaryota > Metazoa > Chordata > Amphibia > Caudata > Salamandridae > Pleurodeles > Pleurodeles waltl. The sequence goes on along the minus strand of NC_090445.1, from coordinate 1,714,145,579 downwards.
GCCCAGCAATTCTTTGGGGACTGTACTCCTGGCATGATAACTCTGGGGGTTAAAGCTCCTGCTGCAGACATCTGTGCACAAAGCAACTTTTAAGGGATAATAGTACTCCTGGCAAAGATAACTCTGGGGGTTAATGCTCCTGCTGCAGAGATCTGTGCGCAAAGCAAGTTTTAGGGGATAATAGTACTCCATGCAAGATAACTCTGGGTGTTAATGCTCCTGCTGCAGAGATCTTTGCTCAAAGCAACTTTTATGGGACAGTACTCCAGGCAAGATTCCTCTATGTGTTCATGCTTCTGCTGCAGAGATCTGTTCGCCCAGCAAATTCTTGGGGACTGTACTCCTGGCAAGATAACTCTGGGGGTTAATGCTCCTGATGCAGAGATCTGTGTGCAAAGCAACTTTTAGGGGATAATAGTACTCCTGGCTAGATAACTCTGGGGTTAATGCCCCTGCTGCAGAGATCTCAGTGCAAAGCAGCTTTTAGGGGATAATAGTACTCCTGGCAAGATAACTCAGGCAATTAATGCTCCTGCTGCAGAGATCTATGCGCAAAGCAACCTTTAGGGAACTATACTCCTGGCAAGATAACTCTGGGGGTTGATGCTCCTGCTGCAGACATCTGTGCGCAAAGCAACTTTTAAGGGGTAATAGTACTCCTGGCAAGATAACTCTGGGGGTTAATGCTCCTGCTGCAGAGATCTGTGTGCAAAGCAACTTTTAGGGGATAATAGTACTCCAGGCAAGATAACTCTGGGTTTTAATGCTCCAGCTGCAGAGATCTTTGCTCAAAGCAACTTTTATGAGACAGTACTCCAGGAAAGATTCCTCTAGGGGTTAATGCTTCTGCTGCAGAGATCTGTGCGCCCAGCAACTTTTTGGGGATTGTACTCCTGGCAAGAACACTCTGGGGGTTAATGCTCCTGCTGCAGAGATCTGTGCTAAAAGCAACTTTTAGGGGATAATAGTACTCCTGGCAAGAGAACTCTGGGGGTTAATGCTCCTGCTGCAGACATCTGTGCGCCCGGCATCTTTTAGGGGACTGTATTCCTGGGAAGATAACTCTGGGGGTTAATGCTCCTGCTGCAGAGATCATCTGTGCGCTAAGCAACTTTTAAGGGATAGTAGTAAATCTGGCAAGACAACTCTGGGGTTTAATGCAGCTGCTGCGGAGATCATCTGTGCACAAAGCAACTTTTAGTGGATAGTAGTACTCCTGGCAAGATAACTAGGGGTTAATGCTCCTGCTGCGGAGATCATCTGTGCGCAAAGCTAACTTTTAGGGGTTAATACTACTCCTGGCAAGACACATCTGGGGGTTAATGTTCCTGCTACAGAGTTATGTGTGCGCGGCAACTTTTAGGGGACTGTATTCCTGGGAAGATAACTCTGGGGGTTAATGCTCCTGCTGCAGAGATCATCTGTGCGCTAAGCAACTTTTAAGGGATAGTAGTAACCCAGGCAAGACAACTCTGGGGTTTAATGCAGCTGCTGCGGAGATCATCTGTGCACAAAGCAACTTTTAGTGGATAATAGTACTCCTGGCAAGATAACTCAGGCAATTAATGCTCCTGCTGCAGAGATCTATGCGCAAAGCAACCTTTAGGGAACTATACTCCTGGCAAGATAACTCTGGGGGTTAATGCTCCGGCTACAGAGATCTGGGCGCAAAGCAACTTTTAGGGGATAATAGTACTCCTGGCAAGATAAATCTGGGGTTAATGCTCCTGCTGCAGAGATCTGTGGGCGCAGCAACTTTTAGGGGACTGTACTCCTGGCAAGATAACTCTGGGGGTTAATGCTCCTGCAGAGGTCTCAGTGCAATGCAACTTTTAGGGGATAATAGTACTCCTGGCAAGATAACTCAGGCAATTAATGCTCCTGCTGCAGAGATCTGTGCGCCCAGCAACTTGTAGCGAACTATAGTCCTGGCAAGATAACTCCGGGAGTTAATGCTCCTCCTGCAGACATCTGTGCGCAAAGCAACTTTTAAGGGATAATAGTACTCCTGGCAAGATAACTCTGGGGGTTAATGCTTCTGCTGCAGAGATCTGTGTGCAAAGCTAAGTTTTAGGGGTTAATACTATTGCTGGCAAGATACATCTGGGGGTTAATGTTCCTGCTACAGAGTTATGAGCGCCCAGCAACTTTTAGGGGACTGTACTCCTGGCTAGATAACTCTAGGGGTTAATGCTCCTGCTGCAGAGATCTGTGCACCCGGCAACTTTTAGGGGACTGTATTGATGGCAAGAAAGCTCTGCTGGTTAATGCTCCTTCTGCAGAGATCTGTACGCAAAGCAACTTTTAGGGGATATTAGTACTCCTGGCAAGATAACTCTAGGGGTTAATGCTTCTGGTGCAGAGATCTGTGCGCGCGGCAACTTTTAGGGGACTCTACTCCTGGCAAGATAACTCTGGGGGTCAATGCTCCTGCTGCAGAGATCTGTGCGCAAAGCAACTTTTAGGGGATATTAGTACTTCTGGCAAGATAACTCTGGGGGTTAATGCTCCGGCTACAGAGATCTGGGCGCCAAGCAACTTTTAGGGGATAATAGTACTCCTGGCAAGATAACTCTGGGGTTAATGCTCCTGCTGCAGAGATCTGTGCGCAAAGCAAGTTTTAGGGGATAATAGTACTCCTGGCAAGATAACTCTGGGGGTTAATGCTCTTGCTGCAGAGATCTGTGCGCAAAGCAACTTTTAGGGGATAATAGTACTCCTGGCAAGATAACTCTGGGGGTTAATGCTCCTGGTGCAGAGATCTGTGCGCCCAGCAACTTTTAAGGGATATGAGTACTCCTGGCAAGATAACTCTGGGGGTTAATGCTCCTGCTGCTGAGATCTGTGCACAAAGCAACTTTTAGGGGACAGTACTTCTGGCAAGATAACTCTGGGGGTTAATGCTTCTGCTGCAGAGATCTGTGCGCAAAGCAAATTTTAGGGGACAGTACTCCTGGCAAGATACCTCTGGGGGTTAATGCTTCTGCTGCAGAGATCTGTGCGCAAAGCAACTTTTAGGGGTTAATAGTACTCCAGGCAAGATAACTCTGGGGGTTAATGCTCCTGCTGCAGAGATCTTTGCGCAAAGCAACTTTTAGGGGACAGTACTCCTGGCAAGATTCCTCTGGGGGTTAATGTTCCTGCTGCAGAGATCTGTGCGCAAAGCAACTTTTAGGGGTTAATAGTACTGCTGGCATGATAACTCTGGGGGGTTAATGCTCCTACTGCAGAGATCTGTAGGCAAAGCAACTTTTAGGGAATATTAGTACTTCTAGCAAGATAACTCTGGGGGTTAATGCCCCTGCGGCAGAGATCTGTGCGCAAAGCAACGTTTAGGGGATAGAACTCCTGGCAAGATACCTCTGGAGGTTAATACTTCTGCTGCAGAGATCTGTGTGCAAAGCAACTTTTAGGGGTTAATAGTACTTCTAGCAAGATACCTGTGGGGGTTAATGCTCCTGCTGCAGAGATCTCTGCACAAAGCAACTTTTAGGAGACTGTACTGCTGGCAAGATAACTCTGGGGGTTAATGCTCCTGCTGAAGAGATCTGTGCGCAAAGCAGGTTTTAGGGGACAATAGTGCTCCTGGCAAGATACCTCTGGGGGTTAATGCTTCTGCTGCAGAGATCTGTGCGCAGAGCAGCTTTTAGGGGACTGTACTCCTGGTGACATAACTCTGGGGTTAATGCTCCTGCTGTAGAGATCTGTGCACCGGCAACTTTTAGGAGACTGTATTCCTGGCAAGATAACTCTGGTGGTTAATGCACCTCCTGCAGAGATCTGTACGCAAAGCAACTTTTAGGAGATATTAGTACTTCTGGCAAGATAACTCTGGGGGTTAATGCTTCTGCTGCAGAGATCTGTGCGCAAAGCCATTTTTAGGGGATATTAGTACTTCTGGCAAGATTACTCTGGGGATTAATGCTCCTGCTGCAGAGATCTGTGCGCGAAGCAAGTTTTAGGGGATAATAGTACTCCTGGCAAGATAACTCTGGGGGGGTTTTGTGCGCTCAGCAACTTTTAAGGGATAATAGTACTCCTGGCAAGATAACTCTTGGGGTTAATGCTCCTGCTGCCGAGATCTGTGTGCAAAGAAACTTTTAGTGGATAATAATACTCCAGGCAAGATAACTCTGGGGGTTAATGTTCCTGCTGCAGAGATCTTTGCGCAAAGCAACTTTTAGGGGACAGTACTCCTGGCAAGATAACTCTGGTGGTTAATGCTCCTACTGCAGAGATCTGTAGGCAAAGCACCTTTTAGGGAATATTAGTACTTCTGGCAAGATAACTCTGGAGGTTAATGCTCCTGCTGCAGAGATCTGTGCACAAAACAACTTTTAGGGTATAATAGTATGCCTGGCAAAATAACTCTGGGGGTTAATGCCCCTGCTGCAGAGATCTGTGCGCAAAGCAATGCTTAGGGGACTATATTCCTGGCAATATAACTCTGGTTGTTAATGCTCCTCCTGCAGAGATCTGTATGCAAAGCAACTTTTAGGGAATATTAGTACTTCTGGTAAGATACCTCTGGGGGTTAATGATCCTGCTGCAGAGATCTGTGCGCAAAGCAATGTTTAGGGGATAGTACTCCTGGCAAGATAACTCTGGGGGTTAATGCTCCTGGTGTAGATTTGTGTGTGCAAAGCAACTTTTAGGGGATATTACTACTGCTGGAAAGATACCTTTGGGGGTTAATGCTCCTGCTGCAGAGATCTGTGCGCAGAGCAAGTTTTAGGGGATAATTGTACTCCTGGCAAGATAACGCTGGGGGTTAATGCTCCTGCTGCAGAGATCTGTGTGCAAACCAACGTTTAGGGGATAGTACTTCTGGCAAGATACCTCTGGGGGTTACTGCTCCTGCTGCAGAGATCTCTGCGCAAAACAACTTTTAGGGGACAGTACTCCTGGCAAGATACCTCTGGGGGTTAATGCTTCTACTGCAGAGATCTGTGTGCAAAGCAACTTTTAGGGGATAATAGTACTCCAGGCAAGATAACTCTGGGGGTTAATGCTCCTGCTGCAGAGATCTTTGCGCAAAGCAGCTTTTAGGGGACAGTACTCCTGGCAAGATACCTCTGGGGGTTAATGCTTCTGCTGCAGAGATCTGTGTGCAAAGCTAAAATTTAGGGGTTAATACTACTCCTGGCAAGATACATCTGGGGGTTAATGTTCCTGCTACAGAGTTATGTGCGCCCAGCGACTTTTAGGTGACTGTACTCCTGGCAAGAAAGCTCTGCTGGTTAATGCCCCTGCTGCAGAGATCTGTGCGCAAAGCAACTTTTAGGGGATATTAGTACTTCTGGCAAGATAACTGTGGGGGTTAATGCTCCTCCTGCAGAGATCTGTGCGCGCGGCAACTTTTAGGGGACTGTACTCCTGGCAAGATAACTCTGGGGGTCAATGCTCCTGCTGCAGAGATCTGTGCGCAAAGCAACTTTTAGGGGATATAAGTACTCCTGGCAAGATAACTCTGGGGGTTAATGCTCCTGCTGCAGAGATCTGTTCGCAAAGCAACTTTTAGGGGATAATAGTACTCCATGCAAGATAACTCTGGGGGTTAATGCTCCTGCTGCAGAGATCTTTTATCAAAGCAACTTTTATGGGACAGTACTACAGGCAAGATTCCTCTAGGGGTTAATGCTTCTGCTGCAGAGATCTGTGCGCCCAGCAATTCTTTGGGGACTGTACTCCTGGCATGATAACTCTGGGGGTTAAAGCTCCTGCTGCAGACATCTGTGCACAAAGCAACTTTTAAGGGATAATAGTACTCCTGGCAAAGATAACTCTGGGGGTTAATGCTCCTGCTGCAGAGATCTGTGCGCAAAGCAACTTTTAGGGGATAATAGTACTCCATGCAAGATAACTCTGGGTGTTAATGCTCCTGCTGCAGAGATCTTTGCTCAAAGCAACTTTTATGGGACAGTACTCCAGGCAAGATTCCTCTATGTGTTCATGCTTCTGCTGCAGAGATCTGTTCGCCCAGCAAATTCTTGGGGACTGTACTCCTGGCAAGATAACTCTGGGGGTTAATGCTCCTGATGCAGAGATCTGTGTGCAAAGCAACTTTTAGGGGATAATAGTACTCCTGGCTAGATAACTCTGGGGTTAATGCCCCTGCTGCAGAGATCTCAGTGCAAAGCAGCTTTTAGGGGATAATAGTACTCCTGGCAAGATAACTCAGGAAATTAATGCTCCTGCTGCAGAGATCTATGCGCAAAGCAACCTTTAGGGAACTATACTCCTGGCAAGATAACTCTGGGGGTTGATGCTCCTGCTGCAGACATTTGTGCGCAAAGCAACTTTTAAGGGGTAATAGTACTCCTGGCAAGATAACTCTGGGGGTTAATGCTCCTGCTGCAGAGATCTGTGTGCAAAGCAACTTTTAGGGGCTAATAGTACTCCAGGCAAGATAACTCTGGGGGTTAATGCTCCTGCTGCAGAGATCTTTGCGCAAAGCAGCTTTTATGGGACAGTAGTCCTGGCAAGATACCTCTGGGGGTTAATGCTTCTGCTGCAGAGATCTGTGTGCAAAGCTAAATTTTAGGGGTTAATACTACTCCTGGCAAGATACATCTGGGGGTTAATGTTCCTGCTACAGAGTTATGTGCGCCCAGCAACTTTTAGGGGACTGTACTCCTGGTGAGATAACTCTGGGGGTTAATGCTCCGGCTACAGAGACCTGGGCGCAAAGCAACTTTTAGGGGATAATAGTAACCCTGGCACGATAACTCTGGGAGTTAATGCACATGCTGCGGAGATCATCTGTGCACAAAGAAACTTTTAGGGGATATTAGTACTTCTGGCAAGATAACTCTGGGGGTTAATGCTCCGGCTACAGAGATCTGGGCGCAAAGCAACTTTTAGGGGATAATAGTACTCCTGGCAAGATAACTCTGGGGTTAATGCTCCTGCTGCAGAGATCAGTGGGTGCAGCAACTTTTAGGGGACTGTACTCCTGGCGAGATAACTCTGGGGGTTAATGCTCCTGCTGCAGAGATCTGTGCGCAAAGCAACTTTTAGGGGATATTAGTGCTTCTGGCAAGATAACCCTGGGGGTTAATGCTCCTGCTGCAGAGATCTGTGCGCAAAGCAAATTTTAGGGGATATAAGTACTCCTGGCAAGATAACTCTGGGGGTTAATGCTCCTGCTGCAAAGATCTGTTCGCAAAGCAACATTTAGGGGATAATAGTACTCCATGCAAGATAACTCTGGGGGTTAATGCTCCTGCTGCAGAGATCTTTTATCAAAGCAACTTTTATGGGACAGTACTCCAGGCAAGATTCCTCTAGGGGTTAATGCTTCTGCTGCAGAGATCTGTGCGCCCAGCAATTCTTTGGGGACTGTACTCCTGGCAAGATAACTCTGGGGGTTAAAGCTCCTGCTGCATACATCTGTGCACAAAGCAACTTTTAAGGGATAATACTACTCCTGGCAAAGATATCTCTGGGGGTTAATGCTCCTGATACAGAGATCTGTGCGCAAAGCAACTTTTAGGGGATAATAGTACTCCATGCAAGATAACTCTGGGGGTTAATGCTCCTGCTGCAGAGATCTTTGCTCAAAGCAACTTTTATGGGACAGTACTCCAGACAAGATTCCTCCATGGGTTCATGCTTCTGCTGCAGAGATCTGTGCGCCAAGCAAATTCTTGGGGACTGTACTCCTGGCAAGATAACTCTGGGGGTTAATGCTCCTGATGCAGAAATCTGTGTGCAAAGCAACTTTTAGGGGATAATAGTACTCCTGGCTAGATAACTCTGAGATTAATGCTCCTGCTTCAAAGATCTGTGCGCAAAGCAACCTTTAGGGGATATTATTACTTCTGGCATGATAACTCTGGGGGTTAATGCTCCTGCTGCAGAGATCTGTGTGCAAAGCAACTTTTAGGGGATATAAGTACTCCTGGCAAGATAACTCTGGGGGTTAATTCTCCTGCTGCAGAGATCTGTGTGCAAAGCAACTTTTAGGGGATAATAGTTCTCCAGGCAGGATAACTCTGGGTTTTAATGCTCCAGCTGCAGAGATCGTTGCTCAAAGCAACTTTTATGAGACAGTACTCCAGGAAAGATTCCTCTAGGGGTTAATGCTTCTGCTGCAGAGATCTGTGCGCCCAGCAACTTTTTGGGGATTGTACTCCTGGCAAGAACACTCTGGGGGTTAATGCTCCTGCTGCAGAGATCTGTGCTAAAAGCAACTTTTAGGGGCTAATAGTACTCCTGGCAAGAGAACTCTGGGGGTTAATGCTCCTGCTGCAGACATCTGTGCGCCCGGCATCTTTTAGGGGACTGTATTCCTGGGAAGATAACTCTGGGGGTTAATGCTCCTGCTGCAGAGATCATCTGTGCGCTAAGCAACTTTTAAGGGATAGTAGTAACCCTGGCAAGACAACTCTGGGGTTTAATGCAGCTGCTGCGGAGATCATCTGTGCACAAAGCAACTTTTAGTGGATAGTAGTACTCCTGGCAAGATAACTCTAGGGGTTAATGCTCCTGCTGCGGAGATCATCTGTGCGCAAAGCTAACTTTTAGGGGTTAATACTACTCCTGGCAAGACACATCTGGGGGTTAATGTTCCTGCTACAGAGTTATGTGTGCGCGGCAACTTTTAGGGGACTGTATTCCTGGGAAGATAACTCTGGGGGTTAATGCTCCTGCTGCAGAGATCATCTGTGCGCTAAGCAACTTTTAAGGGATAGTAGTAACCCTGGCAAGACAACTCTGGGGTTTAATGCAGCTGCTGCGGAGATCATCTGTGCACAAAGCAACTTTTAGTGGATAATAGTACTCCTGGCAAGATAACTCAGGCAATTAATGCTCCTGCTGCAGAGATCTATGCGCAAAGCAACCTTTAGGGAACTATACTCCTGGCAAGATAACTCTGGGGGTTAATGCTCCGGCTACAGAGATCTGGGCGCAAAGCAACTTTTAGGGGATAATAGTACTCCTGGCAAGATAAATCTGGGGTTAATGCTCCTGCTGCAGAGATCTGTGGGCGCAGCAACTTTTAGGGGACTGTACTCCTGGCAAGATAACTCTGGGGGTTAATGCTCCTGCAGAGGTCTCAGTGCAATGCAACTTTTAGGGGATAATAGTACTCCTGGCAAGATAACTCAGGCAATTAATGCTCCTGCTGCAGAGATCTGTGCGCCCAGCAACTTGTAGCGAACTATAGTCCTGGCAAGATAACTCCGGGAGTAAATGCTCCTCCTGCAGACATCTGTGCGCAAAGCAACTTTTAAGGGATAATAGTACTCCTGGCAAGATAACTCTGGGGGTTAATGCTCCTGCTGCAGAGATCTTTGCGCAAAGCAACTTTTAGGGGACAGTACTCCTGGCAAGATACCTCTTTGGGTTAATGCTTCTGCTGCAGAGATCTGTGTGCAAAGCTAAGTTTTAGGGGTTAATACTATTGCTGGCAAGATACATCTGGGGGTTAATGTTCCTGCTACAGAGTTATGAGCGCCCAGCAACTTTTAGGGGACTGTACTCCTGGCTAGATAACTCTAGGGGTTAATGCTCCTGCTGCAGAGATCTGTGCACCCGGCAACTTTTAGGGGACTGTATTGATGGCAAGAAAGCTCTGCTGGTTAATGCTCCTTCTGCAGAGATCTGTACGCAAAGCAACTTTTAGGGGATATTAGTACTTCTGGCAAGATAACTGTGGGGGTTAATGCTTCTGGTGCAGAGATCTGTGCGCGCGGCAACTTTTAGGGGACTGTACTCCTGGCAAGATAACTCTGGGGGTCAATGCTCCTGCTGCAGAGATCTGTGCGCAAAGCAACTTTTAGGGGATATTAGTACTTCTGGCAAGATAACTCTGGGGGTTAATGCTCCGGCTACAGAGATCTGGGCGCCAAGCAACGTTTAGGGGATAATAGTACTCCTGGCAAGATAACTCTGGGGTTAATGCTCCTGCTGCAGAGATCTGTGCGCAAAGCAAGTTTTAGGGGATAATAGTACTCCTGGCAAGATAACTCTGGGGGTTAATGCTCTTGCTGCAGAGATCTGTGCGCAAAGCAACTTTTAGGGGATAATAGTACTCCTGGCAAGATAACTCTGGGGGTTAATGCTCCTGGTGCAGAGATCTGTGCGCCCAGCAACTTTTAAGGGATATGAGTACTCCTGGCAAGATAACTCTGGGGGTTAATGCTCCTACTGCTGAGATCTGTGCACAAAGCAACTTTTAGGGGACAGTACTTCTGGCAAGATAACTCTGGGGGTTAATGCTTCTGCTGCAGAGATCTGTGCGCAAAGCAAATTTTAGGGGACAGTACTCCTGGCAAGATACCTCTGGGGGTTAATGCTTCTGCTGCAGAGATCTGTGCGCAAAGCAACTTTTAGGGGTTAATAGTACTCCAGGCAAGATAACTCTGGGGGTTAATGCTCCTGCTGCAGAGATCTTTGCGCAAAGCAACTTTTAGGGGACAGTACTCCTGGCAAGATACCTCTGGGGGTTAATGTTCCTGCTGCAGAGATCTGTGCGCAAAGCAACTTTTAGGGGTTAATAGTACTGCTGGCATGATAACTCTGGGGGGTTAATGCTCCTGCTGCAGAGATCTGTGCACCCTGCAACTTTTAGGGGACTGTATTCCTGGCAAGATAACTCTGGTGGTTAATGCTCCTACTGCAGAGATCTGTAGGCAAAGCAACTTTTAGGGAATATTAGTACTTCTAGCAAGATAACTCTGGGGGTTAATGCTCCTGCGGCAGAGATCTGTGCGCAAAGCAACGTTTAGGGGATAGTACTCCTGGCAAGATACCTCTGGAGGTTAATACTTCTGCTGCAGAGATCTGTGTGCAAAGCAACTTTTAGGGGTTAATAGTACTTCTAGCAAGATACCTCTGGGGGTTAATGCTCCTGCTGCAGAGATCTCTGCACAAAGCAACTTTTAGGAGACTGTACTGCTGGCAAGATAACTCTGGGGGTTAATGCTCCTGCTGAAGAGATCTGTGCGCAAAGCAGGTTTTAGGGGACAATAGTGCTCCTGGCAAGATACCTCTGGGGGTTAATGCTTCTGCTGCAGAGATCTGTGCGCAGAGCAGCTTTTAGGGGACTGTACTCCTGGTGACATAACTCTGGGGTTAATGCTCCTGCTGTAGAGATCTGTGCACCGGCAACTTTTAGGAGACTGTATTCCTGGCAAGATAACTCTGGTGGTTAATGCACCTCCTGCAGAGATCTGTACGCAAAGCAACTTTTAGGAGATATTAGTACTTCTGGCAAGATAACTCTGGGGGTTAATGCTTCTGCTGCAGAGATCTGTGCGCAAAGCAATTTTTAGGGGATATTAGTACTTCTGGCAAGATTACTCTGGGGATTAATGCTCCTGCTGCAGAGATCTGTGCGCGAAGCAAGTTTTAGGGGATAATAGTACTACTGGCAAGATAACTCTGGGGGGGTTTTGTGCGCTCAGCAACTTTTAAGGGATAATAGTACTCCTGGCAAGATAACTCTTGGGGTTAATGCTCCTGCTGCCGAGATCTGTGTGCAAAGAAACTTTTAGTGGATAATAATACTCCAGGCAAGATAACTCTGGGGGTTAATGTTCCTGCTGCAGAGATCTTTGCGCAAAGCAACTTTTAGGGGACAGTACTCCTGGCAAGATAACTCTGGTGGTTAATGCTCCTACTGCAGAGATCTGTAGGCAAAGCACCTTTTAGGGAATATTAGTACTTCTGGCAAGATAACTCTGGAGGTTAATGCTCCTGCTGCAGAGATCTGTGCACAAAACAACTTTTAGGGGATAATAGTATGCCTGGCAAAATAACTCTGGGGGTTAATGCCCCTGCTGCAGAGATCTGTGCGCAAAGCAATGCTTAGGGGACTATATTCCTGGCAATATAACTCTGGTTGTTAATGCTCCTCCTGCAGAGATCTGTATGCAAAGCAACTTTTAGGGAATATTAGTACTTCTGGTAAGATACCTCTGGGGGTTAATGATCCTGCTGCAGAGATCTGTGCGCAAAGCAATGTTTAGGGGATAGTACTCCTGGCAAGATAACTCTGGGGGTTAATGCTCCTGGTGTAGATTTGTGTGTGCAAAGCAACTTTTAGGGGATATTACTACTGCTTGAAAGATACCTTTGGGGGTTAATGCTCCTGCTGCAGAGATCTGTGCGCAGAGCAAGTTTTAGGGGATAATTGTACTCCTGGCAAGATAACGCTGGGGGTTAATGCTCCTGCTGCAGAGATCTGTGTGCAAACCAACGTTTAGGGGATAGTACTTCTGGCAAGATACCTCTGGGGGTTACTGCTCCTGCTGCAGAGATCTCTGCGCAAAACAACTTTTAGGGGACAGTACTCCTGGCAAGATACCTCTGGGGGTTAATGCTTCTACTGCAGAGATCTGTGTGCAAAGCAACTTTTAGGGGATAATAGTACTCCAGGCAAGATAACTCTGGGGGTTAATGCTCCTGCTGCAGAGATCTTTGCGCAAAGCAGCTTTTAGGGGACAGTACTCCTGGCAAGATACCTCTGGGGGTTAATGCTTCTGCTGCAGAGATCTGTGTGCAAAGCTAAATTTTAGGGGTTAATACTACTCCTGGCAAGATACATCTGGGGGTTAATGTTCCTGCTACAGAGTTATGTGCGCCCAGCAACTTTTAGGGGACTGTACTCCTGGTGAGATAACTCTGGGGGTTAATGCTCCTGCTGCAGAGATCTGTGCATCCGGCAACTTTTAGGGGACTGTATTGCTGGCAAGAAAGCTCTGGTGGTTAATGCTCCTTCTGCAGATATCTGTACGCAAAGCAACTTTTAGGGGATATTAGTACTCCTGGCAAGATAACTCTGGGGTTAATGCTCTTGCTGCAGAGATCTGTAGGCGCAGCAACTTTTAGGGGACTGTACTCCTGGCAAGATAACTCTGGGGGTTAATGCTCCTGCTGCAGAGATCTGTGCACAAAGCAACGTTTAGGGGATATTAGTGCTTCTGACAAGATAACTCTGGGGGTTAATGCTCCTGCTGCAGAAATCTGTGCGCAAAGCAACTTTTAGGGGATATAAGTACTCCTGGCAAGATAACTCTGGGGGTTAATGCTCCTGCTGCAGAGATCTGTGCGCAAAGCAACTTTTAGGGGATAATAGTACTCCATGCAAGATAATTCTGGGGGTTAATGCTCCTGCTGCAGAGATCTTTGCTCAAAGCAACTTTTATGGGACAGTACTCCAGGCAAGATTCCTCTAGGGGTTAATGCTTCTGCTGCAGAGGTCTGTGCGCCCAGCACATTTTTGGGGACTGTACTTCTGGCAAGATAACTCTGGGGGTTAATGCTCCTGCTGCAGACATCTGTGCACAAAACAACTTTTAAGGGATAATAGTACTCCTGGTGAGATAACTCTGGGGGTTAATGCTCCTGCTGCAGAAACCTGTGCACCCGGCAACTTTTAGGGGACTGTATTCCTGTCAAGAAAGCTCTGGTGGTTAATGCTCCTTCTGCAGAGATCTGTACGCAAAGCAACTTTTAGGGGATATTAGTACTTCTGGCAAGATAACTGTGGGGGTTAATGCTCCTGCTGCAGGGATCTGTGCGCGTGGCAACTTTTAGGGGACTGTACTCCTGGCAAGATAACTCTGTGGGTTAATGCTCTTGCTGCAGAGATCTGTGCGCAAAGCAACTTTTAGGGGATATTAGTACTTCTGGCAAGATAACTATGGGGGTTAGTGCTCCGACTACAGAGATCTGGGCGCAAAGCAACTTTTAGGGGATAATAGTACTCCTGGCAAGATAAATCTGTGGTTAATGCTCCTGCTGCAGAGATCTGTGGGCGCACCAACTTTTAGGGGACTGTACTCCTGGCAAGATAACTCTGGGGGTTAATGCTCCTGCTGCAGAGATCTGTGCACAAAGCAACTTTTAGGGGATATTAGTGCTTCTGGCAAGATAACCCTGGGGGTTAATGCTCCTGCTGCAGAGATCTGTGCGCAAAGCAAATTTTAGGGGATATAAGTACTCCTGGCAAGATAACTCTGGGGGTTAATGCTCCTGCTGCAAAGATCTGTTCGCAAAGCAACATTTAGGGGATAATAGTACTCCATGCAAGATAACTCTGGGGGTTAATGCTCCTGCTGCAGAGATCTTTTATCAAAGCAACTTTTATGGGACAGTACTCCAGGCAAGATTCCTCTAGGGGTTAATGCTTCTGCTGCAGAGATCTGTGCGCCCAGCAATTCTTTGGGGACTGTACTCCTGGCAAGATAACTCTGGGGGTTAAAGCTCCTGCTGCATACATCTGTGCACAAAGCAACTTTTAAGGGATAATACTACTCCTGGCAAAGATATCTCTGGGGGTTAATGCTCCTGATACAGAGATCTGTGCGCAAAGCAACTTTTAGGGGATAATAGTACTCCATGCAAGATAACTCTGGGGGTTAATGCTCCTGCTGCAGAGATCTTTCCTCAAAGCAACTTTTATGGGACAGTACTCCAGACAAGATTCCTCCATGGGTTCATGCTTCTGCTGCAGAGATCTGTGCGCCAAGCAAATTCTTGGGGACTGTACTCCTGGCAAGATAACTCTGGGGGTTAATGCTCCTGATGCAGAAATCTGTGTGCAAAGCAACTTTTAGGGGATAATAGTACTCCTGGCTAGATAACTCTGGGGTTAATGCTCCTGCTTCAAAGATCTGTGCGCAAAGCAACCTTTAGGGGATATTATTACTTCTGGCATGATAACTCTGGGGGTTAATGCTCCTGCTGCAGAGATCTGTGTGCAAAGCAACTTTTAGGGGATATAAGTACTCCTGGCAAGATAACTCTGGGGGTTAATGCTCCTGCTGCAGACATCTGTGCGCCCGGCATCTTTTAGGGGACTGTATTCCTGGGAAGATAACTCTGGGGGTTAATGCTCCTGCTGCAGATATCATCTGTGCGCTAAGCAACTTTTAAGGGATAGTAGTAACCCTGGCAAGACAACTCTGGGGTTTAATGCAGCTGCTGCGGAGATCATCTGTGCACAAAGCAACTTTTAGTGAATAGTAGTACTCCTGGCAAGATAACTCTAGGGGTTAATGCTCCTGCTGCGGAGATCATCTGTGCGCAAAGCTAACTTTTAGGGGTTAATACTACTCCTGGCAAGACACATCTGGGGGTTAATGTTCCTGCTACAGAGTTATGTGCGCGCGGCAACTTTTAGGGGACTGTACTCCTGGCAAGATAACTCTGGGGGTTAATGCTCCTGCAGAGGTCTCAGTGCAATGCAACTTTTAGGGGATAATAGTACTCCTGGCAAGATAACTCAGGCAATTAATGCTCCTGCTGCAGAGATCTATGCGCAAAGCAACCTTTAGGGAACTATACTCCTGGCAAGATAACTCTGGGGGTTAATGCTCCGGCTACAGAGATCTGGGCGCAAAGCAACTTTTAGGGGATAATAGTACTCCTGGCAAGATAACTCTGGGGTTAATGCTCCTGCTGCAGAGATCAGTGGGTGCAGCAACTTTTAGGGGACTGTACTCCTGGCGAGATAACTCTGGGGGTTAATGCTCCTGCTGCAGAGATCTGTGCGCAAAGCAACTTTTAGGGGATATTAGTGCTTCTGGCAAGATAACCCTGGGGGTTAATGCTCCTGCTGCAGAGATCTGTGCGCAAAGCAAATTTTAGGGGATATAAGTACTCCTGGCAAGATAACTCTGGGGGTTAATGCTCCTGCTGTAGAGATCTGTGCGCAAAGCAACTTTTAGGGGATAATAGTACTCCATGCAAGATAATTCTGGGGGTTAATGCTCCTGCTGCAGAGATCTTTGCTCAAAGCAACTTTTATGGGACAGTACTTCAGGCAAGATTCCTCTAGGGGTTAATGCTTCTGCTGCAGAGGTCTGTGCGCCCAGCACATTTTTGGGGACTGTACTTCTGGCAAGATAACTCTGGGGGTTAATGCTCCTGCTGCAGACATCTGTGCACAAAACAACTTTTAAGGGATAATAGTACTCCTGGTGAGATAACTCTGGGGGTTAATGCTCCTGCTGCAGAAACCTGTGCACCCGGCAACTTTTAGGGGACTGTATTCCTGTCAAGAAAGCTCTGGTGGTTAATGCTCCTTCTGCAGAGATCTGTACGCAAAGCAACTTTTAGGGGATATTAGTACTTCTGGCAAGATAACTGTGGGGGTTAATGCTCCTGCTGCAGGGATCTGTGCGCGTGGCAACTTTTAGGGGACTGTACTCCTGGCAAGATAACTCTGTGGGTTAATGCTCTTGCTGCAGAGATCTGTGCGCAAAGCAACTTTTAGGGGATATTAGTACTTCTGGCAAGATAACTATGGGGGTTAATGCTCCGACTACAGAGATCTGGGCGCAAAGCAACTTTTAAGGGATAATAGTACTCCTGGCAAGATAAATCTGTGGTTAATGCTCCTGCTGCAGAGATCTGTGGGCGCACCAACTTTTAGGGGACTGTACTCCTGGCAAGATAACTCTGGGGGTTAATGCTCCTGCTGCAGAGATCTGTGCACAAAGCAACTTTTAGGGGATATTAGTGCTTCTGGCAAGATAACCCTGGGGGTTAATGCTCCTGCTGCAGAGATCTGTGCGCAAAGCAAATTTTAGGGGATATAAGTACTCCTGGCAAGATAACTCTGGGGGTTAATGCTCCTGCTGCAAAGATCTGTTCGCAAAGCAACATTTAGGGGATAATAGTACTCCATGCAAGATAACTCTGGGGGTTAATGCTCCTGCTGCAGAGATCTTTTATCAAAGCAACTTTTATGGGACAGTACTCCAGGCAAGATTCCTCTAGGGGTTAATGCTTCTGCTGCAGAGATCTGTGCGCCCAGCAATTCTTTGGGGACTGTACTCCTGGCAAGATAACTCTGGGGGTTAAAGCTCCTGCTGCATACATCTGTGCACAAAGCAACTTTTAAGGGATAATACTACTCCTGGCAAAGATATCTCTGGGGGTTAATGCTCCTGATACAGAGATCTGTGCGCAAAGCAACTTTTAGGGGATAATAGTACTCCATGCAAGATAACTCTGGGGGTTAATGCTCCTGCTGCAGAGATCTTTCCTCAAAGCAACTTTTATGGGACAGTACTCCAGACAAGATTCCTCCATGGGTTCATGCTTCTGCTGCAGAGATCTGTGCGCCAAGCAAATTCTTGGGGACTGTACTCCTGGCAAGATAACTCTGGGGGTTAATGCTCCTGATGCAGAAATCTGTGTGCAAAGCAACTTTTAGGGGATAATAGTACTCCTGGCTAGATAACTCTGGGGTTAATGCTCCTGCTTCAAAGATCTGTGCGCAAAGCAACCTTTAGGGGATATTATTACTTCTGGCATGATAACTCTGGGGGTTAATGCTCCTGCTGCAGAGATCTGTGTGCAAAGCAACTTTTAGGGGATATAAGTACTCCTGGCAAGATAACTCTGGGGGTTAATGCTCCTGCTGCAGACATCTGTGCGCCCGGCATCTTTTAGGGGACTGTATTCCTGGGAAGATAACTCTGGGGGTTAATGCTCCTGCTGCAGATATCATCTGTGCGCTAAGCAACTTTTAAGGGATAGTAGTAACCCTGGCAAGACAACTCTGGGGTTTAATGCAGCTGCTGCGGAGATCATCTGTGCACAAAGCAACTTTTAGTGAATAGTAGTACTCCTGGCAAGATAACTCTAGGGGTTAATGCTCCTGCTGCGGAGATCATCTGTGCGCAAAGCTAACTTTTAGGGGTTAATACTACTCCTGGCAAGACACATCTGGGGGTTAATGTTCCTGCTACAGAGTTATGTGCGCGCGGCAACTTTTAGGGGACTGTACTCCTGGCAAGATAACTCTGGGGGTTAATGCTCCTGCAGAGGTCTCAGTGCAATGCAACTTTTAGGGGATAATAGTACTCCTGGCAAGATAACTCAGGCAATTAATGCTCCTGCTGCAGAGATCTATGCGCAAAGCAACCTTTAGGGAACTATACTCCTGGCAAGATAACTCTGGGGGTTAATGCTCCGGCTACAGAGATCTGGGCGCAAAGCAACTTTTAGGGGATAATAGTACTCCTGGCAAGATAAATCTGGGGTTAATGCTCCTGCTGCAGAGATCTGTGGGCGCAGCAACTTTTAGGGGACTGTACTCCTGGCAAGATAACTCTGGGGGTTAATGCTCCTGCAGAGGTCTCAGTGCAATGCAACTTTTAGGGGATAATAGTACTCCTGGCAAGATAACTCAGGCAATTAATACTCCTGCTGCAGAGATCTGTGCGCCCAGCAACTTGTAGCGAATTATAACTGGCAAGATAACTCCGGGAGTTAATGCTGCTCCTGCAGACATCTGTGCGCAAAGCAACTTTTAAGGGATAATAGTACTCCTGGCAAGATAACTCTGGGGGTTAATGCTCCTGCTGCAGAGATCTTTGCGCAAAGCAACTTTTAGGGGACAGTACTCCTGGCAAGATACCTCTTTGGGTTAATGCTTCTGCTGCAGAGATCTGTGTGCAAAGCTAAGTTTTAGGGGTTAATACTATTGCTGGCAAGATACATCTGGGGGTTAATGTTCCTGCTACAGAGTTATGAGCGCCCAGCAACTTTTAGGGGACTGTACTCCTCGCTAGATAACTCTAGGGGTTAATGCTCCTGCTGCAGAGATCTGTGCACCCGGCAACTTTTAGGGGACTGTATTGATGGCAAGAAAGCTCTGCTGGTTAATGCTCCTTCTGCAGAGATCTGTACGCAAAGCAACTTTTAGGAGATATTAGTACTTCTGGCAAGATAACTGTGGGGGTTAATGCTTCTGGTGCAGAGATCTGTGCGCGCGGCAACTTTTAGGGGACTGTACTCCTGGCAAGATAACTCTGGGGGTCAATGCTCCTGCTGCAGAGATCTGTGCGCAAAGCAACTTTTAGGGGATATTAGTACTTCTGGCAAGATAACTCTGGGGGTTAATGCTCCGGCTACAGAGATCTGGGCGCCAAGCAACTTTTAGGGGATAATAGTACTCCTGGCAAGATAACTCTGGGGTTAATGCTCCTGCTGCAGAGATCTGTGCGCAAAGCAAGTTTTAGGGGATAATAGTACTCCTGGCAAGATAACTCTGGGGGTTAATGCTCTTGCTGCAGAGATCTGTGCGCAAAGCAACTTTTAGGGGATAATAGTACTCCTGGCAAGATAACTCTGGGGGTTAATGCTCCTGGTGCAGAGATCTGTGCGCCCAGCAACTTTTAAGGGATATGAGTACTCCTGGCAAGATAACTCTGGGGGTTAATGCTCCTGCTGCTGAGATCTGTGCACAAAGCAACTTTTAGGGGACAGTACTTCTGGCAAGATAACTCTGGGGGTTAATGCTTCTGCTGCAGAGATCTGTGCGCAAAGCAAATTTTAGGGGACAGTACTCATGGCAAGATACCTCTGGGGGTTAATGCTTCTGCTGCAGAGATCTGTGCGCAAAGCAACTTTTAGGGGTTAATAGTACTCCAGGCAAGATAACTCTGGGGGTTAATGCTCCTGCTGCAGAGATCTTTGCGCAAAGCAACTTTTAGGGGACAGTACTCCTGGCAAGATACCTCTGGGGGTTAATGTTCCTGCTGCAGAGATCTGTGCGCAAAGCAACTTTTAGGGGTTAATAGTACTGCTGGCATGATAACTCTGGGGGGTTAATGCTCCTGCTGCAGAGATCTGTGCACCCAGCAACTTTTAGGGGACTGTATTCCTGGCAAGATAACTCTGGTGGTTAATGCTCCTACTGCAGAGATCTGTAGGCAAAGCAACTTTTAGGGAATATTAGTACTTCTAGCAAGATAACTCTGGGGGTTAATGCCCCTGCGGCAGAGATCTGTGCGCAAAGCAACGTTTAGGGGATAGTACTCCTGGCAAGATACCTCTGGAGGTTAATACTTCTGCGCGCAGAGATCTGTGTGCAAAGCAACTTTTAGGGGTTAATAGTACTTCTAGCAAGATACCTCTGGGGGTTAATGCTCCTGCTGCAGAGATCTCTGCACAAAGCAACTTTTAGGAGACTGTACTGCTGGCAAGATAACTCTGGGGGTTAATGCTCCTGCTGAAGAGATCTGTGTGCAAAGCAGGTTTTAGGGGACAATAGTGCTCCTGGCAAGATACCTCTGGGGGTTAATGCTTCTGCTGCAGAGATCTGTGCGCAGAGCAGCTTTTAGGGGACTGTACTCCTGGTGACATAACTCTGGGGTTAATGCTCCTGCTGTAGAGATCTGTGCACCGGCAACTTTTAGGAGACTGTATTCCTGGCAAGATAACTCTGGTGGTTAATGCACCTCCTGCAGAGATCTGTACGCAAAGCAACTTTTAGGAGATATTAGTACTTCTGGCAAGATAACTCTGGGGGTTAATGCTTCTGCTGCTGAGATCTGTGCGCAAAGCAATTTTTAGGGGATATTAGTACTTCTGGCAAGATTACTCTGGGGATTAATGCTCCTGCTGCAGAGATCTGTGCGCAAAGCAAGATTTAGGGGATAATAGTACTCCTGGCAAGATAACTCTGGGGGGGTTTTGTGCGCTCAGCAACTTTTAAGGGATAATAGTACTCCTGGCAAGATAACTCTTGGGGTTAATGCTCCTGCTGCCGAGATCTGTGTGCAAAGAAACTTTTAGTGGATAATAATACTCCAGGCAAGATAACGCTGGGGGTTAATGTTCCTGCTGCAGAGATCTTTGCGCAAAGCAACTTTTAGGGGACAGTACTCCTGGCAAGATAACTCTGGTGGTTAATGCTCCTACTGCAGAGATCTGTAGGCAAAGCACCTTTTAGGGAATATTAGTACTTCTGGCAAGATAACTCTGGAGGTTAATGCTCCTGCTGCAGAGATCTGTGCACAAAACAACTTTTAGGGGATAATAGTATGCCTGGCAAAATAACTCTGGGGGTTAATGCCCCTGCTGCAGAGATCTGTGCGCAAAGCAATGCTTAGGGGACTATATTCCTGGCAATATAACTCTGGTTGTTAATGCTCCTCCTGCAGAGATCTGTATGCAAAGCAACTTTTAGGGAATATTAGTACTTCTGGTAAGATACCTCTGGGGGTTAATGATCCTGCTGCAGAGATCTGTGCGCAAAGCAATGTTTAGGGGATAGTACTCCTGGCAAGATAACTCTGGGGGTTAATGCTCCTGGTGTAGATTTGTGTGTGCAAAGCAACTTTTAGGGGATATTACTACTGCTGGAAAGATACCTTTGGGGGTTAATGCTCCTGCTGCAGAGATCTGTGCGCAGAGCAAGTTTTAGGGGATAATTGTACTCCTGGCAAGATAACGCTGGGGGTTAATGCTCCTGCTGCAGAGATCTGTGTGCAAACCAACGTTTAGGGGATAGTACTTCTGGCAAGATACCTCTGGGGGTTACTGCTCCTGCTGCAGAGATCTCTGCGCAAAACAACTTTTAGGGGACAGTACTCCTGGCAAGATACCTCTGGGGGTTAATGCTTCTACTGCAGAGATCTGTGTGCAAAGCAACTTTTAGGGGATAATAGTACTCCAGGCAAGATAACTCTGGGGGTTAATGCTCCTGCTGCAGAGATCTTTGCGCAAAGCAGCTTTTAGGGGACAGAACTCCTGGCAAGATACCTCTGGGGGTTAATGCTTCTGCTGCAGAGATCTGTGTGCAAAGCTAAATTTTAGGGGTTAATACTACTCCTGGCAAGATACATCTGGGGGTTAATGTTCCTGCTACAGAGTTATGTGCGCCCAGCAACTTTTAGGGGACTGTACTCCTGGTGAGATAACTCTGGGGGTTAATGCTCCTGCTGCAGAGATCTGTGCATCCGGCAACTTTTAGGGGACTGTATTGCTGGCAAGAAAGCTCTGGTGGTTAATGCTCCTTCTGCAGAGATCTGTACGCAAAGCAACTTTTAGGGGATATTAGTACTCCTGGCAAGATAACTCTGGGGTTAATGCTCTTGCTGCAGAGATCTGTAGGCGCAGCAACTTTTAGGGGACTGTACTCCTGGCAAGATAACTCTGGGGGTTAATGCTCCTGCTGCAGAGATCTGTGCACAAAGCAACGTTTAGGGGATATTAGTGCTTCTGACAAGATAACTCTGGGGGTTAATGCTCCTGCTGCAGAGATCTGTGCGCAAAGCAACTTTTAGGGGATATAAGTATTCCTGGCAAGATAACTCTGGGGGTTAATGCTCCTGCTGCAGAGATCTGTGCGCAAAGCAACTTTTAGGGGATAATAGTACTCCATGCAAGATAATTCTGGGGGTTAATGCTCCTGCTGCAGAGATCTTTGCTCAAAGCAACTTTTATGGGACAGTACTCCAGGCAAGATTCCTCTAGGGGTTAATGCTTCTGCTGCAGAGGTCTGTGCGCCCAGCACATTTTTGGGGACTGTACTTCTGGCAAGATAACTCTGGGGGTTAATGCTCCTGCTGCAGACATCTGTGCACAAAACAACTTTTAAGGGATAATAGTACTCCTGGTGAGATAACTCTGGGGGTTAATGCTCCTGCTGCAGAAACCTGTGCACCCGGCAACTTTTAGGGGACTGTATTCCTGTCAAGAAAGCTCTGGTGGTTAATGCTCCTTCTGCAGAGATCTGTACGCAAAGCAACTTTTAGGGGATATTAGTACTTCTGGCAAGATAACTGTGGGGGTTAATGCTCCTGCTGCAGAGATCTGTGCGCAAAGCAATTTTTAGGGGATATTAGTACTTCTGGCAAGATTACTCTGGGGATTAATGCTCCTGCTGCAGAGATCTGTGCGCGAAGCAAGTTTTAGGGGATAATAGTACTCCTGGCAAGATAACTCTGGGGGGGTTTTGTGCGCTCAGCAACTTTTAAGGGATAATAGTACTCCTGGCAAGATAACTCTTGGGGTTAATGCTCCTGCTGCCGAGATCTGTGTGCAAAGAAACTTTTAGTGGATAATAATACTCCAGGCAAGATAACGCTGGGGGTTAATGTTCCTGCTGCAGAGATCTTTGCGCAAAGCAACTTTTAGGGGACAGTACTCCTGGCAAGATAACTCTGGTGGTTAATGCTCCTACTGCAGAGATCTGTAGGCAAAGCACCTTTTAGGGAATATTAGTACTTCTGGCAAGATAACTCTGGAGGTTAATGCTCCTGCTGCAGAGATCTGTGCACAAAACAACTTTTAGGGGATAATAGTATGCCTGGCAAAATAACTCTGGGGGTTAATGCCCCTGCTGCAGAGATCTGTGCGCAAAGCAATGCTTAGGGGACTATATTCCTGGCAATATAACTCTGGTTGTTAATGCTCCTCCTGCAGAGATCTGTATGCAAAGCAACTTTTAGGGAATATTAGTACTTCTGGTAAGATACCTCTGGGGGTTAATGATCCTGCTGCAGAGATCTGTGCGCAAAGCAATGTTTAGGGGATAGTACTCCTGGCAAGATAACTCTGGGGGTTAATGCTCCTGGTGTAGATTTGTGTGTGCAAAGCAACTTTTAGGGGATATTACTACTGCTGGAAAGATACCTTTGGGGGTTAATGCTCCTGCTGCAGAGATCTGTGCGCAGAGCAAATTTTAGGGGATAATTGTACTCCTGGCAAGATAACGCTGGGGGTTAATGCTCCTGCTGCAGAGATCTGTGTGCAAACCAACGTTTAGGGGATAGTACTTCTGGCAAGATACCTCTGGGGGTTACTGCTCCTGCTGCAGAGATCTCTGCGCAAAACAACTTTTAGGGGACAGTACTCCTGGCAAGATACCTCTGGGGGTTAATGCTTCTACTGCAGAGATCTGTGTGCAAAGCAACTTTTAGGGGATAATAGTACTCCAGGCAAGATAACTCTGGGGGTTAATGCTCCTACTGCAGAGATCTTTGCGCAAAGCAGCTTTTAGGGGACAGTACTCCTGGCAAGATACCTCTGGGGGTTAATGCTTCTGCTGCAGAGATCTGTGTGCAAAGCTAAATTTTAGGGGTTAATACTACTCCTGGCAAGATACATCTGGGGGTTAATGTTCCTGCTACAGAGTTATGTGCGCCCAGCAACTTTTAGGGGACTGTACTCCTGGTGAGATAACTCTGGGGGTTAATGCTCCTGCTGCAGAGATCTGTGCATCCGGCAACTTTTAGGGGACTGTATTGCTGGCAAGAAAGCTCTGGTGGTTAATGCTCCTTCTGCAGAGATCTGTACGCAAAGCAACTTTTAGGGGATATTAGTACTCCTGGCAAGATAACTCTGGGGTTAATGCTCTTGCTGCAGAGATCTGTAGGCGCAGCAACTTTTAGGGGACTGTACTCCTGGCAAGATAACTCTGGGGGTTAATGCTCCTGCTGCAGAGATCTGTGCACAAAGCAAAGTTTAGGGGATATTAGTGCTACTGACAAGATAACTCTGGGGGTTAATGCTCCTGCTGCAGAGATCTGTGCGCAAAGCAACTTTAGGGGATATAAGTATTCCTGGCAAGATAACTCTGGGGGTTAATGCTCCTGCTGCAGAGATCTGTGCGCAAAGCAACTTTTAGGGGATAATAGTACTCCATGCAAGATAATTCTGGGGGTTAATGCTCCTGCTGCAGAGATCTTTGCTCAAAGCAACTTTTATGGGACAGTACTCCAGGCAAGATTCCTCTAGGGGTTAATGCTTCTGCTGCAGAGGTCTGTGCGCCCAGCACTTTTTTGGGGACTGTACTTCTGGCAAGATAACTCTGGGGGTTAATGCTCCTGCTGCAGACATCTGTGCACAAAACAACTTTTAAGGGATAATAGTACTCCTGGTGAGATAACTCTGGGGGTTAATGCTCCTGCTGCAGAAACCTGTGCACCCGGCAACTTTTAGGGGACTGTATTCCTGTCAAGAAAGCTCTGGTGGTTAATGCTCCTTCTGCAGAGATCTGTACGCAAAGCAACTTTTAGGGGATATTAGTACTTCTGGCAAGATAACTGTGGGGGTTAATGCTCCTGCTGCAGGGATCTGTGCGCGTGGCAACTTTTAGGGGACTGTACTCCTGGGAAGATAACTTTGTGGGTTAATGCTCTTGCTGCAGAGATCTGTGCGCAAAGCAACTTTTAGGGGATATTAGTACTTCTGGCAAGATAACTATGGGGGTTAATGCTCCGACTACAGAGATCTGGGCGCAAAGCAACTTTTAGGGGATAATAGTACTCCTGGCAAGATAAATCTGTGGTTAATGCTCCTGCTGCAGAGATCTGTGGGCGCACCAACTTTTAGGGGACTGTACTCCTGGCAAGATAACTCTGGGGGTTAATGCTCCTGCTGCAGAGATCTGTGCACAAAGCAACTTTTAGGGAACTATACTCCTGGCAAGATAACTCTGGGGGTTAATGCTTCTGCTGCAGAGATCTGTGCGTCCAGCAACTTATAGGGAACTATAGTCCTGGAAAGATAACTCCGGGAGTTAATGCTCCTGCTGCAGACATCTGTGCGCAAAGCAACTTTTAAGGGATAATAGTACTCCTGGCAAGATAACTCTGGGGGTTAATGCTCCTGCTGCAGAGATCTGTGTGCAATGCAACTTTTAGGGGATAATAGTACTCCAGGCAAGATAACTCTGGGGTTTAATGCTCCTGCTGCAGAGATCTTTGCGCAACGCAACTTTTAGGGGACAGTACTCCTGGCAAGATACCTCGGGGGTTAATGCTTCTGCTGCAGAGATCTGTGTGCAAAGCTAAATTTTAAGGGTTAATACTACTCCTGGCAAGATACATCTGGGGGTTAATGTTCCTGCTACAGAGGTATGTGCGCCCAGCAACATTTAGGGGACTGTACTCCTGACGAGATAACTCTGGGGGTTAATGCTCCTGCTGCAGAGATCTGTGCACCCAGCAACTTTTAGGGGACTGTATTGTTGGCAAGAAAGCTCTGGTGGTTAATGCTCCTTCTGCAGAGATCTGTACGCAAAGCAACTTTTAGGGGATATTAGTACTTCTGGCAATATAACTGCGGGGGTTAATGCTCCTGCTGCAGAGATCTGTGCGCAAAGCAACTTTTAGGGGATATTAGTACTTCTGGCAAGATAACTCTGGGGGTTAATGCTCCGGCAACAGAGATCTGGGCGCAAAGCAACTATTAGGTGATAATAGTACTCCTGGCAAGATAACTCTGGGGTTAATGCTCCTGCTGCAGAGATCTGTGGGCGCAGCAACTTTTAGGGGACTGTACTCCTGGCAAGATAACTCTGGGGGTTAATGCTCCTGCTGCAGAGATCTGTGCGCAAAGCAACTTTTAGGGGATATTAGTGCTTCTGGCAAGATAACTCTGGGGGTTAATGCTCCTGCTGCAGAGATCTGTGCACAAAGCAACTTTTAGGGAACTATACTCCTGGCAAGACACCTCTGGAGGTTAATGCTCCTGCTGCAGAGATCTCAGTGCAAAGCAGCTTTTAGGGGATAATAGTACTCCTGGCAAGATAACTCAGGCAATTAATGCTCCTGCTGCAGAGATCTATGCGCAAAGCAACCTTTAGGGAACTATACTCCTGGCAAGATAACTCTGGGGGTTGATGCTCCTGCTGCAGACATCTGTGCGCAAAGCAACTTTTAAGGGATAATAGAACTCCTGGCAAGATAACTCTGTGGGTTAATGCTCCTGCTGCAGAGATCTGTGTGCAAAGCAACTTTTAGGGGATAATAGTACTCCAGGCAAAATAACTCTGGGTGTTAATGCTCCTGCTGCAGAGACCTTTGCACAAAGCAGCTTTTAGGGGACAGTACTCCTGGCAAGATACCTCTGGGGGTTAATGCTTCTGCTGCAGAGATCTGTGTGCAAAGCTAAATTTTAGGGGTTAATACTACTCCTGGCAAGATACATCTGGGAGTTAATGTTCCTGCTACAGAGTTATGTGCGCCCAGCAACTTTTAGGGGACTGTACTCCTGGTGAGAACTCTGGGGGTTAATGCTCCTGCTGCAGAGATCTGTGCACCCGGCAACTTTTAGGGGACTGTATTGCTGGCAAGAAAGCTCTGGTGATTAATGCTCCTTCTGCAGAGATCTGTACGCAAAGCAACTTTTAGGGGATATTAGTACTTCTGGCAAGATATCTGTGGGGGTTAATGCTCCTGCTGCAGAGATCTGTGCGCGCAGCAACTTTTAGGGGACTGTACTCCTGGCAAGATAACTCTGGGGGTTAATGCTCCTGCTGCAGAGATCTGTGCGCAAAACAACTTTTAGGGGAAATTAGTACTTCTGGCAAGATAACTCTGGGGGTTAATGCTCCGGCTACAGAGATCTGGGCGCAAAGCAACTTTTAGGGGATAATAGTACTCCTGGCAAGATAACTCTGGGGTTAATTCCCTTTCTGCAGAGATCTGTGGGCGCAGCAACTTTTAGGGGACTGTACTCCTGGCAAGATAACTCTGGGGGTTAATGCTCCTGCTGCAGAGATCTGTGCACAAAGCAACTTTTAGGGGATATTAGTGGTTCTGGCAAGATAACTCTGGGGGTTAATGCTCCTGCTGCAGAGATCTGTGCACAAAGCAACTTTTAGGGATATAAGTACTCCTGGCAAGATAACTCTGGGGGTTAATGCTCCTGCTGCAGAGATCTGTGCGCAAAGCAACTTTTAGGGGATAATAGTACTCTATGCAAGATAACTCTGGGGGTTAAAGCTCCTGCTGCAGAGATCTTTGCTCAAAGCAACTTTTATGGGACAGTACTCCAGGCAAGATTCCTCTAGGGGTTAATGCTTCTGCTGCAGAGATCTGTGCGCCCAGTAAATTTTGGGGGACTGTACTCCTGGCAAGATAACTCTGGGGTTAATGCTCCCGCTGCAGACATCTGTGCACAAAACAACTTTTAAGGGATAATAGTATTCCTGGCAAGATAAGTCTGGGAGTTAATGCTCCTGCTGCAGAGATCTGTGTGCAAAGCAACTTTTAGGGGATAATAATACTCCATGCAAGATAACTCTGGGGGTTAATGCTCCTGCTGCAGAGATCTTAGCGCAAAGCAGCTTTTTTGGGGACAGTACTCCTAGCAAGATACCTCTGGGGGTTAATGCTTCTGCTGCAGAGATCTCCACGCAAAGCTAACTTTTAGGGGTTAATACTACTCCTGGCAAGATACATCTGGGGGTTAATGCTCCTGCTGCAGAGATCTGTGAGCAAAGCAACTTTTAGGGGATATTAGTACTTATGGCAAGATAACTCTGGGGGTAAATGCTCCGGCTGCAGAGATCTGGGCGCAAAGCAACTTCTAAGGGATAATAGTACTCCTGGCAAGATAAATCTGGGGTTAATGCTCCTGCTGCAGAGATCAGTGGGAGCAGCAACTTTTAGGGGACTGTACTCCTGGCAAGATAACTCTGGGGGTTAATGCTCCTGCTGCAGAGATCTGTGCACAAAGCAACTTTTAGGGGATATTAGTGCTTCTGGAAAGATAACTCTGGGGGTTAATGCTCCTGCTGCAGAGATCTGTGCACAAAGCAACTTTTAGGGAACTATACTCCTGGCAAGATAACTCTGGGGGTTAATGCTCCTGCAGAGATCTCAGTGCAATGCAACTTTTAGGGGATAATAGTACTCCCGGCAAGATAACTCAGGCAATTAATGCTCCTGCTGCAGAGTTCTATGCGCAAAGCAACCTTTAGGGAACTATACTCCTGGCAAGATAACTCTGTGGGTTAATGCTCTTGCTGCAGAGATCTGTGCGCCCAGCAATTGTAGGGAACTATAGTCCTGGCAAGATAACTCCGGGACTTAATGCTCCTGCTGCAGACATCTGTGCGCAAAGCAACTTTTAAGGGATAATAGTACTCCTGGCAAGATAACTCTGGGGGTTAATGCTCCTGCTGCAGAGATCTGTGCACCCGGCAACTTTTAGGGGATTGTATTGATGGCAAGAAAGCTCTGGTGGTTAATGCTCCTTCTGCAGAGATCTGTACGCAAAGCAACTTTTAGGGGATATTAGTACTTCTGGCAAGATAACTGTGGGGGTTAATGTTGCTGCTGCAGAGATCTGAGCGCAAAGCAACTTTTAGGGGATAATAGTACTCCATGCAAGATAACTCTGGGGGTTAATGCTCCTGCTGCAGAGATCTGTGCGCAAAGCAACTTTTATGGGACAGTACTCCAGGCAAGATTCCTCTAGAGGTTAATGCTTCTGCTGCAGAGATCTGTGCACCCAGCAAATTTTTGGGGACTGTACTCCTGGCAAGATAACTCTGGGGGATAATGCTCCTGCTGCAGAGATCTGTGTGCAAAGCAACTTTTAGGGGATAATAGTACTCCAGGCAAGATATCTCTGGGGGTTAATGCTCCTGCTGCAGAGATCTTTGCACAAAGCAGCTTTTTTGGGGACAGTATTCCTGGCAAGATACCTCTGGGGGTTAATGCTTCTGCTGCAGAGATCTGTGGGCAAAGCTAACTTTTAGGGGTTAATACTACTCCTGGCAAGATACATCTGGGGGTTAATGTTCCTGCTACAGAGTTGTGTGCGCGGCAACTTTTAGGGGACTGTAACGCTGGCATGATAACTCTGGGGGTTAATGCTCCTGCTGCAGAGATCTGTGCGCAAAGCAACTTTTAGGGGATATTAGTACTTCTGGCAAGAGAACTCTGGGGTTAATGCTCCTGCTGCAGAGATCGGTGGGCGCAGCAACTTTTAGGGGACTGTACTCCTGGCGAGATAACTCTGGGGGTTAATGCTCCTGCAGCAGAGATCTGTGCGTAAAGCAACTTTTAGGGGATATTAGTGCTTCTGGCAAGATAACCCTGGGGGTTAATGCTCCTGCTGCAGAGATCTGTGCTCAAAGCAACTTTTAGGGTATATAAGTACTCCTGGCAAGATAACTCTGGGGGTTAATGCTAATGCTGCAGAGATCTGTTCGCAAAGCAACTTTTAGGGTATAATAGTATTCCATGCAAGATAACTCTGGGGGTTAATGCTCCTGCTGCAGAGATCTTTTATCAAAGCAACTTTTATGGGACAGTACTCCAGGCAAGATTCCTCTAGGGGTTATTGCTTCTGCTGCAGAGATCTGTGCGCCCAGCAATTCTTTGGGGACTGTACTCCTGGCAAGATAACTCTGGGGGTTAATGCTCCTGTTGCAGACATCTGTGCACAAAGCAACTTTTAAGGGATAATAGTACTCCTGGCAAGATAACTCTGGGGGTTAATGCTCCTGCTGCAGAGACCTGGGCGCAAAGCAACTTTTAGGGCATAATAGTACTCCATGCAAGATAACTCTGGGGGTTATTCTCCTGCTGCAGAGATCTTTGCTCAAAGCAACCTTTATGGGACAGTACTCCAGGCAAGATTCCTCTAGGGGTTCATGTTTCTGCTGCAGAGATCTGTGCGCCCAGCAAATTCTTGGGGACTGTACTCCTGGCAAGATAACTCTGGGGGTTAATGCTCCTGCTGCAGAGATCTGTGTGCAAAGCAACTTTTAGGGGATAATAGTACTCCAGGCAAGATATCTCTGGGGGTTAATGCTCCTGCTGCAGAGATCTTTGTGCAACGCAGCTTTTTTGGGGACAGTACTCTTGTCAAGATACCTCTGGGGCTTAATGCTTCTGCTGCAGAGATCTGTGCGCAAAGCTAACATTTAGGGGTTAATACTACTCCTGGCAAGATACATCTGGGGGTTAATGTTCCTGCTACAGAGTTATGTGCGCCCATCTACTTTTAGGGGGGACTGTACTCCTGGCGAGATAACTCTGGGGGTTAATGCTCCTGCTGCAGAAACCTGTGCACTCGGCAACGTTTAGGGAACTGTATTCCTGGCAAGTAAGCTCTGGTGGTTAATGCTCCTCCTGCACAGATCTGTACGCAAAGCAACTTTTAGAGAATATTAGTACTTCTGGCAAGATAACTGTGGGGGTTAATGCTGCTGCTGCAGAGATCTGTGCGCGCAGCAACTTTTAGGGGACTGTACTCCTGCAAGATAACTCTGGGGGTTAATGTTCCTGCTGCAGAGATCTGTGCGCAAAGCAACTTTAAGGGGATATTAGTACTTCTGGCAAGATAACTCTGGGGGTTAATGCTCCTGCTGCAGAAATCTGGGCGCAAAGCAACTTTTAGGGGATAATAGTACTCCTGGCAAGATGACTCTGGGGTTAATGCTCCTGCTGCAGAGATCTGTGCGCAAAGCAACCTTTAGGGGATATTATTACTTCTGGCATGATAACTCTGAGGGTTAATGCTCCTGCTGCAGAGATCTGTGTGCAAAGCAACTTTTTGGGGATATAAGTACTCCTGGCAAGATAACTCTGGGGGTTAATGCTCCTGCTGCACAGATCTGTGCGCAAAGCAACTTTTAGGGGATATTAGTACTCCAGGCAGGATAACTCTGGGGGTTAATGCTCCAGCTGCAGAGATCTTTGCTCAAAGCAACTTTTATGGGACAGTGCTCCAGGAAAGATTCCTCTAGGGGTTAATGCTTCTGCTGCAGAGATCTGTGCGCCCAGCAACTTTTTGGGGATTGTACTCCTGGCAAGATAACTCTGGGGGGGTAAAGCTCCTTCTGCAGAGATCTGTGCTAAAAGCAACTTTTAGGGGATATAAGTACTCCTGGCAAGAGAACTCTAGGGGTTAATGCTTCTGCTGCAGAGATCTGTGCGCCCAGCAACTTTTTGGGGATTGTACTCCTGGCAAGATAACTCTGGGGGTTAATGCTCCTGCTGCAGAGATCTGTGCGCAAAGCAACTTTTAGGGGATAATAGTACTCCAGGCAGGATAACTCTGGGTTTTAATGCTCCAGCTGCAGAGATCTTTGCTCAAAGCAACTTTTATGGGACAGTACTCCAGGAAAGATTCCTCTAGGGGTTAATTCTTCTGCTGCAGAGATCTGTGCGCCCAGCAACTTTTTGGGGATTGTACTCCTGGCAAGATAACTCTGGGGGGGTTAAAGCTCCTGCTGCAGAGATCAGTGCTAAAAGCAACTTTTAGGGGATAATAGTACTCCTGGCAAGAGAACTCTGGGGGTTAATGCTCCTGCTGCAGAGATCATTTGTGCGCAAAGCAACTTTTAGGGGATAGTAGTACTCCTAGCAAGATAACTCTGGGGGTTAATGCTCCTGCTCCGGAGATCATCTGTGCGCAAAGCAACTTTTAGGGGATAGTAGTAACCCTGGCAAGATAACTCTGGGGGTTAATGCACCTGCTGCGGAGATCATCTGTGCACAAAGCAACTTTTAGGGGATAGTAGTACTCCTGGCAAGATAACTCTAGGGGTTAATGCTCCTGCTGCGGAGATCATCTGTGCGCAAAGCTAACTTTTAGGGGTTAATACTACTCCTGGCAAGATACATGTGGGGGTTAATGTTCCTGCTACAGAGTTATGTGCGTGCGGCAACTTTTAGGGGACTGTACTCCTGGCAAGATAACTCTGGGGGTTTATGCTCCTGCTGCAGAGATCTGTGCGCAAAGCAACTTTTAGGGGATATTAGTACTTCTGGCAAGATAACTCTGGGGGTTAATGCTCCGGCTACAGAGATCTGGGCGCAAAGCAACTTTTAGGGGATAATAGTACTCCTGGCAAGATAACTCTGGGGTTAATGCTCCTGCTGCAGAGATCGGTGGGCGCCGCAACTTTTAGGGGACTGTACTCCTGGCAAGATAACTCTGGGGGTTAATGCTCCTGCTGCAGAGATCTTTGCGCAAAGCAGCTTTTAGGCTACAGTACTCCTGGCAAGATACCTCTGGGGGTTAATGCTTCTGCTGCAGAGATCTGTGTGCAAAGCTAAAATTTAGGGGTTAATACTACTCCTGGCAAGATACATCTGGGGGTTAATGTTCCTGCTACAGAGTTATGTGCGCCCAGCAACTTTTAGGGGACTGTACTCCTGGCAAGAAAGCTCTGGTGGTTAATGCTCCTTCTGCAGAGATCTGTACGCAAAGCAACTTTTAGGGGCTATGAGTACTTCTGGCAAGATAACTGTGGAGGTTAATGCTCCAGCTGCAGAGATCTTGGCTCAAAGCAACTTTTATGGGACAGTACTCCAGGAAAGATTCCTCTAGGGGTTAATGCTTCTGCTGCAGAGACCTGTGCGCCCAGCAACTTTTTGGGGATTGTACTCCTGGCAAGATAACTCTGGGGGGTTAAAGCTCCTGCTGCAGAGATCTGTGCTAAAAGCAACTTTTAGGGGATATAAGTACTCCTGGCAAGATAACTCTGGGGGTTAATGCTCCTGCTGCAGAGATCTGTGCGCAAAGCAACTTTTAGGGGATAATAGTACTCCAGGCAGGATAACTCTGGGTTTTAATGCTCCAGCTGCAGAGATCTTTGCTCAAAGCAACTTTTATGGGACAGTACTCCAGGAAAGATTCCTCTAGGGGTTAATTCTTCTGCTGCAGAGATCTGTGCGCCCAGCAACTTTTTGGGGATTGTACTCCTGGCAAGATAACTCTGGGGGGTTAAAGCTCAGGCTGCAGAGATCAGTGCTAAAAGCAACTTTTAGGGGATAATAGTACTCCTGGCAAGAGAACTCTGGGGGTTAATGCTCCTGCTGCAGAGATCATTTGTGCGCAAATCAACTTTTAGGGGATAGTAGTAATCCTGGCAAGATAACTCTGGGGGTTAATGCTCCTGCTCCGGAGATCATCTGTGCGCAAAGCAACTTTTAGGGGATAGTAGTAACCCTGGCAAGATAACTCTGGGGGTTAATGCACCTGCTGCGGAGATCATCTGTGCACAAAGCAACTTTTAGGGGATAGTAGTACTCCTGGCAAGATAACTCTAGGGGTTAATGCTCCTGCTGCGGAGATCATCTGCGCGCAAAGCTAACTTTTAGGGGTTAATACTACTCCTGGCAAGATACATGTGGGGGTTAATGTTCCTGCTACAGAGCTATGTGCGCGCAGCAACTTTTAGGGGACTGCACTCCTGGCAAGATAACTCTGGGGGTTTATGCTCCTGCTGCAGAGATCGGTGGGCGCCTCAACTTTTAGGGGACTGTACTCCTGGCAAGATAACTCTGGGGGTTAATGCTCCTGCTGCAGAGATCTTTGCGCAAAGCAGCTTTTAGGCTACAGTACTCCTGGCAAGATACCTCTGGGGGTTAATGCTTCTGCTGCAGAGATCTGTGTGCAAAGCTAAAATTTAGGGGTTAATACTACTCCTGGCAAGATACATCTGGGGGTTAATGTTCCTGCTACAGAGTTATGTGCGCCCAGCAACTTTTAGGGGACTGTACTCCTGGCAAGAAAGATCTGGTGGTTAATGCTCCTTCTGCAGAGATCTGTACGCAAAGCAACTTTTAGGGGCTATGAGTACTTCTGGCAAGATAACTGTGGAGGTTAATGCTCCAGCTGCAGAGATCTTTGCTCAAAGCAACTTTTATGGGACAGTACTCCAGGAAAGATTCCTCTAGGGGTTAATGCTTCTGCTGCAGAGACCTGTGCGCCCAGCAACTTTTTGGGGATTGTACTCCTGGCAAGATAACTCTGTGGGGTTAAAGCTCCTGCTGCAGAGATCTGTGCTAAAAGCAACTTTTAGGGGATATAAGTACTCCTGGCAAGATAACTCTGGGGGTTAATGCTCCTGCTGCAGAGATCTGTGCGCAAAGCAACTTTTAGGGGATAATAGTACTCCAGGCAGGATAACTCTGGGTTTTAATGCTTCAGCTGCAGAGATCTTTGCTCAAAGCAACTTTTATGGGACAGTACTCCAGGAAAGATTCCTCTAGGGGTTAATTCTTCTGCTGCAGAGATCTGTGCGCCCAGCAACTTTTGGGGGATTGTACTCCTGGCAAGATAACTCTGGGGGGGTTAAAGCTCAGGCTGCAGAGATCAGTGCTAAAAGCAACTTTTAGGGGATAATAGTACTCCTGGCAAGAGAACTCTGGGGGTTAATGCTCCTGCTGCAGAGATCATTTGTGCGCAAATCAACTTTTAGGGGATAGTAGTAATCCTGGCAAGATAACTCTGGGGGTTAATGCTCCTGCTCCGGAGATCATCTGTGCGCAAAGCAACTTTTAGGGGATAGTAGTAACCCTGGCAAGATAACTCTGGGGGTTAATGCACCTGCTGCGGAGATCATCTGTGCACAAAGCAACTTTTAGGGGATAGTAGTACTCCTGGCAAGATAACTCTAGGGGTTAATGCTCCTGCTGCGGAGATCATCTGTGCGCAAAGCTAACTTTTAGGGGTTAATACTACTCCTGGCAAGATACTTCTGGGGGTTAATGTTCCTGCTACAGAGCTATGTGCGCGCGGCAACTTTTAGGGGACTGCACTCCTGGCAAGATAACTCTGGGGGTTTATGCTCCTGCTGCAGAGATCTGTGCGCAAAGCAACTTTTAGGGGATATTAGTACTTCTGGCAAGATAACTCTAGGGGTTAATGCTCCAGCAACAGAGATATGGGCGCAAAGCAACTTTTAGGGGATAATAGTACTCCTGGCAAGATAACTCTGGGGTTAATGCTCCAGCTGTAGAGATCGGTGGGCGCAGCAACTTTTAGGGGACTGTACTCCTGGCGAGATAACTCTGGGGGTTAATGCTCCTGCTGCAGAGATCTTTGCGCAAAGCAGCTTTTAGGGGACAGTACTCCTGGCAAGATACCTCTGGGGGTTAATGCTTCTGCTGCAGAGATCTGTGTGCAAAGCTAAAATTTAGGGGTTAATACTACTCCTGGCAAGATACATCTGGGGGTTAATGTTCCTGCTACAGAGTTATGTGCGCCCAGCGACTTTTAGGTGACTGTACTCCTGGCAAGAAAGCTCTGCTGGTTAATGCCCCTGCTGCAGAGATCTGTGCGCAAAGCAACTTTTAGGGGATATTAGTACTTCTGGCAAGATAACTGTGGGGGTTAATGCTCCTGCTACAGAGTTATGTGCGCCCAGCGACTTTTAGGTGACTGTACTCCTGGCAAGAAAGCTCTGCTGGTTAATGCCCCTGCTGCAGAGATCTGTGCGCAAAGCAACTTTTAGGGGATATTAGTACTTCTGGCAAGATAACTGTGGGGGTTAATGCTCCTCCTGCAGAGATCTGTGCGCGCGGCAACTTTTAGGGGACTGCACTCCTGGCAAGATAACTCTGGGGGTTTATGCTCCTGCTGCAGAGATCTGTGCGCAAAGCAACTTTTAGGGGATATTAGTACTTCTGGCAAGATAACTCTAGGGGTTAATGCTCCAGCTACAGAGATATGGGCGCAAAGCAACTTTTAGGGGATAATAGTACTCCTGGCAAGATAACTCTGGGGTTAATGCTCCAGCTGTAGAGATCGGTGGGCGCAGCAACTTTTAGGGGACTGTACTCCTGGCGAGATAACTCTGGGGGTTAATGCTCCTGCTGCAGAGATCTTTGAGCAAAGCAGCTTTTAGGGGACAGTACTCCTGGCAAGATACCTCTGGGGGTTAATGCTTCTGCTGCAGAGATCTGTGTGCAAAGCTAAAATTTAGGGGTTAATACTACTCCTGGCAAGATACATCTGGGGGTTAATGTTCCTGCTATAGAGTTATGTGCGCCCAGCGACTTTTAGGTGACTGTACTCCTGGCAAGAAAGCTCTGCTGGTTAATGCCCCTGCTGCAGAGATCTGTGCGCAAAGCAACTTTTAGGGGATATTAGTACTTCTGGCAAGATAACTGTGGGGGTTAATGCTCCTGCTACAGAGTTATGTGCGCCCAGCGACTTTTAGGTGACTGTACTCCTGGCAAGAAAGCTCTGCTGGTTAATGCCCCTGCTGCAGAGATCTGTGCGCAAAGCAACTTTTAGGGGATATTAGTACTTCTGGCAAGATAACTGTAGGGGTTAATGCTCCTCCTGCAGAGATCTGTGCGCGCGGCAACTTTTAGGGGACTGTACTCCTGGCAAGATAACTCTGGGGGTTAATGCTCCTGCTGCAGAGATCTTTTATCAAAGCAACTTTTATGGGACAGTACTACAGGCAAGATTCCTCTAGGGGTTAATGCTTCTGCTGCAGAGATCTGTGCGCCCAGCAATTCTTTGGGGACTGTACTCCTGGCATGATAACTCTGGGGGTTAAAGCTCCTGCTGCAGACATCTGTGCACAAAGCAACTTTTAAGGGATAATAGTACTCCTGGCAAAGATAACTCTGGGGGTTAATGCTCCTGCTGCAGAGATCTGTGCGCAAAGCAACTTTTAGGGGATAATAGTACTCCATGCAAGATAACTCTGGGTGTTAATGCTCCTGCTGCAGAGATCTTTGCTCAAAGCAACTTTTATGGGACAGTACTCCAGGCAAGATTCCTCTATGTGTTCATGCTTCTGCTGCAGAGATCTGTTCGCCCAGCAAATTCTTGGGGACTGTACTCCTGGCAAGATAACTCTGGGGGTTAATGCTCCTGATGCAGAGATCTGTGTGCAAAGCAACTTTTAGGGGATAATAGTACTCCTGGCTAGATAACTCTGGGGTTAATGCCCCTGCTGCAGAGATCTCAGTGCAAAGCAGCTTTTAGGGGATAATAGTACTCCTGGCAAGATAACTCAGGCAATTAATGCTCCTGCTGCAGCGATCTATGCGCAAAGCAACCTTTAGGGAACTATACTCCTGGCAAGATAACTCTGGGGGTTGATGCTCCTGTTGCAGACATCTGTGCGCAAAGCAACTTTTAAGGGGTAATAGTACTCCTGGCAAGATAACTCTGGGGGTTAATGCTCCTGCTGCAGAGATCTGTGTGCAAAGCAACATTTAGGGGCTAATAGTACTCCAGGCAAGATAACTCTGGGGGTTAATGCTCCTGCTGCAGAGATCTTTGCGCAAAGCAGCTTTTATGGGACAGTAGTTCTGGCAAGATACCTCTGGGGGTTAATGCTTCTGCTGCAGAGATCTGTGTGCAAAGCTAAATTTTAGGGGTTAATACTACTCCTGGCAAGATACATCTGGGGGTTAATGTTCCTGCTACAGAGTTATGTGCGCCCAGCAACTTTTAGGGGACTGTACTCCTGGTGAGATAAATCTGGGGGTTAATGCTCCGGCTACAGAGACCTGGGCGCAAAGCAACTTTTAGGGGATAATAGTAACCCTGGCACGATAACTCTGGGAGTTAATGCACATGCTGCGGAGATCATCTGTGCACAAAGCAACTTTTAGGGGATAGTAGTACTCCTGGCAAGATAACTCTAGGGGTTAATGCTCCTGCTGCGGAGATCATCTGTGCGCAAAGCTAACTTTTAGGGGTTAATACTACTACTGGCAAGATACATCTGAGGGTTAATGTTCCTGCTACAGAGTTATGTGCGCGTGGCAACTTTTAGGGGACTGTACTCCTGGCAGGATAACTCTGGGGGTTAATGCTCCTGCTGCAAAGATCTGTGCGCAAAGCAACTTTTAGGGGATATTAGTACTTCTGGCAAGATAACTCTGGGGGTTAATGCTCCGGCTACAGAGATCTGGGCGCTAAGCAACTTTTAGGGGATAATAGTACTCCTGGCAAGATAACTCTGGGGTTAATGCTCCTGCTGCAGAGATCAGTGGGCGCAGCAACTTTTAGGGGACTGTACTCCTGGCGAGATAACTCTGGGGGTTAATGCTCCTGCTGCAGAGATCTGTGCGCAAAGCAACTTTTAGGGGATATTAGTGCTTCTGGCAAGATAACCCTGGGGGTTAATGCTCCTGCTGCAGAGATCTGTGCGCAAAGCAAATTTTAGGGGATATAAGTACTCCTGGCAAGATAACTCTGGGGGTTAATGCTCTTGCTGCAAAGATCTGTTCGCAAAGCAACATTTAGGGGATAATAGTACTCCATGCAAGATAACTCTGGGGGTTAATGC
The DNA here is from genome assembly GCF_031143425.1 of Pleurodeles waltl. NCBI lineage: Eukaryota > Metazoa > Chordata > Amphibia > Caudata > Salamandridae > Pleurodeles > Pleurodeles waltl. The sequence goes on along the minus strand of NC_090445.1, from coordinate 1,714,107,025 downwards.
TCCTGCTGCAGAGATCTTTTATCAAAGCAACTTTTATGGGACAGTACTCCAGGCAAGATTCCTCTAGGGGTTAATGCTTCTGCTGCAGAGATCTGTGCGCCCAGCAATTCTTTGGGGACTGTACTCCTGGCAAGATAACTCTGGGGGTTAAAGCTCCTGCTGCATACATCTGTGCACAAAGCAACTTTTAAGGGATAATACTACTCCTGGCAAAGATATCTCTGGGGGTTAATGCTCCTGATACAGAGATCTGTGCGCAAAGCAACTTTTAGGGGATAATAGTACTCCATGCAAGATAACTCTGGGGGTTAATGCTCCTGCTGCAGAGATCTTTGCTCAAAGCAAGTTTTATGGGACAGTACTCCAGACAAGATTCCTCCATGGGTTCATGCTTCTGCTGCAGAGATCTGTGCGCCAAGCAAATTCTTGGGGACTGTACTCCTGGCAAGAGAACTCTGGGGTTAATGCTCCTGCTGCAGAGATCGGTGGGCGCAGCAACTTTTAGGGGACTGTACTCCTGGCGAGATAACTCTGGGGGTTAATGCTCCTGCAGCAGAGATCTGTGCGTAAAGCAACTTTTAGGGGATATTAGTGCTTCTGGCAAGATAACCCTGGGGGTTAATGCTCCTGCTGCAGAGATCTGTGCTCAAAGCAACTTTTAGGGTATATAAGTACTCCTGGCAAGATAACTCTGGGGGTTAATGCTAATGCTGCAGAGATCTGTTCGCAAAGCAACTTTTAGGGTATAATAGTACTCCATGCAAGATAACTCTGGGGGTTAATGCTCCTGCTGCAGAGATCTTTTATCAAAGCAACTTTTATGGGACAGTACTCCAGGCAAGATTCCTCTAGGGGTTATTGCTTCTGCTGCAGAGATCTGTGCGCCCAGCAATTCTTTGGGGACTGTACTCCTGGCAAGATAACTCTGGGGGTTAATGCTCCTGTTGCAGACATCTGTGCACAAAGCAACTTTTAAGGGATAATAGTACTCCTGGCAAGATAACTCTGGGGGTTAATGCTCCTGCTGCAGAGACCTGGGCGCAAAGCAACTTTTAGGGCATAATAGTACTCCATGCAAGATAACTCTGGGGGTTATTCTCCTGCTGCAGAGATCTTTGCTCAAAGCAACCTTTATGGGACAGTACTCCAGGCAAGATTCCTCTAGGGGTTCATGTTTCTGCTGCAGAGATCTGTGCGCCCAGCAAATTCTTGGGGACTGTACTCCTGGCAAGATAACTCTGGGGGTTAATGCTCCTGCTGCAGAGATCTGTGTGCAAAGCAACTTTTAGGGGATAATAGTACTCCAGGCAAGATATCTCTGGGGGTTAATGCTCCTGCTGCAGAGATCTTTGTGCAACGCAGCTTTTTTGGGGACAGTACTCTTGTCAAGATACCTCTGGGGCTTAATGCTTCTGCTGCAGAGATCTGTGCGCAAAGCTAACATTTAGGGGTTAATACTACTCCTGGCAAGATACATCTGGGGGTTAATGTTCCTGCTACAGAGTTATGTGCGCCCATCTACTTTTAGGGGGGACTGTACTCCTGGCGAGATAACTCTAGGGGTTAATGCTCCTGCTGCAGAAACCTGTGCACTCGGCAACGTTTAGGGAACTGTATTCCTGGCAAGTAAGCTCTGGTGGTTAATGCTCCTCCTGCACAGATCTGTACGCAAAGCAACTTTTAGAGAATATTAGTACTTCTGGCAAGATAACTGTGGGGGTTAATGCTGCTGCTGCAGAGATCTGTGCGCGCAGCAACTTTTAGGGGACTGTACTCCTGCAAGATAACTCTGGGGGTTAATGTTCCTGCTGCAGAGATCTGTGCGCAAAGCAACTTTAAGGGGATATTAGTACTTCTGGCAAGATAACTCTGGGGGTTAATGCTCCTGCTGCAGAAATCTGCGCGAAAAGCAACTTTTAGGGGATAATAGTACTCCTGGCAAGATGACTCTGGGGTTAATGCTCCTGCTGCAGAGATCTGTGCGCAAAGCAACCTTTAGGGGATATTATTACTTCTGGCATGATAACTCTGAGGGTTAATGCTCCTGCTGCAGAGATCTGTGTGCAAAGCAACTTTTTGGGGATATAAGTACTCCTGGCAAGATAACTCTGGGGGTTAATGCTCCTGCTGCACAGATCTGTGCGCAAAGCAACTTTTAGGGGATATTAGTACTCCAGGCAGGATAACTCTGGGGGTTAATGCTCCAGCTGCAGAGATCTTTGCTCAAAGCAACTTTTATGGGACAGTGCTCCAGGAAAGATTCCTCTAGGGGTTAATGCTTCTGCTGCAGAGATCTGTGCGCCCAGCAACTTTTTGGGGATTGTACTCCTGGCAAGATAACTCTGGGGGGTTAAAGCTCCTGCTGCAGAGATCTGTGCTAAAAGCAATTTTTAAGGAATATAAGTACTCCTGGCAAGAGAACTCTAGGGGTTAATGCTTCTGCTGCAGAGATCTGTGCGCCCAGCAACTTTTTGGGGATTGTACTCCTGGCAAGATAACTCTGGGGGTTAATGCTCCTGCTGCAGAGATCTGTGCGCAAAGCAACTTTTAGGGGATAATAGTACTCCAGGCAGGATAACTCTGGGTTTTAATGCTCCAGCTGCAGAGATCTTTGCTCAAAGCAACTTTTATGGGACAGTACTCCAGGAAAGATTCCTCTAGGGGTTAATTCTTCTGCTGCAGAGATCTGTGCGCCCAGCAACTTTTTGGGGATTGTACTCCTGGCAAGATAACTCTGGGGGGGTTAAAGCTCCTGCTGCAGAGATCAGTGCTAAAAGCAACTTTTAGGGGATAATAGTACTCCTGGCAAGAGAACTCTGGGGGTTAATGCTCCTGCTGCAGAGATCATTTGTGCGCAAAGCAACTTTTAGGGGATAGTAGTACTCCTAGCAAGATAACTCTGGGGGTTAATGCTCCTGCTCCGGAGATCATCTGTGCGCAAAGCAACTTGTAGGGGATAGTAGTAACCCTGGCAAGATAACTCTGGGGGTTAATGCACCTGCTGCGGAGATCATCTGTGCACAAAGCAACTTTTAGGGGATAGTAGTACTCCTGGCAAGATAACTCTAGGGGTTAATGCTCCTGCTGCGGAGATCATCTGTGCGCAAAGCTAACTTTTAGGGGTTAATACTACTCCTGGCAAGATACATGTGGGGGTTAATGTTCCTGCTACAGAGTTATGTGCGTGCGGCAACTTTTAGGGGACTGTACTCCTGGCAAGATAACTCTGGGGGTTTATGCTCCTGCTGCAGAGATCTGTGCGCAAAGCAACTTTTAGGGGATATTAGTACTTCTGGCAAGATAACTCTGGGGGTTAATGCTCCGGCTACAGAGATCTGGGCGCAAAGCAACTTTTAGGGGATAATAGTACTCCTGGCAAGATAACTCTGGGGTTAATGCTCCTGCTGCAGAGATCGGTGGGCGCCGCAACTTTTAGGGGACTGTACTCCTGGCAAGATAACTCTGGGGGTTAATGCTCCTGATACAGAGATCTGTGCGCAAAGCAACTTTTAGGGGATAATAGTACTCCATGCAAGATAACTCTGGGGGTTAATGCTCCTGCTGCAGAGATCTTTGCTCAAAGCAAGTTTTATGGGACAGTACTCCAGACAAGATTCCTCCATGGGTTCATGCTTCTGCTGCAGAGATCTGTGCGCCAAGCAAATTCTTGGGGACTGTACTCCTGGCAAGAGAACTCTGGGGTTAATGCTCCTGCTGCAGAGATCGGTGGGCGCAGCAACTTTTAGGGGACTGTACTCCTGGCGAGATAACTCTGGGGGTTAATGCTCCTGCAGCAGAGATCTGTGCGTAAAGCAACTTTTAGGGGATATTAGTGCTTCTGGCAAGATAACCCTGGGGGTTAATGCTCCTGCTGCAGAGATCTGTGCTCAAAGCAACTTTTAGGGTATATAAGTACTCCTGGCAAGATAACTCTGGGGGTTAATTCTAATGCTGCAGAGATCTGTTCGCAAAGCAACTTTTAGGGTATAATAGTACTCCATGCAAGATAACTCTGGGGGTTAATGCTCCTGCTGCAGAGATCTTTTATCAAAGCAACTTTTATGGGACAGTACTCCAGGCAAGATTCCTCTAGGGGTTATTGCTTCTGCTGCAGAGATCTGTGCGCCCAGCAATTCTTTGGGGACTGTACTCCTGGCAAGATAACTCTGGGGGTTAATGCTCCTGTTGCAGACATCTGTGCACAAAGCAACTTTTAAGGGATAATAGTACTCCTGGCAAGATAACTCTGGGGGTTAATGCTCCTGCTGCAGAGACCTGGGCGCAAAGCAACTTTTAGGGCATAATAGTACTCCATGCAAGATAACTCTGGGGGTTATTCTCCTGCTGCAGAGATCTTTGCTCAAAGCAACCTTTATGGGACAGTACTCCAGGCAAGATTCCTCTAGGGGTTCATGTTTCTGCTGCAGAGATCTGTGCGCCCAGCAAATTCTTGGGGACTGTACTCCTGGCAAGATAACTCTGGGGGTTAATGCTCCTGCTGCAGAGATCTGTGTGCAAAGCAACTTTTAGGGGATAATAGTACTCCAGGCAAGATATCTCTGGGGGTTAATGCTCCTGCTGCAGAGATCTTTGTGCAACGCAGCTTTTTTGGGGACAGTACTCTTGTCAAGATACCTCTGGGGCTTAATGCTTCTGCTGCAGAGATCTGTGCGCAAAGCTAACATTTAGGGGTTAATACTACTCCTGGCAAGATACATCTGGGGGTTAATGTTCCTGCTACAGAGTTATGTGCGCCCATCTACTTTTAGGGGGGACTGTACTCCTGGCGAGATAACTCTGGGGGTTAATGCTCCTGCTGCAGAAACCTGTGCACTCGGCAACGTTTAGGGAACTGTATTCCTGGCAAGTAAGCTCTGGTGGTTAATGCTCCTCCTGCACAGATCTGTACGCAAAGCAACTTTTAGAGAATATTAGTACTTCTGGCAAGATAACTGTGGGGGTTAATGCTGCTGCTGCAGAGATCTGTGCGCGCAGCAACTTTTAGGGGACTGTACTCCTGCAAGATAACTCTGGGGGTTAATGTTCCTGCTGCAGAGATCTGTGCGCAAAGCAACTTTAAGGGGATATTAGTACTTCTGGCAAGATAACTCTGGGGGTTAATGCTCCTGCTGCAGAAATCTGGGCGCAAAGCAACTTTTAGGGGATAATAGTACTCCTGGCAAGATGACTCTGGGGTTAATGCTCCTGCTGCAGAGATCTGTGCGCAAAGCAACCTTTAGGGGATATTATTACTTCTGGCATGATAACTCTGAGGGTTAATGCTCCTGCTGCAGAGATCTGTGTGCAAAGCAACTTTTTGGGGATATAAGTACTCCTGGCAAGATAACTCTGGGGGTTAATGCTCCTGCTGCACAGATCTGTGCGCAAAGCAACTTTTAGGGGATATTAGTACTCCAGGCAGGATAACTCTGGGGGTTAATGCTCCAGCTGCAGAGATCTTTGCTCAAAGCAACTTTTATGGGACAGTGCTCCAGGAAAGATTCCTCTAGGGGTTAATGCTTCTGCTGCAGAGATCTGTGCGCCCAGCAACTTTTTGGGGATTGTACTCCTGGCAAGATAACTCTGGGGGGTTAAAGCTCCTGCTGCAGAGATCTGTGCTAAAAGCAACTTTTAGGGGATATAAGTACTCCTGGCAAGAGAACTCTAGGGGTTAATACTTCTGCTGCAGAGATCTGTGCGCCCAGCAACTTTTTGGGGATTGTACTCCTGGCAAGATAACTCTGGGGGTTAATGCTCCTGCTGCAGAGATCTGTGCGCAAAGCAACTTTTAGGGGATAATAGTACTCCAGGCAGGATAACTCTGGGTTTTAATGCTCCAGCTGCAGAGATCTTTGCTCAAAGCAACTTTTATGGGACAGTACTCCAGGAAAGATTCCTCTAGGGGTTAATTCTTCTGCTGCAGAGATCTGTGCGCCCAGCAACTTTTTGGGGATTGTACTCCTGGCAAGATAACTCTGGGGGGGTTAAAGCTCCTGCTGCAGAGATCAGTGCTAAAAGCAACTTTTAGGGGATAATAGTACTCCTGGCAAGAGAACTCTGGGGGTTAATGCTCCTGCTGCAGAGATCATTTGTGCGCAAAGCAACTTTTAGGGGATAGTAGTACTCCTAGCAAGATAACTCTGGGGGTTAATGCTCCTGCTCCGGAGATCATCTGTGCGCAAAGCAACTTTTAGGGGATAGTAGTAACCCTGGCAAGATAACTCTGGGGGTTAATGCACCTGCTGCGGAGATCATCTGTGCACAAAGCAACTTTTAGGGGATAGTAGTACTCCTGGCAAGATAACTCTAGGGGTTAATGCTCCTGCTGCGGAGATCATCTGTGCGCAAAGCTAACTTTTAGGGGTTAATACTACTCCTGGCAAGATACATGTGGGGGTTAATGTTCCTGCTACAGAGTTATGTGCGTGCGGCAACTTTTAGGGGACTGTACTCCTGGCAAGATAACACTGGGGGTTTATGCTCCTGCTGCAGAGATCTGTGCGCAAAGCAACTTTTAGGGGATATTAGTACTTCTGGCAAGATAACTCTGGGGGTTAATGCTCCGGCTACAGAGATCTGGGCGCAAAGCAACTTTTAGGGGATAATAGTACTCCTGGCAAGATAACTCTGGGGTTAATGCTCCTGATGCAGAGATCGGTGGGCGCCGCAACTTTTAGGGGACTGTACTCCTGGCAAGATAACTCTGGGGGTTAATGCTCCTGCTGCAGAGATCTTTGCGCAAAGCAGCTTTTAGGCTACAGTACTCCTGGCAAGATACCTCTGGGGGTTAATGCTTCTGCTGCAGAGATCTGTGTGCAAAGCTAAAATTTAGGGGTTAATACTACTCCTGGCAAGATACATCTGGGGGTTAATGTTCCTGCTACAGAGTTATGTGCGCCCAGCAACTTTTAGGGGACTGTACTCCTGGCAAGAAAGCTCTGGTGGTTAATGCTCCTTCTGCAGAGATCTGTACGCAAAGCAACTTTTAGGGGCTATGAGTACTTCTGGCAAGATAACTGTGGAGGTTAATGCTCCAGCTGCAGAGATCTTGGCTCAAAGCAACTTTTATGGGACAGTACTCCAGGAAAGATTCCTCTAGGGGTTAATGCTTCTGCTGCAGAGACCTGTGCGCCCAGCAACTTTTTGGGGATTGTACTCCTGGCAAGATAACTCTGGGGGGTTAAAGCTCCTGCTGTAGAGATCTGTGCTAAAAGCAACTTTTAGGGGATATAAGTACTCCTGGCAAGATAACTCTGGGGGTTAATGCTCCTGCTGCAGAGATCTGTGCGCAAAGCAACTTTTAGGGGATAATAGTACTCCAGGCAGGATAACTCTGGGTTTTAATGCTCCAGCTGCAGAGATCTTTGCTCAAAGCAACTTTTATGGGACAGTACTCCAGGAAAGATTCCTCTAGGGGTTAATTCTTCTGCTGCAGAGATCTGTGCGCCCAGCAACTTTTTGGGGATTGTACTCCTGGCAAGATAACTCTGGGGGGTTAAAGCTCAGACTGCAGAGATCAGTGCTAAAAGCAACTTTTAGGGGATAATAGTACTCCTGGCAAGAGAACTCTGGGGGTTAATGCTCCTGCTGCAGAGATCATTTGTGCGCAAATCAACTTTTAGGGGATAGTAGTAATCCTGGCAAGATAACTCTGGGGGTTAATGCTCCTGCTCCGGAGATCATCTGTGCGCAAAGCAACTTTTAGGGGATAGTAGTAACCCTGGCAAGATAACTCTGGGGGTTAATGCACCTGCTGCGGAGATCATCTGTGCACAAAGCAACTTTTAGGGGATAGTAGTACTCCTGGCAAGATAACTCTAGGGGTTAATGCTCCTGCTGCGGAGATCATCTGCGCGCAAAGCTAACTTTTAGGGGTTAATACTACTCCTGGCAAGATACATGTGGGGGTTAATGTTCCTGCTACAGAGCTATGTGCGCGCAGCAACTTTTAGGGGACTGCACTCCTGGCAAGATAACTCTGGGGGTTTATGCTCCTGCTGCAGAGATCGGTGGGCGCCTCAACTTTTAGGGGACTGTACTCCTGGCAAGATAACTCTGGGGGTTAATGCTCCTGCTGCAGAGATCTTTGCGCAAAGCAGCTTTTAGGCTACAGTACTCCTGGCAAGATACCTCTGGGGGTTAATGCTTCTGCTGCAGAGATCTGTGTGCAAAGCTAAAATTTAGGGGTTAATACTACTCCTGGCAAGATACATCTGGGGGTTAATGTTCCTGCTACAGAGTTATGTGCGCCCAGCAACTTTTAGGGGACTGTACTCCTGGCAAGAAAGATCTGGTGGTTAATGCTCCTTCTGCAGAGATCTGTACGCAAAGCAACTTTTAGGGGCTATGAGTACTTCTGGCAAGATAACTGTGGAGGTTAATGCTCCAGCTGCAGAGATCTTTGCTCAAAGCAACTTTTATGGGACAGTACTCCTGGAAAGATTCCTCTAGGGGTTAATGCTTCTGCTGCAGAGACCTGTGCGCCCAGCAACTTTTTGGGGATTGTACTCCTGGCAAGATAACTCTGTGGGGTTAAAGCTCCTGCTGCAGAGATCTGTGCTAAAAGCAACTTTTAGGGGATATAAGTACTCCTGGCAAGATAACTCTGGGGGTTAATGCTCCTGCTGCAGAGATCTGTGCGCAAAGCAACTTTTAGGGGATAATAGTACTCCAGGCAGGATAACTCTGGGTTTTAATGCTTCAGCTGCAGAGATCTTTGCTCAAAGCAACTTTTATGGGACAGTACTCCAGGAAAGATTCCTCTAGGGGTTAATTCTTCTGCTGCAGAGATCTGTGCGCCCAGCAACTTTTGGGGGATTGTACTCCTGGAAGATAACTCTGGGGGGGTTAAAGCTCAGGCTGCAGAGATCAGTGCTAAAAGCAACTTTTAGGGGATAATAGTACTCCTGGCAAGAGAACTCTGGGGGTTAATGCTCCTGCTGCAGAGATCATTTGTGCGCAAATCAACTTTTAGGGGATAGTAGTAATCCTGGCAAGATAACTCTGGGGGTTAATGCTCCTGCTCCGGAGATCATCTGTGCGCAAAGCAACTTTTAGGGGATAGTAGTAACCCTGGCAAGATAACTCTGGGGGTTAATGCACCTGCTGCGGAGATCATCTGTGCACAAAGCAACTTTTAGGGGATAGTAGTACTCCTGGCAAGATAACTCTAGGGGTTAATGCTCCTGCTGCGGAGATCATCTGTGCGCAAAGCTAACTTTTAGGGGTTAATACTACTCCTGGCAAGATACTTCTGGGGGTTAATGTTCCTGCTACAGAGCTATGTGCGCGCGGCAACTTTTAGGGGACTGCACTCCTGGCAAGATAACTCTGGGGGTTTATGCTCCTGCTGCAGAGATCTGTGCGCAAAGCAACTTTTAGGGGATATTAGTACTTCTGGGAAGATAACTCTAGGGGTTAATGCTCCAGCAACAGAGATATGGGCGCAAAGCAACTTTTAGGGGATAATAGTACTCCTGGCAAGATAACTCTGGGGTTAATGCTCCAGCTGTAGAGATCGGTGGGCGCAGCAACTTTTAGGGGACTGTACTCCTGGCGAGATAACTCTGGGGGTTAATGCTCCTGCTGCAGAGATCTTTGCGCAAAGCAGCTTTTAGGGGACAGTACTCCTGGCAAGATACCTCTGGGGGTTAATGCTTCTGCTGCAGAGATCTGTGTGCAAAGCTAAAATTTAGGGGTTAATACTACTCCTGGCAAGATACATCTGGGGGTTAATGTTCCTGCTACAGAGTTATGTGCGCCCAGCGACTTTTAGGTGACTGTACTCCTGGCAAGAAAGCTCTGCTGGTTAATGCCCCTGCTGCAGAGATCTGTGCGCAAAGCAACTTTTAGGGGATATTAGTACTTCTGGCAAGATAACTGTGGGGGTTAATGCTCCTGCTACAGAGTTATGTGCGCCCAGCGACTTTTAGGTGACTGTACTCCTGGCAAGAAAGCTCTGCTGGTTAATGCCCCTGCTGCAGAGATCTGTGCGCAAAGCAACTTTTAGGGGATATTAGTACTTCTGGCAAGATAACTGTGGGGGTTAATGCTCCTCCTGCAGAGATCTGTGCGCGCGGCAACTTTTAGGGGACTGCACTCCTGGCAAGATAACTCTGGGGGTTTATGCTCCTGCTGCAGAGATCTGTGCGCAAAGCAACTTTTAGGGGATATTAGTACTTCTGGCAAGATAACTCTAGGGGTTAATGCTCCAGCTACAGAGATATGGGCGCAAAGCAACTTTTAGGGGATAATAGTACTCCTGGCAAGATAACTCTGGGGTTAATGCTCCAGCTGTAGAGATCGGTGGGCGCAGCAACTTTTAGGGGACTGTACTCCTGGCGAGATAACTCTGGGGGTTAATGCTCCTGCTGCAGAGATCTTTGAGCAAAGCAGCTTTTAGGGGACAGTACTCCTGGCAAGATACCTCTGGGGGTTAATGCTTCTGCTGCAGAGATCTGTGTGCAAAGCTAAAATTTAGGGGTTAATACTACTCCTGGCAAGATACATCTGGGGGTTAATGTTCCTGCTATAGAGTTATGTGCGCCCAGCGACTTTTAGGTGACTGTACTCCTGGCAAGAAAGCTCTGCTGGTTAATGCCCCTGCTGCAGAGATCTGTGCGCAAAGCAACTTTTAGGGGATATTAGTACTTCTGGCAAGATAACTGTGGGGGTTAATGCTCCTGCTACAGAGTTATGTGCGCCCAGCGACTTTTAGGTGACTGTACTCCTGGCAAGAAAGCTCTGCTGGTTAATGCCCCTGCTGCAGAGATCTGTGCGCAAAGCAACTTTTAGGGGATATTAGTACTTCTGGCAAGATAACTGTAGGGGTTAATGCTCCTCCTGCAGAGATCTGTGCGCGCGGCAACTTTTAGGGGACTGTACTCCTGGCAAGATAACTCTGGGGGTTAATGCTCCTGCTGCAGAGATCTTTTATCAAAGCAACTTTTATGGGACAGTACTACAGGCAAGATTCCTCTAGGGGTTAATGCTTCTGCTGCAGAGATCTGTGCGCCCAGCAATTCTTTGGGGACTGTACTCCTGGCATGATAACTCTGGGGGTTAAAGCTCCTGCTGCAGACATCTGTGCACAAAGCAACTTTTAAGGGATAATAGTACTCCTGGCAAAGATAACTCTGGGGGTTAATGCTCCTGCTGCAGAGATCTGTGCGCAAAGCAACTTTTAGGGGATAATAGTACTCCATGCAAGATAACTCTGGGTGTTAATGCTCCTGCTGCAGAGATCTTTGCTCAAAGCAACTTTTATGGGACAGTACTCCAGGCAAGATTCCTCTATGTGTTCATGCTTCTGCTGCAGAGATCTGTTCGCCCAGCAAATTCTTGGGGACTGTACTCCTGGCAAGATAACTCTGGGGGTTAATGCTCCTGATGCAGAGATCTGTGTGCAAAGCAACTTTTAGGGGATAATAGTACTCCTGGCTAGATAACTCTGGGGTTAATGCCCCTGCTGCAGAGATCTCAGTGCAAAGCAGCTTTTAGGGGATAATAGTACTCCTGGCAAGATAACTCAGGCAATTAATGCTCCTGCTGCAGCGATCTATGCGCAAAGCAACCTTTAGGGAACTATACTCCTGGCAAGATAACTCTGGGGGTTGATGCTCCTGTTGCAGACATCTGTGCGCAAAGCAACTTTTAAGGGGTAATAGTACTCCTGGCAAGATAACTCTGGGGGTTAATGCTCCTGCTGCAGAGATCTGTGTGCAAAGCAACATTTAGGGGCTAATAGTACTCCAGGCAAGATAACTCTGGGGGTTAATGCTCCTGCTGCAGAGATCTTTGCGCAAAGCAGCTTTTATGGGACAGTAGTTTTGGCAAGATACCTCTGGGGGTTAATGCTTCTGCTGCAGAGATCTGTGTGCAAAGCTAAATTTTAGGGGTTAATACTACTCCTGGCAAGATACATCTGGGGGTTAATGTTCCTGCTACAGAGTTATGTGCGCCCAGCAACTTTTAGGGGACTGTACTCCTGGTGAGATAAATCTGGGGGTTAATGCTCCGGCTACAGAGACCTGGGCGCAAAGCAACTTTTAGGGGATAATAGTAACCCTGGCACGATAACTCTGGGAGTTAATGCACATGCTGCGGAGATCATCTGTGCACAAAGCAACTTTTAGGGGATAGTAGTACTCCTGGCAAGATAACTCTAGGGGTTAATGCTCCTGCTGCGGAGATCATCTGTGCGCAAAGCTAACTTTTAGGGGTTAATACTACTCCTGGCAAGATACATCTGAGGGTTAATGTTCCTGCTACAGAGTTATGTGCGCGTGGCAACTTTTAGGGGACTGTACTCCTGGCAGGATAACTCTGGGGGTTAATGCTCCTGCTGCAAAGATCTGTGCGCAAAGCAACTTTTAGGGGATATTAGTACTTCTGGCAAGATAACTCTGGGGGTTAATGCTCCGGCTACAGAGATCTGGGCGCTAAGCAACTTTTAGGGGATAATAGTACTCCTGGCAAGATAACTCTGGGGTTAATGCTCCTGCTGCAGAGATCAGTGGGCGCAGCAACTTTTAGGGGACTGTACTCCTGGCGAGATAACTCTGGGGGTTAATGCTCCTGCTGCAGAGATCTGTGCGCAAAGCAACTTTTAGGGGATATTAGTGCTTCTGGCAAGATAACCCTGGGGGTTAATGCTCCTGCTGCAGAGATCTGTGCGCAAAGCAAATTTTAGGGGATATAAGTACTCCTGGCAAGATAACTCTGGGGGTTAATGCTCTTGCTGCAAAGATCTGTTCGCAAAGCAACATTTAGGGGATAATAGTACTCCATGCAAGATAACTCTGGGGGTTAATGCTCCTGCTGCAGAGATCTTTTATCAAAGCAACTTTTATGGGACAGTACTCCAGGGAAGATTCCTCTAGGGGTTAATGCTTCTGCTGCAGAGATCTGTGCGCCCAGCAATTCTTTGGGGACTGTACTCCTGGCAAGATAACTCTGGGGGTTAAAGCTCCTGCTGCATACATCTGTGCACAAAGCAACTTTTAAGGGATAATACTACTCCTGGCAAAGATATCTCTGGGGGTTAATGCTCCTGATACAGAGATCTGTGCGCAAAGCAACTTTTAGGGGATAATAGTACTCCATGCAAGATAACTCTGGGGGTTAATGCTCCTGCTGCAGAGATCTTTGCTCAAAGCAAGTTTTATGGGACAGTACTCCAGACAAGATTCCTCCATGGGTTCATGCTTCTGCTGCAGAGATCTGTGCGCCAAGCAAATTCTTGGGGACTGTACTCCTGGCAAGAGAACTCTGGGGTTAATGCTCCTGCTGCAGAGATCGGTGGGCGCAGCAACTTTTAGGGGACTGTACTCCTGGCGAGATAACTCTGGGGGTTAATGCTCCTGCAGCAGAGATCTGTGCGTAAAGCAACTTTTAGGGGATATTAGTGCTTCTGGCAAGATAACCCTGGGGGTTAATGCTCCTGCTGCAGAGATCTGTGCTCAAAGCAACTTTTAGGGTATATAAGTACTCCTGGCAAGATAACTCTGGGGGTTAATGCTAATGCTGCAGAGATCTGTTCGCAAAGCAACTTTTAGGGTATAATAGTACTCCATGCAAGATAACTCTGGGGGTTAATGCTCCTGCTGCAGAGATCTTTTATCAAAGCAACTTTTATGGGACAGTACTCCAGGCAAGATTCCTCTAGGGGTTATTGCTTCTGCTGCAGAGATCTGTGCGCCCAGCAATTCTTTGGGGACTGTACTCCTGGCAAGATAACTCTGGGGGTTAATGCTCCTGTTGCAGACATCTGTGCACAAAGCAACTTTTAAGGGATAATAGTACTCCTGGCAAGATAACTCTGGGGGTTAATGCTCCTGCTGCAGAGACCTGTGCGCAAAGCAACTTTTAGGGCATAATAGTACTCCATGCAAGATAACTCTGGGGGTTATTCTCCTGCTGCAGAGATCTTTGCTCAAAGCAACCTTTATGGGACAGTACTCCAGGCAAGATTCCTCTAGGGGTTCATGTTTCTGCTGCAGAGATCTGTGCGCCCAGCAAATTCTTGGGGACTGTACTCCTGGCAAGATAACTCTGGGGGTTAATGCTCCTGCTGCAGAGATCTGTGTGCAAAGCAACTTTTAGGGGATAATAGTACTCCAGGCAAGATATCTCTGGGGGTTAATGCTCCTGCTGCAGAGATCTTTGTGCAACGCAGCTTTTTTGGGGACAGTACTCTTGTCAAGATACCTCTGGGGCTTAATGCTTCTGCTGCAGAGATCTGTGCGCAAAGCTAACATTTAGGGGTTAATACTACTCCTGGCAAGATACATCTAGGGGTTAATGTTCCTGCTACAGAGTTATGTGCGCCCATCTACTTTTAGGGGGGACTGTACTCCTGGCGAGATAACTCTAGGGGTTAATGCTCCTGCTGCAGAAACCTGTGCACTCGGCAACGTTTAGGGAACTGTATTCCTGGCAAGTAAGCTCTGGTGGTTAATGCTCCTCCTGCACAGATCTGTACGCAAAGCAACTTTTAGAGAATATTAGTACTTCTGGCAAGATAACTGTGGGGGTTAATGCTGCTGCTGCAGAGATCTGTGCGCGCAGCAACTTTTAGGGGACTGTACTCCTGCAAGATAACTCTGGGGGTTAATGTTCCTGCTGCAGAGATCTGTGCGCAAAGCAACTTTAAGGGGATATTAGTACTTCTGGCAAGATAACTCTGGGGGTTAATGCTCCTGCTGCAGAAATCTGGGCGCAAAGCAACTTTTAGGGGATAATAGTACTCCTGGCAAGATGACTCTGGGGTTAATGCTCCTGCTGCAGAGATCTGTGCGCAAAGCAACCTTTAGGGGATATTATTACTTCTGGCATGATAACTCTGAGGGTTAATGCTCCTGCTGCAGAGATCTGTGTGCAAAGCAACTTTTTGGGGATATAAGTACTCCTGGCAAGATAACTCTGGGGGTTAATGCTCCTGCTGCACAGATCTGTGCGCAAAGCAACTTTTAGGGGATATTAGTACTCCAGGCAGGATAACTCTGGGGGTTAATGCTCCAGCTGCAGAGATCTTTGCTCAAAGCAACTTTTATGGGACAGTGCTCCAGGAAAGATTCCTCTAGGGGTTAATGCTTCTGCTGCAGAGATCTGTGCGCCCAGCAACTTTTTGGGGATTGTACTCCTGGCAAGATAACTCTGGGGGGTTAAAGCTCCTGCTGCAGAGATCTGTGCTAAAAGCAATTTTTAAGGAATATAAGTACTCCTGGCAAGAGAACTCTAGGGGTTAATGCTTCTGCTGCAGAGATCTGTGCGCCCAGCAACTTTTTGGGGATTGTATTCCTGGCAAGATAACTCTGGGGGTTAATGCTCCTGCTGCAGAGATCTGTGCGCAAAGCAACTTTTAGGGGATAATAGTACTCCAGGCAGGATAACTCTGGGTTTTAATGCTCCAGCTGCAGAGATCTTTGCTCAAAGCAACTTTTATGGGACAGTACTCCAGGAAAGATTCCTCTAGGGGTTAATTCTTCTGCTGCAGAGATCTGTGCGCCCAGCAACTTTTTGGGGATTGTACTCCTGGCAAGATAACTCTGGGGGGGTTAAAGCTCCTGCTGCAGAGATCAGTGCTAAAAGCAACTTTTAGGGGATAATAGTACTCCTGGCAAGAGAACTCTGGGGGTTAATGCTCCTGCTGCAGAGATCATTTGTGCGCAAAGCAACTTTTAGGGGATAGTAGTACTCCTAGCAAGATAACTCTGGGGGTTAATGCTCCTGCTCCGGAGATCATCTGTGCGCAAAGCAACTTGTAGGGGATAGTAGTAACCCTGGCAAGATAACTCTGGGGGTTAATGCACCTGCTGCGGAGATCATCTGTGCACAAAGCAACTTTTAGGGGATAGTAGTACTCCTGGCAAGATAACTCTAGGGGTTAATGCTCCTGCTGCGGAGATCATCTGTGCGCAAAGCTAACTTTTAGGGGTTAATACTACTCCTGGCAAGATACATGTGGGGGTTAATGTTCCTGCTACAGAGTTATGTGCGTGCGGCAACTTTTAGGGGACTGTACTCCTGGCAAGATAACTCTGGGGGTTTATGCTCCTGCTGCAGAGATCTGTGCGCAAAGCAACTTTTAGGGGATATTAGTACTTCTGGCAAGATAACTCTGGGGGTTAATGCTCCGGCTACAGAGATCTGGGCGCAAAGCAACTTTTAGGGGATAATAGTACTCCTGGCAAGATAACTCTGGGGTTAATGCTCCTGCTGCAGAGATCGGTGGGCGCCGCAACTTTTAGGGGACTGTACTCCTGGCAAGATAACTCTGGGGGTTAATGCTCCTGATACAGAGATCTGTGCGCAAAGCAACTTTTAGGGGATAATAGTACTCCATGCAAGATAACTCTGGGGGTTAATGCTCCTGCTGCAGAGATCTTTGCTCAAAGCAAGTTTTATGGGACAGTACTCCAGACAAGATTCCTCCATGGGTTCATGCTTCTGCTGCAGAGATCTGTGCGCCAAGCAAATTCTTGGGGACTGTACTCCTGGCAAGAGAACTCTGGGGTTAATGCTCCTGCTGCAGAGATCGGTGGGCGCAGCAACTTTTAGGGGACTGTACTCCTGGCGAGATAACTCTGGGGGTTAATGCTCCTGCAGCAGAGATCTGTGCGTAAAGCAACTTTTAGGGGATATTAGTGCTTCTGGCAAGATAACCCTGGGGGTTAATGCTCCTGCTGCAGAGATCTGTGCTCAAAGCAACTTTTAGGGTATATAAGTACTCCTGGCAAGATAACTCTGGGGGTTAATGCTAATGCTGCAGAGATCTGTTCGCAAAGCAACTTTTAGGGTATAATAGTACTCCATGCAAGATAACTCTGGGGGTTAATGCTCCTGCTGCAGAGATCTTTTATCAAAGCAACTTTTATGGGACAGTACTCCAGGCAAGATTCCTCTAGGGGTTATTGCTTCTGCTGCAGAGATCTGTGCGCCCAGCAATTCTTTGGGGACTGTACTCCTGGCAAGATAACTCTGGGGGTTAATGCTCCTGTTGCAGACATCTGTGCACAAAGCAACTTTTAAGGGATAATAGTACTCCTGGCAAGATAACTCTGGGGGTTAATGCTCCTGCTGCAGAGACCTGGGCGCAAAGCAACTTTTAGGGCATAATAGTACTCCATGCAAGATAACTCTGGGGGTTATTCTCCTGCTGCAGAGATCTTTGCTCAAAGCAACCTTTATGGGACAGTACTCCAGGCAAGATTCCTCTAGGGGTTCATGTTTCTGCTGCAGAGATCTGTGCGCCCAGCAAATTCTTGGGGACTGTACTCCTGGCAAGATAACTCTGGGGGTTAATGCTCCTGCTGCAGAGATCTGTGTGCAAAGCAACTTTTAGGGGATAATAGTACTCCAGGCAAGATATCTCTGGGGGTTAATGCTCCTGCTGCAGAGATCTTTGTGCAACGCAGCTTTTTTGGGGACAGTACTCTTGTCAAGATACCTCTGGGGCTTAATGCTTCTGCTGCAGAGATCTGTGCGCAAAGCTAACATTTAGGGGTTAATACTACTCCTGGCAAGATACATCTGGGGGTTAATGTTCCTGCTACAGAGTTATGTGCGCCCATCTACTTTTAGGGGGGACTGTACTCCTGGCGAGATAACTCTGGGGGTTAATGCTCCTGCTGCAGAAACCTGTGCACTCGGCAACGTTTAGGGAACTGTATTCCTGGCAAGTAAGCTCTGGTGGTTAATGCTCCTCCTGCACAGATCTGTACGCAAAGCAACTTTTAGAGAATATTAGTACTTCTGGCAAGATAACTGTGGGGGTTAATGCTGCTGCTGCAGAGATCTGTGCGCGCAGCAACTTTTAGGGGACTGTACTCCTGCAAGATAACTCTGGGGGTTAATGTTCCTGCTGCAGAGATCTGTGCGCAAAGCAACTTTAAGGGGATATTAGTACTTCTGGCAAGATAACTCTGGGGGTTAATGCTCCTGCTGCAGAAATCTGGGCGCAAAGCAACTTTTAGGGGATAATAGTACTCCTGGCAAGATGACTCTGGGGTTAATGCTCCTGCTGCAGAGATCTGTGCGCAAAGCAACCTTTAGGGGATATTATTACTTCTGGCATGATAACTCTGAGGGTTAATGCTCCTGCTGCAGAGATCTGTGTGCAAAGCAACTTTTTGGGGATATAAGTACTCCTGGCAAGATATCTCTGGGGGTTAATGCTCCTGCTGCACAGATCTGTGCGCAAAGCAACTTTTAGGGGATATTAGTACTCCAGGCAGGATAACTCTGGGGGTTAATGCTCCAGCTGCAGAGATCTTTGCTCAAAGCAACTTTTATGGGACAGTGCTCCAGGAAAGATTCCTCTAGGGGTTAATGCTTCTGCTGCAGAGATCTGTGCGCCCAGCAACTTTTTGGGGATTGTACTCCTGGCAAGATAACTCTGGGGGGTTAAAGCTCCTGCTGCAGAGATCTGTGCTAAAAGCAATTTTTAGGGGATATAAGTACTCCTGGCAAGAGAACTCTAGGGGTTAATGCTTCTGCTGCAGAGATCTGTGCGCCCAGCAACTTTTTGGGGATTGTACTCCTGGCAAGATAACTCTGGGGGTTAATGCTCCTGCTGCAGAGATCTGTGCGCAAAGCAACTTTTAGGGGATAATAGTACTCCAGGCAGGATAACTCTGGGTTTTAATGCTCCAGCTGCAGAGATCTTTGCTCAAAGCAACTTTTATGGGACAGTACTCCAGGAAAGATTCCTCTAGGGGTTAATTCTTCTGCTGCAGAGATCTGTGCGCCCAGCAACTTTTTGGGGATTGTACTCCTGGCAAGATAACTCTGGGGGGGTTAAAGCTCCTGCTGCAGAGATCAGTGCTAAAAGCAACTTTTAGGGGATAATAGTACTCCTGGCAAGAGAACTCTGGGGGTTAATGCTCCTGCTGCAGAGATCATTTGTGCGCAAAGCAACTTTTAGGGGATAGTAGTACTCCTAGCAAGATAACTCTGGGGGTTAATGCTCCTGCTCCGGAGATCATCTGTGCGCAAAGCAACTTGTAGGGGATAGTAGTAACCCTGGCAAGATAACTCTGGGGGTTAATGCACCTGCTGCGGAGATCATCTGTGCACAAAGCAACTTTTAGGGGATAGTAGTACTCCTGGCAAGATAACTCTAGGGGTTAATGCTCCTGCTGCGGAGATCATCTGTGCGCAAAGCTAACTTTTAGGGGTTAATACTACTCCTGGCAAGATACATGTGGGGGTTAATGTTCCTGCTACAGAGTTATGTGCGTGCGGCAACTTTTAGGGGACTGTACTCCTGGCAAGATAACTCTGGGGGTTTATGCTCCTGCTGCAGAGATCTGTGCGCAAAGCAACTTTTAGGGGATATTAGTACTTCTGGCAAGATAACTCTGGGGGTTAATGCTCCGGCTACAGAGATCTGGGCGCAAAGCAACTTTTAGGGGATAATAGTACTCCTGGCAAGATAACTCTGGGGTTAATGCTCCTGCTGCAGAGATCGGTGGGCGCCGCAACTTTTAGGGGACTGTACTCCTGGCAAGATAACTCTGGGGGTTAATGCTCCTGCTGCAGAGATCTTTGCGCAAAGCAGCTTTTAGGCTACAGTACTCCTGGCAAGATACCTCTGGGGGTTAATGCTTCTGCTGCAGAGATCTGTGTGCAAAGCTAAAATTTAGGGGTTAATACTACTCCTGGCAAGATACATCTGGGGGTTAATGTTCCTGCTACAGTGTTATGTGCGCCCAGCAACTTTTAGGGGACTGTACTCCTGGCAAGAAAGCTCTGGTGGTTAATGCTCCTTCTGCAGAGATCTGTACGCAAAGCAACTTTTAGGGGCTATGAGTACTTCTGGCAAGATAACTGTGGAGGTTAATGCTCCAGCTGCAGAGATCTTGGCTCAAAGCAACTTTTATGGGACAGTACTCCAGGAAAGATTCCTCTAGGGGTTAATGCTTCTGCTGCAGAGACCTGTGCGCCCAGCAACTTTTTGGGGATTGTACTCCTGGCAAGATAACTCTGGGGGGTTAAAGCTCCTGCTGCAGAGATCTGTGCTAAAAGCAACTTTTAGGGGATATAAGTACTCCTGGCAAGATAACTCTGGGGGTTAATGCTCCTGCTGCAGAGATCTGTGCGCAAAGCAACTTTTAGGGGATAATAGTACTCCAGGCAGGATAACTCTGGGTTTTAATGCTCCAGCTGCAGAGATCTTTGCTCAAAGCAACTTTTATGGGACAGTACTCCAGGAAAGATTCCTCTAGGGGTTAATTCTTCTGCTGCAGAGATCTGTGCGCCCAGCAACTTTTTGGGGATTGTACTCCTGGCAAGATAACTCTGGGGGGGTTAAAGCTCAGGCTGCAGAGATCAGTGCTAAAAGCAACTTTTAGGGGATAATAGTACTCCTGGCAAGAGAACTCTGGGGGTTAATGCTCCTGCTGCAGAGATCATTTGTGCGCAAATCAACTTTTAGGGGATAGTAGTAATCCTGGCAAGATAACTCTGGGGGTTAATGCTCCTGCTCCGGAGATCATCTGTGCGCAAAGCAACTTTTAGGGGATAGTAGTAACCCTGGCAAGATAACTCTGGGGGTTAATGCACCTGCTGCGGAGATCATCTGTGCACAAAGCAACTTTTAGGGGATAGTAGTACTCCTGGCAAGATAACTCTAGGGGTTAATGCTCCTGCTGCGGAGATCATCTGCGCGCAAAGCTAACTTTTAGGGGTTAATACTACTCCTGGCAAGATACATGTGGGGGTTAATGTTCCTGCTACAGAGCTATGTGCGCGCAGCAACTTTTAGGGGACTGCACTCCTGGCAAGATAACTCTGGGGGTTTATGCTCCTGCTGCAGAGATCGGTGGGCGCCTCAACTTTTAGGGGACTGTACTCCTGGCAAGATAACTCTGGGGGTTAATGCTCCTGCTGCAGAGATCTTTGCGCAAAGCAGCTTTTAGGCTACAGTACTCCTGGCAAGATACCTCTGGGGGTTAATGCTTCTGCTGCAGAGATCTGTGTGCAAAGCTAAAATTTAGGGGTTAATACTACTCCTGGCAAGATACATCTGGGGGTTAATGTTCCTGCTACAGAGTTATGTGCGCCCAGCAACTTTTAGGGGACTGTACTCCTGGCAAGAAAGATCTGGTGGTTAATGCTCCTTCTGCAGAGATCTGTACGCAAAGCAACTTTTAGGGGCTATGAGTACTTCTGGCAAGATAACTGTGGAGGTTAATGCTCCAGCTGCAGAGATCTTTGCTCAAAGCAACTTTTATGGGACAGTACTCCAGGAAAGATTCCTCTAGGGGTTAATGCTTCTGCTGCAGAGACCTTTGCGCCCAGCAACTTTTTGGGGATTGTACTCCTGGCAAGATAACTCTGTGGGGTTAAAGCTCCTGCTGCAGAGATCTGTGCTAAAAGCAACTTTTAGGGGATATAAGTACTCCTGGCAAGATAACTCTGGGGGTTAATGCTCCTGCTGCAGAGATCTGTGCGCAAAGCAACTTTTAGGGGATAATAGTACTCCAGGCAGGATAACTCTGGGTTTTAATGCTTCAGCTGCAGAGATCTTTGCTCAAAGCAACTTTTATGGGACAGTACTCCAGGAAAGATTCCTCTAGGGGTTAATTCTTCTGCTGCAGAGATCTGTGCGCCCAGCAACTTTTGGGGGATTGTACTCCTGGCAAGATAACTCTGGGGGGGTTAAAGCTCAGGCTGCAGAGATCAGTGCTAAAAGCAACTTTTAGGGGATAATAGTACTCCTGGCAAGAGAACTCTGGGGGTTAATGCTCCTGCTGCAGAGATCATTTGTGCGCAAATCAACTTTTAGGGGATAGTAGTAATCCTGGCAAGATAACTCTGGGGGTTAATGCTCCTGCTCCGGAGATCATCTGTGCGCAAAGCAACTTTTAGGGGATAGTAGTAACCCTGGCAAGATAACTCTGGGGGTTAATGCACCTGCTGCGGAGATCATCTGTGCACAAAGCAACTTTTAGGGGATAGTAGTACTCCTGGCAAGATAACTCTAGGGGTTAATGCTCCTGCTGCGGAGATCATCTGTGCGCAAAGCTAACTTTTAGGGGTTAATACTACTCCTGGCAAGATACTTCTGGGGGTTAATGTTCCTGCTACAGAGCTATGTGCGCGCGGCAACTTTTAGGGGACTGCACTCCTGGCAAGATAACTCTGGGGGTTTATGCTCCTGCTGCAGAGATCTGTGCGCAAAGCAACTTTTAGGGGATATTAGTACTTCTGGCAAGATAACTCTAGGGGTTAATGCTCCAGCAACAGAGATATGGGCGCAAAGCAACTTTTAGGGGATAATAGTACTCCTGGCAAGATAACTCTGGGGTTAATGCTCCAGCTGTAGAGATCGGTGGGCGCAGCAACTTTTAGGGGACTGTACTCCTGGCGAGATAACTCTGGGGGTTAATGCTCCTGCTGCAGAGATCTTTGCGCAAAGCAGCTTTTAGGGGACAGTACTCCTGGCAAGATACCTCTGGGGGTTAATGCTTCTGCTGCAGAGATCTGTGTGCAAAGCTAAAATTTAGGGGTTAATACTACTCCTGGCAAGATACATCTGGGGGTTAATGTTCCTGCTACAGAGTTATGTGCGCCCAGCGACTTTTAGGTGACTGTACTCCTGGCAAGAAAGCTCTGCTGGTTAATGCCCCTGCTGCAGAGATCTGTGCGCAAAGCAACTTTTAGGGGATATTAGTACTTCTGGCAAGATAACTGTGGGGGTTAATGCTCCTGCTACAGAGTTATGTGCGCCCAGCGACTTTTAGGTGACTGTACTCCTGGCAAGAAAGCTCTGCTGGTTAATGCCCCTGCTGCAGAGATCTGTGCGCAAAGCAACTTTTAGGGGATATTAGTACTTCTGGCAAGATAACTGTGGGGGTTAATGCTCCTCCTGCAGAGATCTGTGCGCGCGGCAACTTTTAGGGGACTGCACTCCTGGCAAGATAACTCTGGGGGTTTATGCTCCTGCTGCAGAGATCTGTGCGCAAAGCAACTTTTAGGGGATATTAGTACTTCTGGCAAGATAACTCTAGGGGTTAATGCTCCAGCTACAGAGATATGGGCGCAAAGCAACTTTTAGGGGATAATAGTACTCCTGGCAAGATAACTCTGGGGTTAATGCTCCAGCTGTAGAGATCGGTGGGCGCAGCAACTTTTAGGGGACTGTACTCCTGGCGAGATAACTCTGGGGGTTAATGCTCCTGCTGCAGAGATCTTTGAGCAAAGCAGCTTTTAGGGGACAGTACTCCTGGCAAGATACCTCTGGGGGTTAATGCTTCTGCTGCAGAGATCTGTGTGCAAAGCTAAAATTTAGGGGTTAATACTACTCCTGGCAAGATACATCTGGGGGTTAATGTTCCTGCTACAGAGTTATGTGCGCCCAGCGACTTTTAGGTGACTGTACTCCTGGCAAGAAAGCTCTGCTGGTTAATGCCCCTGCTGCAGAGATCTGTGCGCAAAGCAACTTTTAGGGGATATTAGTACTTCTGGCAAGATAACTGTGGGGGTTAATGCTCCTGCTACAGAGTTATGTGCGCCCAGCGACTTTTAGGTGACTGTACTCCTGGCAAGAAAGCTCTGCTGGTTAATGCCCCTGCTGCAGAGATCTGTGCGCAAAGCAACTTTTAGGGGATATTAGTACTTCTGGCAAGATAACTGTGGGGGTTAATGCTCCTCCTGCAGAGATCTGTGCGCGCGGCAACTTTTAGGGGACTGTACTCCTGGCAAGATAACTCTGGGGGTTAATGCTCCTGCTGCAGAGATCTTTTATCAAAGCAACTTTTATGGGACAGTACTACAGGCAAGATTCCTCTAGGGGTTAATGCTTCTGCTGCAGAGATCTGTGCGCCCAGCAATTCTTTGGGGACTGTACTCCTGGCATGATAACTCTGGGGGTTAAAGCTCCTGCTGCAGACATCTGTGCACAAAGCAACTTTTAAGGGATAATAGTACTCCTGGCAAAGATAACTCTGGGGGTTAATGCTCCTGCTGCAGAGATCTGTGCGCAAAGCAACTTTTAGGGGATAATAGTACTCCATGCAAGATAACTCTGGGTGTTAATGCTCCTGCTGCAGAGATCTTTGCTCAAAGCAACTTTTATGGGACAGTACTCCAGGCAAGATTCCTCTATGTGTTCATGCTTCTGCTGCAGAGATCTGTTCGCCCAGCAAATTCTTGGGGACTGTACTCCTGGCAAGATAACTCTGGGGGTTAATGCTCCTGATGCAGAGATCTGTGTGCAAAGCAACTTTTAGGGGATAATAGTACTCCTGGCTAGATAACTCTGGGGTTAATGCCCCTGCTGCAGAGATCTCAGTGCAAAGCAGCTTTTAGGGGATAATAGTACTCCTGGCAAGATAACTCAGGCAATTAATGCTCCTGCTGCAGCGATCTATGCGCAAAGCAACCTTTAGGGAACTATACTCCTGGCAAGATAACTCTGGGGGTTGATGCTCCTGCTGCAGACATCTGTGCGCAAAGCAACTTTTAAGGGGTAATAGTACTCCTGGCAAGATAACTCTGGGGGTTAATGCTCCTGCTGCAGAGATCTGTGTGCAAAGCAACATTTAGGGGCTAATAGTACTCCAGGCAAGATAACTCTGGGGGTTAATGCTCCTGCTGCAGAGATCTTTGCGCAAAGCAGCTTTTATGGGACAGTAGTTCTGGCAAGATACCTCTGGGGGTTAATGCTTCTGCTGCAGAGATCTGTGTGCAAAGCTAAATTTTAGGGGTTAATACTACTCCTGGCAAGATACATCTGGGGGTTAATGTTCCTGCTACAGAGTTATGTGCGCCCAGCAACTTTTAGGGGACTGTACTCCTGGTGAGATAAATCTGGGGGTTAATGCTCCGGCTACAGAGACCTGGGCGCAAAGCAACTTTTAGGGGATAATAGTAACCCTGGCACGATAACTCTGGGAGTTAATGCACATGCTGCGGAGATCATCTGTGCACAAAGCAACTTTTAGGGGATAGTAGTACTCCTGGCAAGATAACTCTAGGGGTTAATGCTCCTGCTGCGGAGATCATCTGTGCGCAAAGCTAACTTTTAGGGGTTAATACTACTCCTGGCAAGATACATCTGAGGGTTAATGTTCCTGCTACAGAGTTATGTGCGCGTGGCAACTTTTAGGGGACTGTACTCCTGGCAGGATAACTCTGGGGGTTAATGCTCCTGCTGCAAAGATCTGTGCGCAAAGCAACTTTTAGGGGATATTAGTACTTCTGGCAAGATAACTCTGGGGGTTAATGCTCCGGCTACAGAGATCTGGGCGCTAAGCAACTTTTAGGGGATAATAGTACTCCTGGCAAGATAACTCTGGGGTTAATGCTCCTGCTGCAGAGATCAGTGGGCGCAGCAACTTTTAGGGGACTGTACTCCTGGCGAGATAACTCTGGGGGTTAATGCTCCTGCTGCAGAGATCTGTGCGCAAAGCAACTTTTAGGGGATATTAGTGCTTCTGGCAAGATAACCCTGGGGGTTAATGCTCCTGCTGCAGAGATCTGTGCGCAAAGCAAATTTTAGGTGATATAAGTACTCCTGGCAAGATAACTCTGGGGGTTAATGCTCTTGCTGCAAAGATCTGTTCGCAAAGCAACATTTAGGGGATAATAGTACTCCATGCAAGATAACTCTGGGGGTTAATGCTCCTGCTGCAGAGATCTTTTATCAAAGCAACTTTTATGGGACAGTACTCCAGGCAAGATTCCTCTAGGGGTTAATGCTTCTGCTGCAGAGATCTGTGCGCCCAGCAATTCTTTGGGGACTGTACTCCTGGCAAGATAACTCTGGGGGTTAAAGCTCCTGCTGCATACATCTGTGCACAAAGCAACTTTTAAGGGATAATACTACTCCTGGCAAAGATATCTCTGGGGGTTAATGCTCCTGATACAGAGATCTGTGCGCAAAGCAACTTTTAGGGGATAATAGTACTCCATGCAAGATAACTCTGGGGGTTAATGCTCCTGCTGCAGAGATCTTTGCTCAAAGCAAGTTTTATGGGACAGTACTCCAGACAAGATTCCTCCATGGGTTCATGCTTCTGCTGCAGAGATCTGTGCGCCAAGCAAATTCTTGGGGACTGTACTCCTGGCAAGATAACTCTGGGGGTTAATGCTCCTGATGCAGAAATCTGTGTGCAAAGCAACTTTTAGGGGATAATAGTACTCCTGGCTAGATAACTCTGGGGTTAATGCTCCTGCTTCAAAGATCTGTGCGCAAAGCAACCTTTAGGGGATATTATTACTTCTGGCATGATAACTCTGGGGGTTAATGCTCCTGCTGCAGAGATCTGTGTGCAAAGCAACTTTAAGGGGATATAAGTACTCCTGGCAAGATAACTCTGGGGGTTAATGCTCCTGCTGCAGAGATCTGTGTGCAAAGCAACTTTTAGGGGATAATAGTTCTCCAGGCAGGATAACTCTGGGGGTTAATGCTCCAGCTGCAGAGATCGTTGCTCAAAGCAACTTTTATGAGACAGTACTCCAGGAAAGATTCCTCTAGGGGTTAATGCTTCTGCTGCAGAGATCTGTGCGCCCAGCTACTTTTTGGGGATTGTACTCCTGGCAAGAACACTCTGGGGGTTAATGCTCCTGCTGCAGAGATCTGTGCTAAAAGCAACTTTTAGGGGATAATAGTACTCCTGGCAAGAGAACTCTGGGGGTTAATGCTCCTGCTGCAGACATCTGTGCGCCCGGCATCTTTTAGGGGACTGTATTCCTGGGAAGATAACTCTGGGGGTTAATGCTCCTGCTGCAGAGATCATCTGTGCGCAAAGCAACTTTTAAGGGATAGTAGTAACCCTGGCAAGACAACTCTGGGGTTTAATGCAGCTGCTGCGGAGATCATCTGTGCACAAAGCAACTTTTAGTGGATAGTAGTACTCCTGGCAAGATAACTCTAGGGGTTAATGCTCCTGCTGCGGAGATCATCTGTGCGCAAAGCTAACTTTTAGGGGTTAATACTACTCCTGGCAAGACACATCTGGGGGTTAATGTTCCTGCTACAGAGTTATGTGCGCGCGGCAACTTTTAGGGGACTGTACTCCTGGAAAGATAACTCTGGGGGTTAATGCTCCGGCTACAGAGATCTGGGCGCAAAGCAACTTTTAGGGGATAATAGTACTCCTGGCAAGATAAATCTGGGGTTAATGCTCCTGCTGCAGAGATCTGTGGGCGCAGCAACTTTTAGGGGACTGTACTCCTGGCAAGATAACTCTGGGGGTTAATGCTCCTGCAGAGGTCTCAGTGCAATGCAACTTTTAGGGGATAATAGTACTCCTGGCAAGATAACTCAGGCAATTAATGCTCCTGCTGCAGAGATCTATGCGCAAAGCAACCTTTAGGGAACTATACTCCTGGCAAGATAACTCTGGGGGTTAATGTACCTGCTGCAGAGATCTGTGCGCCCAGCAACTTGTAGCGAACTATAGTCCTGGCAAGATAACTCCGGGAGTTAATGCTCCTCCTGCAGACATCTGTGCGCAAAGCAACTTTCAAGGGATAATAGTACTCCTGGCAAGATAACTCTGGGGGTTAATGCTCCTGCTGCAGAGATCTTTGCGCAAAGCAACTTTTAGGGGACAGTACTCCTGGCAAGATACCTCTTTGGGTTAATGCTTCTGCTGCAGAGATCTGTGTGCAAAGCTACATTTAGGGGACTGTACTCCTGGTGAGATAACTCTGGGGGTTAATGCTCCTGCTGCAGAAACCTGTGCACCCGGCAACTTTTAGGGGACTGTATTCCTGTGAAGAAAGCTCTGGTGGTTAATGCTCCTTTTGCAGAGATCTGTACGCAAAGCAACTTTTAGGGGATATTAGTACTTCTGGCAAGAAAACTGTGGGGGTTAATGCTCCTGCTGCAGAGATCTGTGCGCGCAGCAACTTTTAGGGGACTGTACTCCTGGCAACATAACTCTGGGGGTTAATGCTCCTGCTGCAGAGATCTGTACGCAAAGCAACTTTTAGGGGATATTAGTACTTCTGGCAAGATAACTGTGGGGGTTAATGCTCCTGCTGCAGAGATCTGTGCGCGCTGCAACTTTTAGGGGACTGTACTCCTGGCAAGATAATTCCTGGGGTTAATGCTCCTGCTGCAGAGATCTGTGCGCAAAGCAACTTTTAGAGTATATTAGTACTTATGGCAAGATAACTCAGGGGGTAAATGCTCCGGCTACAGAGATCTGGGCGCAAAGCAACATTTAGGGGATAATAGTACTCCTGGCAAGATAACTCTGGGGTTAATGCTCTTGCTGCAGAGATCTGTGGGCGCAGCAACTTTTAGGGGACTGTACTCCTGGCAAGATAACTCTGGGGGTTAATGGTCCTGCTTCAGAGATCTTTGGGCAAAGCAACTTTTAGGGGGTAATAGTACTCCAGGCAAGATAACTCTGTGGGTTAATGCTCCTGCTGCAGAGATCTTTGCGCAAAGCAGCTTTTAGGGAACAGTACTCCTGGCAAGATACCTCTGGGGGTTAATGCTTCTGCTGCAGAGATCTGTGCGCCCAGCAAATTTTTGGGGACTGTACTCCTGGCAAGATAACTCTGGGGGTTAATGCTCCTGCTGCAGACATCTGTGTACAAAACAACTTTTAAGGGATAATAGAACTCCTGGCAAGATAACTCTGGGGGTTAATGCTCCTGCTGCAGAGATCTGTGTGCAAAGCAACATTTAGGGGACTGTACTCCTTGTGAGATAACTCTGGGGGTTAATGCTCCTGCTGGAGAAACCTGTGCACCCGGCAACTTTTAGGGGACTGTATTCCTGTCAAGAAAGCTCTGGTGGTTAATGCTCCTTCTGCAGAGATCTGTACGCAAAGCAACTTTTAGGGGATATTAGTACTTCTGGCAAGATAACTGTGGGGGTTAATGCTCCTGCTGCAGAGATCTGTGTGCAAAGCAACATTTAGGGGACTGTACTCCTGGTGAGATAACTCTGGGGGTTAATGCTCCTGCTGCAGAAACCTGTGCACCCGGCAACTTTTAGGGGACTGTATTCCTGTGAAGAAAGCTCTGGTGGTTAATGCTCCTTCTGCAGAGATCTGTACGCAGAGCAACTTTTAGGGGATATTAGTACTTCTGGCAAGATAACTGTGGGGGTTAATGCTTCTGCTGCAGAGATCTATGCGCATGGCAACTTTTAGGGGACTGTACTCCTGGCAAGATAACTCTGTGGGTTAATGCTCTTGCTGAAGAGATCTGTGCGCAAAGCAACTTTTAGGGAACTATACTCCTGGCAAGTTAACTCTGGGGGTTAATGCTCCTGCTGCAGAGATCTCAGTGCAAAGCAACTTTTAAGGGATAATAGTACTCCTGGCAGAATAAATCAGGCAATTAATGCTCCTGCTGCAGAGATCTATGCGCAAAGCAAACTTTAGGGAACTATACTCCTGGCAAGATAACTCTGGGGGTTAATGCTCCTGCTGCAGAGATCTGTGCGCCGAGCAACTTGTAGGGGATAATAATACTCCAGGCAAGATAACTCTGGGGCTTAATGCTCCTGCTGCAGAGATCTTTGCGCAAAGCAACTTTTAGGGGACAGTACTCCTGGCAAGATACCTCTGGGGGTTAATGCTTCTGCTGCAGAGATCTGTGTGCAAATCAACTTTTAGGGGATAATAGTACTCCAGGCAAGATAACTCTGGGGGTTAATGCTCCTGCTGCAGAGATCTTTGCGCAAAGCAACTTTTAGGGGACAGTACTCCTGGCAAGATACCTCTGGGGGTTAATGCTTCTGCTGCAGAGATCTGTGTGCAAAGCTAAATTTTAGGGGTTAATACTACTCCTGGCAAGATACATTTGGGGGTTAATGTTCCTGTTACAGAGTTAAGTGCGCCCAGCAACTTTTAGGGGACTGTACTCCTGGCGAGATCACTCTGGGGGTTAATGCTCCTGCTGCAGAGATCTGTGCACCCAGCAACTTTTAGGGGACTGTATTGCTGGCAAGAAAGCTCTGGTGGTTAATGCTCCTTCTGCAGAGATCTGTACGCAAAGCTACTTTTAGGGAACTATAATCCTGGCAAGATAACTCTGGTGGTTAATGCTCCTGCTGCAGAGATCTGTGCGCAAAGCAACTGTTAGGGGACTGTACTCCTGGCAAGATAACTCTGGGGGTTAATGCTCCTGCTGCAGAGATCTGTGCGCCCAGCAACTTGCAGGGAACTATAGTCCTGGCAAGATAACTCTGGGAGTTAATGCTACTGCTGCAGACATCTGTGCGCAAAGCAACTTTTAGGGAACTATACTCCTGGCAAGATAACTCTGGGGGTTAATGCTCCTGCTGCAGAGATCTGTGCGCAAAGCAACTTTTAGGGGATATTAGTACTTCTGGCAAGATAACTCTGGGGGGTAATGCTCCGGCTACAGAGATCTGGGTGCAAAGCAACTTTTAGGGGATAATAGTACTCCTTGAAAGATAACTCTGGGGTTAATGCTCCTGCTGCAAGATCTGTGGGTGCAGCAACTTTTAGGGGACTGTACTCCTGGCAAGATAACTCTGGGGGTTAATGCTCCTGCTGCAGAGATCTGTGCGCAAAGCAACTTTTAGGGGATATTAGTGCTTCTGGCAAGATAACTCTGGGTGTTAATGCTGCTGCTGCAGAGATCTGTGCGCAAAGCAACTTTTAGGGATCTATACTCCTGTCAAGATAACTCTGGAGGTTAATGCTCCTGCTGCAGAGATCTCAGTGCAAAGCACCTTTTAGGGGATAATAGTACTCCTGGCAAGATAACTCAGGCAATTAATGCTCCTGCTGCAGAGATCTATGCGCAAAGCAACCTTTAGGGAACTATGCTCCTGGGAAGATAACTCTGGGGGTGGACGCTCGTGCTGCAGACATCTGTGCGCAAAGCAACTTTTAAGGGATAATAGTACTCCTGGCAAGATAACTCTGGGGGTTAATGGTCCTGCTGCAGAGATCTGTGTGCAAAGCAACTTTTAGGGGGTAATAGTACTCCAGGCAAGATAACTCTGGGGGTTAATGCTCCTGCTGCAGAGATCTTTGCGCAAAGTAGCTTTTAGGGGACAGTACTCCTGGCAAGATACCTCTGGGGGTTAATGCTTCTGCTGCAGAGATCTGTGTGCAAAGCTTCATTTTAGGGGTTAATACTACTCCTGGCAAGATACATCTGAGGGTTAATGTTCCTGCTACAGAGTTATGTGCACCCAGCAACTTTTAGGGGACTGTACTCCTGGCGAGATAACTCTGGGGGTAAATGCTCCTGCTGCAGAAATCTGTGCACCGGGCAACTTTTAGGGGACTGTATTGCTGGCAAGTAAGCTCTGGTGGTTACTGCTCCTTCTGCAGAGATCTGTACGCAAAACAACTTTTAGGGGATATTAGTACTTCTGGCAAGATAACTGTGGGGGTTAATGCTCCTGCTGCAGAGATCTGTGCGTGCGGCAACTTTTAGGGGACTGTACTCCTGGCAAGATAACTCTGGGGGTTAATGCTGCTGCTGCAGAGATCTGTGCGCAAAGCAACTTTTAGGGATCTATAGTCCTGGCAAGATAACTCTGGAGGTTAATGCTCCTGCTGCAGAGATCTCAGTGCAAAGCAGCTTTTAGGGGATAATAGTACTCCTGGCAAGATAACTCAGGCAATTAATGCTCCTGATGCAGAGATCTATGCTCAAAGCAACCTTTAGGGAACTATGCTCCTGGCAAGATGACTCTGGGGGTGGACGCTCCTGCTGCAGACATCTGTGCGCAAAGCAACTTTTAAGGGATAATAGTACTTCTGGCAAGATAATTATGGGGGTTAATGCTCCTGCTGCAGAGATCTGTGCGTGCGCCAACTTTTAGGGGACTGTACTCCTGTCAAGATAACTATGGGGGTTATTGCTCCTGCTGCAGAGATCTGTGCGCAAAGCAACTTTAAGGGGATATTAGTACTTCTGGCAAGATAACTCTGGGGGTTAATGCTCCGGCTACAGAGATCTGGGCGCAAATCAACTTTTAGGGGATAATAGTACTCCTGGCAAGATAACTCTGGGGTCAATGCTCTTGCTGCAGAGATCTGTGGGCGCAGCAACTTTTAGGGGACTGTACTCCTGGCAAGATAACTCTGGGGGTTAATGCTCCTGCTGCAGAGATCTGTGCACAAAGCAACTTTTAGGGGATATTAGTGCTTCTGGCAAGATAACTCTGGGGGTTAATGCTCCTGCTGCAGAGATCTGTGCGCAAGGCAACATTTAGGGGATAAAAGTACTCCATGCAAGATAACTCTGGGGGTTAATGCTCCTGCTGCAGAGATCTTTGCTCAAAGCAACTTTTATGGGACAGTACTCCAGGCAAGATTCCTCTAGGGGTTAATGCTTCTGCTGCAGAGATCTGTGCGCCCAGCAAATTTTGGGGACTATACTCCTGGCAAGATAACTCTGGGGGTTAGTGCTCCTGGTGCAGACATCTGTGCACAAAACAACTTTTAAGGGATAATAGTACTCCTGGCAAGATAACTCTTGTGGTTAATGCTCCTGCTGTAGAGATCTGTGCACAAAGCAACTTTTAGGGAACTATACTCCTGGCAAGATAACTCTGGGGGTTAATGCTCCTGCTGCAGAGATCTGTGCGCCCAGCAACTTGTAGAGAACTATGGTCCTGGCAAGATAACTCCGGGAGTTAATGCTCCTGCTGCAGACATCTGTGCGCAAAGCAACTTTTAAGGGATAATAGTACTCCTGGCAAGATAACTCTGGGGGTTAATGCTCCTGCTGCAGAGATCTGTGCGCAAAGCAACTTTTAGGGGATAATAGTACTCCATGCAAGATAACTCTGGGGGTTAATGATCCTGCTGCAGGGATCTTTGCTCAAAGCAACTTTTATGGGACAGTACTCCAGGCAAGATTCCTCTAGGGGTTAATGCTTCTGCTGCTGAGATCTGTGCACCCAGCAAATGTTTGGGGACTGTACTCCTGGCATGATAACTCTGGGGGTTAGTGCTCCTGGTGCAGACATCTGTGCACAAAACAACTTTTAAGGGATAATAGTACTCCTGGCAAGATAACTCTTGTGGTTAATGCTCCTGCTGTAGAGATCTGTGCACAAAGCAACTTTTAGGGAACTATACTCCTGGCAAGATAACTCTGGGGGTTAATGCTCCTGCTGCAGAGATCTGTGCGCCCAGCAACTTGTAGAGAACTATGGTCCTGGCAAGATAACTCCGGGAGTTAATGCTCCTGCTGCAGACATCTGTGCGCAAAGCAACTTTTAGGGGATATTAGTGCTTCTGGCAAGATAACCCTGGGGGTTAATGCTCCTGCTGCAGAGATCTGTGCGCAAAGCAACATTAAGGGGATATAAGTACTCCTGGTAAGATAACTCTGGGGGTTAATGCTCCTGCTGCAGAGATCTGTGCGCAAAACAACTTTTAGGGGATAATAGTACTCCATGCAAGATAACTCTGGGGGTTAATGCTCCTGCTGCAGAGATCTGTGCGCAAAACAACTTTTATGGAACAGTACTCCAGGCAAGATTCCTCTAGGGGTTAATGCTTCTGCTGCAGATATCTGTGCGCCCAGCAAATTTTTGGGGACTGTACTCCTGGCAAGATACCTCTGGGGGTTAATGCTTCTGCTGCAGAGATCTGTGGGCAAAGCTAACTTTTAGGGGTTAATACTACTCCTGGCAAGATACATCTCGGGGTTAATGTTCCTTCTACAGATTTATGTGCGCCCAGCAACATTTAGGGGACTGTACTCCTGGCGAGATAACTCTGGGGGTTAATCCTCCTGCTGCAGAGATCTGTGCGCAAAGCACCTTTTTGGGGATATTAGTACTTCTGGCAAGATAACTCTGGGGGGTTAATGCTCCGGCTACAGAGATCTGGGCGCAAAGCAACTTTTAGGGGATAATAGTACTCCTGGCAAGATAACTCTGGGATTGATGCTCCTGCTGCAGAGATCTGTGTGCAAAGCAACTTTTAGGGGATGACAGTACTCCTGGCAAGATACCTCTGGGGGTTAATGCTTCTGCTGCAGAGATCTGTGGGCAAAGCTAACTTTTAGGGGTTAATACTACTCCTGGCAAGATACATCTGGGGGTTAATGTTCCTGCTACAGAGTTATGTGCGCGCGGCAACTTTTAGGGGACTGTACCCCTGGCATGATAACTCTGGGGGTTAATCCTCCTGCTGCAGAGATCTGTGCGCAAAGCAACTTTTAGTGGATATTAGTACTTCTGGCAAGATAACTCTGGGGGTTAATGCTCCGGCTACAGAGATCTGGGCGCAAAGCAACTTTTAGGGGATAATAGTACTCCTGGCAAGATAACTCTGGGGTTAATGCTCCTGCTGCAGAGATCTTTGCTCAAAGCAACTTTTATGGGACAGTACTCCAGGAAAGATTCCTCTAGGGGTTAATGCTTCTGATGCAGAGATCTGTGCGCCCAGCAACTTTTTGGGGATTGTACTCCTGGCAAGATAACTCTTGGGGGTTAAAGCTCCTGCTGCAGAGATCTGTGATAAAAGCACCTTTTAGGGGATATAAGTACTCCTGGCAAGATAACTGTGGGGGTTAATGCTCCTGCTGCAGAGATCTGTGCGCAAAGCAACTTTTAGGGGATAATAGTACTCCAGGCAGGATAACTCTGGGGGTTAATGCTCCAGCTGCAGAGATCTTTGCTTAAAGCAACTTTTATGGGACAGTACTCCAGGAAAGATTCCTCTAGGGGTTAATGCTTCTGCTGCAGAGATCTGTGCGCCCAGCAACTTTTAGGGGACTGTACTCCTGGCAAGAGAACTCTGGGGGTTAATGCTCCTGCTGCAGACATCTGTGCGCCCAGCATCTTTTAGGGGACTCTATTCCTGGGAAGATAACTCTGGGGGTTAATGCTCCTGCTGCAGAGATCATTTGTGCTCAAAGCAACTTTTAGGGGATAGTAGTACTCCTGGCAAGATAACTCTGGGGGTTAATGCTCCTGCTCCGGAGATCATCTGTGCGCAAAGCAACTTTTAGGGGATAGTAGTAACCCTGGCAAGATAACTCTGGGGGTTAATGCACCTGCTGCGGAGATCATCTGTGCACAAAGCAACTTTTAGGGGATAGTAGTACTCCTGGCAAGATAACTCTACAGGGAGTGCAGAATTATTAGGCAAGTTGTATTTTTGAGGATTAATTTTATTATTGAACAACAACCATGTTCTCAATGAACCCAAAAAACTCATCAATATCAAAGCTGAATATTTTTGGAAGTAGTTTTCAGTTTGTTTTTAGTTTTAGCTATGTTAGGGGGATATCTGTGTGTGCAGGTGACTATTACTGTGCATAATTATTAGGCAACTTAACAAAAAAAAATATATACCCATTTCAATTATTTATTATTACCAGTGAAACCAATATAACATCTCAACATTCACAAATATACATTTCTGACATTCAAAAACAAAACAAAAACAAATCAGTGACCAATATAGCCACCTTTCTTTGCAAGGACACTCAAAAGCCTGCCATCCATGGATTCTGTCAGTGTTTTGATCTGTTCACCATCAACATTGCGTGCAGCAGCAACCACAGCCTCCCAGACACTGTTCAGAGAGGTGTACTGTTTTCCCTCCTTGTAAATCTCCCATTTGATGATGGACCACAGGTTCTCAATGGGGTTCAGATCAGGTGAACAAGGAGGCCATGTCATTAGATTTCCTTCTTTTATACCCTTTCTTGCCAGCCACGCTGTGGAGTACTTGGACGCGTGTGATGGAGCATTGTCCTGCATGAAAATCATGTTTTTCTTGAAGGATGCAGACTTCTTCCTGTACCACTGCTTGAAGAAGGTGTCTTCCAGGAACTGGCAGTAGGACTGGGAGTTGAGCTTGACTCCATCCTCAACCCGAAAAGGCCCCACAAGCTCATCTTTGATGATACCAGCCCAAACCAGTACTCCACCTCCACCTTGCTGGCATCTGAGTCGGACTGGAGCTCTCTGCCCTTTACCAATCCAGCCACGGGCCCATCCATCTGGCCCATCAAGACTCACTCTCATTTCATCAGTCCATAAAACCTTAGAAAAATCAGTCTTGAGATATTTCTTGGCCCAGTCTTGACGTTTCAGCTTGTGTGTCTTGTTCAGTGGTGGTCGTCTTTCAGCCTTTCTTACCTTGGCCATGTCTCTGAGTATTGCACACCTTGTGCTTTTGGGCACTCCAGTGATGTTGCAGCTCTGAAATATGGCCAAACTGGTGGCAAGTGGCATCGTGGCAGCTGCACGCTTGACTTTTCTCAGTTCATGGGCAGTTATTTTGCGCCTTGGTTTTTCCACACGCTTCTTGCGACCCTGTTGACTATTTTGAATGAAACGCTTGATTGTTCGATGATCACGCTTCGGAAGCTTTGCAATTTTAAGAGTGCTGCATCCCTCTGCAAGATATCTCACTATTTTTGACTTTTCTGAGCCTGTCAAGTCCTTCTTTTGACCCATTTTGCCAAAGGAAAGGAAGTTGCCTAATAATTATGCACACCTGATATGGGGTGTTGATGTCATTAGACCACACCCCTTCTCATTACAGAGATGCACATCACCTAATATGCTTAATTGGTAGTAGGCTTTCGAGCCTATACAGCTTGGAGTAAGACAACATGCATAAAGAGGATGATGTGGTCAAAATACTCATTTGCCTAATAATTCTGCACTCCCTGTAGGGGTTAATGCTCCTGCTGCGGAGATCATCTGTGCGCATAGCTAACTTTTAGGGGTTAATACTACTCCTGGCAAGATACATCTGGGGGTTAATGTTCCTGCTACAGAGTTATGTGCGCGCTGCAACTTTTAGGGGACTGTACTCCTGGCTAGATAACTCTGGGGGTTAATGCTCCTGCTGCAGAGATCTGAGCGCAAAGCAACCTTTAGGGGATATTAGTACTTCTGGCAAGATAGCTCTGGGGGTTAATGCTCCGGCTACAGAGATCTGGGCGCAAAGCAACTTTTAGGAGATAATAGTACTCCTGGCAAGATAACTCTGGGGTTAATGCTCCTGCTGCAGAGATCGGTAGGCGCAGCAACTTTTAGGGGACTGTACTGCTGGCGAGATAACTCTGGGGGTTAATGCTCCTGCTGCAGAGATCTGTGCGCAAAGCAACTTTTAGGGGAAATTAGTGCTTCTGGCAAGATAACCCTGGGGGTTAATGCTCCTGCTGCAGAGATCTGTGCGCAAAGCAACTTTTAGGGGATATAAGTACTCCTGGCAAGATAACTCTGGGGGTTAATGCTCCTGCTGCAGAGATCTGTTCGCAAAGCAACTTTTAGGGGATAATAGTACTCCATGCAAGATAACTCTTTGGGTTAATGCTCCTGCTGCAGAGATCTTTTATCAAAGCAACTTTTATGGGACAGTACTCCATTCAAGATTCCTCTAGGGGTTAATGCTTCTGCTGCAGAGATCTGTGCGCCCAGCAATTATTTGGGGACTGTACTCCTGGCAAGATAACTCTGGGGGTTAATGCTCCTGCTGCAGCCATCTGTGCACAAAGAAACTTTTAAGGGATAATAGTACTCCTGGCAAGATAACTCTGGGGGTTAATGCTCCTGCTGCAGAGATCTGTGCGCAAAGCAACTTTTAGGGGATAATAGTACTCCATGTAAGATAACTCTGGGGGTTAATGCTCCTGCTGCAGAGATCTTTGCTCAAAGCAACTTTTATGGGACAGTACTCCAGGCAAGATTCCTCTAGGGGTTCATGCTTCTGCTGCAGAGATCTGTGCGTCCAGCAAATTCTTGGGGACTGTACTCCTGGCAAGATAACTCTGGGGGTTAATGCTCCTGCAGCAGAGATCTGTGCGCAAAGCAACTTTTAGGGGATATTAGTGCTTCTGGCAAGATAACCCTGGGGGTTAATGCTCCTGCTGCAGAGATCTGTGCGCAAAGCAACTTTTAGGGGATATAAGTACTCCTGGTAAGATAACTCTGGGGGTTAACGCTCCTGCTGCAGAGATCTGTGCGCAAAGCAACTTTTAGGGGATAATAGTACTCCATGCAAGATAACTCTGGGGGTTAATGCTCCTGCTGCAGAGATCTGTGCGCAAAACAACTTTTATGGGACAGTACTCCAGGCAAGATTCCTCTAGGGGTTAATGCTTCTGCTGCAGATATCTGTGCGCCCAGCTAATTTTTGGGGACTGTACTCCTGGCAAGATAACTCTGGGGGTTAATGCTCCTGCTGCAGAGATCTTTGCGCAAAGCAGCTTTTTTGGGGACAGTATTCCTGGCAAGATACCTCTGGGGGTTAATGCTTCTGCTGCAGAGATCTGTGGGCAAAGCTAACTTTTAGGGGTTAACACTACTCCTGGCAAGATACATCTGGGGGTTAATGTTCCTTCTACAGATTTATGTGCGCCCAGCAACATTTAGGGGTCTGTACTCCTGGCCAGATAACTCTGGGGGTTAATCCTCCTACTGCAGAGATCTGTGCGCAAAGCAACTTTTAGGGGATATTAGTACTTCTGGCAAGATAACTCTGGGGGTTAATGCTCCGGCTACAGAGATCTGGGCGCAAAGCAACTTTTAGGGGATAATAGTACTCCTGGCAAGATAACTCTGGGGTTAATGCTCCTGCTGCAGAGATCTGTGTGCAAAGCAACGTTTAGGGGATAATAGTACTCCAGGCTAGATATCTCTGGGGTTTAATGCTCCTGCTGCAGAGATCTGTGCGCAAAGCAACTTTAAGGGGATATTAGTACTTCTGGCAAGATAACTCTGAGGGTTAATGCTCCTACACAGAGATCTGTGCGTAAAGCAACTTTTAGGGGATATTAGTGCTTCTGGCAAGATAACCCTGGGGGTTAATGCTCCTGCTGCA
Source organism: Pleurodeles waltl (assembly GCF_031143425.1). Classification (NCBI taxonomy): domain Eukaryota; kingdom Metazoa; phylum Chordata; class Amphibia; order Caudata; family Salamandridae; genus Pleurodeles; species Pleurodeles waltl. Next base: position 1,714,068,260 of record NC_090445.1, on the reverse strand, counting down.
GACATCTGTGCGCAAAGCAACTTTTAGGGGATAATAGTACTCCAGGCAGGATAACTCTGGGGGTTCATGCTCCTGCTGCAGAGATCTCAGTGCAAAGCAGCTTTTAGGGGATAATAGTACTCCTGGCAAGATAACTCAGGCAATTAATGCTCCTGCTGCAGAGATCTATGCGCAAAGCAACCTTTAGGGAACTATGCTCCTGGCAAGATAACTCTGGGGGTGGACGCTCGTGCTGCAGACATCTGTGCGCAAAGCAACTTTTAAGGGATAATAGTACTCCTGGCAAGATAACTCTGGGGGTTAATGGTCCTGCTGCAGAGATCTGTGTGCAAAGCAACTTTTAGGGGGTAATAGTACTCCAGGCAAGATAACTCTGGGGGTTAATGCTCCTGCTGCAGAGATCTTTGCGCAAAGTAGCTTTTAGGGGACAGTACTCCTGGCAAGATACCTCTGGGGGTTAATGCTTCTGCTGCAGAGATCTGTGTGCAAAGCTACATTTTAGGGGTTAATACTACTCCTGGCAAGATACATCTGAGGGTTAATGTTCCTGCTACAGAGTTATGTGCACCCAGCAACTTTTAGGGGACTGTTCTCCTGGCGAGATAACTCTGGGGGTTAATGCTCCTGCTGCAGAAATCTGTGCACCGGGCAACTTTTAGGGGACTGTATTGCTGGCAAGTAAGCTCTGGTGGTTACTGCTCCTTCTGCAGAGATCTGTACGCAAAACAACTTTTAGGGGATATTAGTACTTCTGGCAAGATAATTATGGGGGTTAATGCTCCTGCTGCAGAGATCTGCGCGTGCGCCAACTTTTAGGGGACTGTACTCCTGGCAAGATAACTATGGGGGTTATTGCTCCTGCTGCAGAGATCTGTGCGCAAAGCAACTTTAAGGGGATATTAGTACTTCTGGCAAGATAACTCTGGGGGTTAATGCTCCGGCTACAGAGATCTGGGCGCAAAGCAACTTTTAGGGGATAATAGTACTCCTGGCAAGATAACTCTGGGGTTAATGCTCTTGCTGCAGAGATCTGTGGGCGCAGCAACTTTTAGGGGACTGTACTCCTGGCAAGATAACTCTGGGGGTTAATGCTCCTGCTGCAGAGATCTGTGCACAAAGCAACTTTTAGGGGATATTAGTGCTTCTGGCAAGATAACTCTGGGGGTTAATGCTCCTGCTGCAGAGATCTGTGCGCAAGGCAACATTTAGGGGATAAAAGTACTCCATGCAAGATAACTCTGGGGGTTAATGCTCCTGCTGCAGAGATCTTTGCTCAAAGCAACTTTTATGGGACAGTACTCCAGGCAAGATTCCTCTAGGGGTTAATGCTTCTGCTGCAGAGATCTGTGCGCCCAGCAAATTTTTGGGGACTATACTCCTGGCAAGATAACTCTGGGGGTTAGTGCTCCTGGTGCAGACATCTGTGCACAAAACAACTTTTAAGGGATAATAGTACTCCTGGCAAGATAACTCTTGTGGTTAATGCTCCTGCTGTAGAGATCTGTGCACAAAGCAACTTTTAGGGAACTATACTCCTGGCAAGATAACTCTGGGGGTTAATGCTCCTGCTGCAGAGATCTGTGCGCCCAGCAACTTGTAGGGAACTATGGTCCTGGCAAGATAACTCCGGGAGTTAATGCTCCTGCTGCAGACATCTGTGCGCAAAGCAACTTTTAAGGGATAATAGTACTCCTGGCAAGATAACTCTGGGGGTTAATGCTCCTGCTGCAGAGATCTGTGCGCAAAGCAACTTTTAGGGGATAATAGTACTCCATGCAAGATAACTCTGGGGGTTAATGATCCTGCTGCAGGGATCTTTGCTCAAAGCAACTTTTATGGGACAGTACTCCAGGCAAGATTCCTCTAGGGGTTAATGCTTCTGCTGCTGAGATCTGTGCACCCAGCAAATGTTTGGGGACTGTACACATGGCATGATAACTCTGGTGGTTAATGCTCCTGCTGCAGAGATCTGTGTGCAAAGCTAACTTTTAGGGGTTAATACTACTCCTGGCAAGATACATCTGGGGGTTAATGTTCCTGCTACAGAGTTATGTGCGCCCAGCAACTTTTAGGGGACTGTACTCCTGGCGAGATAACTCTGGGGGTTAATGCTCCTGCTGCAGAGATCTGTGCGCAAAGCAACTTTTAGGGGATATTAGTGCTTCTGGCAAGATAACCCTGGGGGTTAATGCTCCTGCTGCAGAGATCTGTGCGCAAAGCAACATTTAGGGGATATAAGTACTCCTGGTAAGATAACTCTGGGGGTTAATGCTCCTGCTGCAGAGATCTGTGCGCAAAACAACTTTTAGGGGATAATAGTACTCCATGCAAGGTAACTCTGGGGGTTAATGCTCCTGCTGCAGAGATCTGTGCGCAAAACAACTTTTATGGGACAGTACTCCAGGCAAGATTCCTCTAGGGGTTAATGCTTCTGCTGCAGATATCTGTGCGCCCAGCAAATTTTTGGGGACTGTACTCCTGGCAAGATAACTCTGGGGGTTAATGCTCCTGCTGCAGAGATCTTTGCGCAAAGCAGCTTTTTTGGGGACAGTACTCCTGGCAAGATACCTCTGGGGGTTAATGCTTCTGCTGCAGAGATCTGTGGGCAAAGCTAACTTTTAGGGGTTAATACTACTCCTGGCAAGATACATCTCGGGGTTAATGTTCCTTCTACAGATTTATGTGCGCCCAGCAACATTTAGGGGACTGTACTCCTGGCGAGATAACTCTGGGGGTTAATCCTCCTGCTGCAGAGATCTGTGCGCAAAGCACCTTTTAGGGGATATTAGTACTTCTGGCAAGATAACTCTGGGGGGTTAATGCTCCGGCTACAGAGATCTGGGCGCAAAGCAACTTTTAGGGGATAATAGTACTCCTGGCAAGATAACTCTGGGATTGATGCTCCTGCTGCAGAGATCTGTGTGCAAAGCAACTTTTAGGGGATGACAGTACTCCTGGCAAGATACCTCTGGGGGTTAATGCTTCTGCTGCAGAGATCTGTGGGCAAAGCTAACTTTTAGGGGTTAATACTACTCCTGGCAAGATACATCTGGGGGTTAATGTTCCTGCTACAGAGTTATGTGCGCACGGCAACTTTTAGGGGACTGTACCCCTGGCATGATAACTCTGGGGGTTAATCCTCCTGCTGCAGAGATCTGTGCGCAAAGCAACTTTTAGTGGATATTAGTACTTCTGGCAAGATAACTCTGGGGTTAATGCTCCTGCTGCAGAGATCGGTGGGCCCAGCAACTTTTAGGGGACTGTACTCCTGGCGAGATAACTCTGGGGGTTAATGCTCCTGCACAGAGTTATGTGCGCGCGGCAACTTTTAGGGGACTGTACCCCTGGCATGATAACTCTGGGGGTTAATCCTCCTGCTGCAGAGATCTGTGCGCAAAGAAACTTTTAGGGGATATTAGTACTTCTGGCAAGATAACTCTGGGGGTTAATGCTCCGGCTACAGAGATCTGTGCGTAAAGCAACTTTTAGGGGATATTAGTGCTTCTGGCAAGATAACCCTGGGGGGTAATGCTCCTGCTGCAGAGATCTGTGCGCAAAGCAACTTTTAGGGGATAATAGTACTCCAGGCAGGATAACTCTGGGGGTTAATGCTCCAGCTGCAGAGATCTTTGCTCAAAGCAACTTTTATGGAACAGTACTCCAGGAAAGATTCCTCTAGGGGTTAATGCTTCTGATGCAGAGATCTGTGCGCCCAGCAACTTTTTGGGGATTGTACTCCTGGCAAGATAACTCTGGGGGGTTAAAGCTCCTGCTGCAGAGATCTGTGATAAAAGCACCTTTTAGGGGATATAAGTACTCCTGGCAAGATAACTGTGGGGGTTAATGCTCCTGCTGCAGAGATCTGTGCGCAAAGCAACTTTTAGGGGATAATAGTACTCCAGGCAGGATAACTCTGGGGGTTAATGCTCCAGCTGCAGAGATCTTTGCTCAAAGCAACTTTTATGGGACAGTACTCCAGGAAAGATTCCTCTAGGGGTTAATGCTTCTGCTGCAGAGATCTGTGCGCCCAGCAACTTTTAGGGGACTGTACTCCTGGCAAGAGAACTCTGGGGGTTAATGCTCCTGCTGCAGACATCTGTGCGCCCAGCATCTTTTAGGGGACTGTACTCCTGGCAAGAGAACTCTGGGGGTTAATGCTTCTGCTGCAGAGATCTGTGCGCCCAGCAACTTTTAGGGGACTGTACTCCTGGCAAGAGAACTCTGGGGGTTAATGCTCCTTCTGCAGAGATCATTTGTGCGCAAGGCAACTTTTAGGGGATAGTAGTACTCCTGGCAAGATAACTCTGGGGGTTAATGCTCCTGCTCCGGAGATCATCTGTGCGCAAAGCAACTTTTAGGGGATAGTAGTAACCCTGGCAAGATAACTCTGGGGGTTAATGCACCTGCTGCGGAGATCATCTGTGCACAAAGCAACTTTTAGGGGATAGTAGTACTCCTGGCAAGATAACTCTAGGGGTTAATGCTCCTGCTGCGGAGATCCTCTGTGCGCATAGCTAACTTTTAGGGGTTAATACTACTCCTGGCAAGATACATCTGGGGGTTAATGTTCCTGCTACAGAGTTATGTGCGCGCTGCAACTTTTAGGGGACTGTACTCCTGGCTAGATAACTCTGGGGGTTAATGCTCCTGCTGCAGAGATCTGTGCGCAAAGCAACCTTTAGGGGATATTAGTACTTCTGGCAAGATAGCTCTGGGGGTTAATGCTCCGGCTACAGAGATCTGGGCGCAAAGCAACTTTTAGGGGATAATAGTACTCCTGGCAAGATAACTCTGGGGTTAATGCTCCTGCTGCAGAGATCGGTAGGCGCAGCAACTTTTAGGGGACTGTACTGCTGGCGATATAACTCTGGGGGTTAATGCTCCTGCTGCAGAGATCTGTGCGCAAAGCAACTTTTAGGGGAAATTAGTGCTTCTGGCAAGATAACCCTGGGGGTTAATGCTCCTGCTGCAGAGATCTGTGCGCAAAGCAACTTTTAGGGGATATAAGTACTCCTGGCAAGATAACTCTGGGGGTTAATGCTCCTGCTGCAGAGATCTGTTCGCAAAGCAACTTTTAGGGGATAATAGTACTCCATGCAAGATAACTCTGGGGGTTAATGCTCCTGCTGCAGAGATCTTTTATCAAAGCAACTTTTATGGGACAGTACTCCATTCAAGATTCCTCTAGGGGTTAATGCTTCTGCTGCAGAGATCTGTGCGCCCAGCAATTATTTGGGGACTGTACTCCTGGCAAGATAACTCTGGGGGTTAATGCTCCTGCTGCAGCCATCTGTGCACAAAGACACTTTTAAGGGATAATAGTACTCCTGGCAAGATAACTCTGGGGGTTAATGCTCCTGCTGCAGAGATCTGTGCGCAAAGCAACTTTTAGGGGATAATAGTACTCCATGCAAGATAACTCTGGGGGTTAATGCTCCTGCTGCAGAGATCTTTGCTCAAAGCAACTTTTATGGGACAGTACTCCAGGCAAGATTCCTCTAGGGGTTCATGCTTCTGCTGCAGAGATCTGTGCGCCCAGCAAATTCTTGGGGACTGTACTCCTGGCAAGATAACTCTGGGGGTTAATGCTCCTGCAGCAGAGATCTGTGCGCAAAGCAACTTTTAGGGGATATTAGTGCTTCTGGCAAGATAACCCTGGGGGTTAATGCTCCTGCTGCAGAGATCTGTGCGCAAAGCAACTTTTAGGGGATATAAGTACTCCTGGTAAGATAACTCTGGGGGTTAATGCTCCTGCTGCAGAGATCTGTGCGCAAAGCAACTTTTAGGGGATAATAGTACTCCATGCAAGATAACTCTGGGGGTTAATGCTCCTGCTGCAGAGATCTGTGCGCAAAACAACTTTTATGGGACAGTACTCCAGGCAAGATTCCTCTAGGGGTTAATGCTTCTGCTGCAGATATCTGTGCGCCCAGCAAATTTTTGGGGACTGTACTCCTGGCAAGATAACTCTGGGGGTTAATGTTCCTGCTGCAGAGATCTTTGCGCAAAGCAGCTTTTTTGGGGACAGTATTCCTGGCAAGATACCTCTGGTGGTTAGTGCTTCTGCTGCAGAGATCTGTGGGCAAAGCTAACTTTTAGGGGTTAACACTACTCCTGGCAAGATACATCTGGGGGTTAATGTTCCTTCTACAGATTTATGTGCGCCCAGCAACATTTAGGGGTCTGTACTCCTGGCCAGATAACTCTAGGGGTTAATCCTCCTACTGCAGAGATCTGTACGCAAAGCAACTTTTAGGGGATATTAGTACTTCTGGCAAGATAACTCTGGGGGTTAATGCTCCGGCTACAGAGATCTGGGCGCAAAGCAACTTTTAGGGGATAATAGTACTCCTGGCAAGATAACTCTGGGGTTAATGCTCCTGCTGCAGAGATCTGTGTGCAAAGCAACGTTTAGGGGATAATAGTACTCCAGGCAAGATATCTCTGGGGTTTAATGCTCCCGCTGCAGAGATCTGTGCGCAAAGCAACTTTAAGGGGATATTAGTACTTCTGGCAAGATAACTCTGGAGGTTAATGCTCCTACACAGAGATCTGTGCGTAAAGCAACTTTTAGGGGATATTAGTGCTTCTGGCAAGATAACCCTGGGGGTTAATGCTCCTGCTGCAGACATCTGTGCGCAAAGCAACTTTTAGGGGATAATAGTACTCCAGGCAGGATAACTCTGGGGGTTAATGCTCCTGCTGCAGAGATCTGTGTGCAAAGCAACTTTTAGGGGATAATAGTACTCCAGGCAAGATAACTCTGGGGGTTAATGCTCCTGCTGCAGAGATCTTTGCGCAAAGCAGCTTTTAGTGGATAGTACTCCTGGCAAGATAACTCTGGGGGTTAATGCTCCTGCTGCAGAGTTCTGTGCGCAAAGCAACCTTTAGGGAACTATACTCCTGGCAAGATAACTCTGGGGGTTGATGCTCCTGCTGCAGACATCTGTGCGCAAAGCAACTTTTAAGGGATAATAGTACTCCTGGCAAGATAACTCTGGGGGTTAATGCTCCTGCTGCAGAGATCTGTGTGCAAAGCAACTTTTAGGGGATAATAGTACTCCTGGCAAGATACATCTGGGGGTTAATGTTCCTGCTACAGAATTATGTGCGCCCAGCAACTTTTAGGGGACTGTACTCCTGGCGAGATAACTCTGGGGGTTAATGCTCCTGCTGCAGAGATCTGTGCACCCGGTAACTTTTAGGGGACTGTATTGCTGGCAAGAAAGCTCTGGTGGTTAATGCTCCTTTTGCAGAGATCTGTACGCAAAGCAACTTTTAGGGGATATTAGTACTTCTGGCAAGAAAACTGTGGGGGTTAATGCTCCTGCTGCAGAGATCTGTGTGCGCGGCAACTTTTAGGGGACTGTGCTCCTGGCAACATAACTCTGGGGGTTAATGCTCCTGCTGCAGAGATCTGTACGCAAAGCAACTTTTAGGGGATATTAGTACTTCTGGCAAGATAACTCTGGGGGTTAATGCCCCTGCTGCAGAGATCTGTGCGCAAAGCAACTTTTAGGGGATATTAGTACTTATGGCAAGATAACTCTTGGGGTAAATGCTCCGGCTACAGAGATCTGGGCGCAAAGCAACTTTTAGGGGATAATAGTACTCCTGGCAAGATAACTCTGGGGTTAATGCTCTTGCTGCAGAGATCTGTGGGCGCAGCAACTTTTAGGGGACTGTACTCCTGGCAAGATAACTCTGGGGGTAAATGCTCCTGCTGCAGAGATCTGTGCACAAAGCAACTTTTAGGGGATATTAGTGCTTCTGGCAAGATAACTCTGGGGGTTAATGCTCCTGCTGCAGAGATCTTTGCTCAAAGCAACTTTTATGGGACAGTACTCCAGGCAATATTCCTCTAGGGGTTAATGCTTCTGCTGTAGAGATCTGTGCACCCAGCAATTTTTGGGGGACTGTACTTCTGGCAAGATAAATGGGGGGGGGGGGTTAATGCTCCTGCTGCAGAGATCTGTTCACAAAGCAACTTTTAAGGGATAATAGTACTCCTGGCAAGATAACTCTGGGGGTTAATGCTCCTGCTGCAGAGATCTGTGCGCAAAGCAGCTTTTAGGGGATAATAGTACTCCATGCAAGATAACTCTGGGGGTTAATGATCCTGCTGCAGGGATCTTTGCTCAAAGCAACTTTTATGGGACAGTACTCCAGGCAAGATTCCTCTAGGGGTTAATGCTTCTGCTGCTGAGATCTGTGCACCCAGCAAATGTTTGGGGACTGTACTCCTGGCATGATAACTCTGGTGGTTAATGCTCCTGCAGCAGAGATCTGTGTGCAAAGCTAACTTGTAGGGGTTAATACTACTCCTGGCAAGATACATCTGGGGTTAATGTTCCTGCTACAGAGTTATGTGCGCCCAGCAACTTTTAGGGGACTGTACTCCTGGCGAGATAACTCTGGGGGTTAATGCTCCTGCTGCAGAGATCTGTGCGCAAAGCAACTTTTAGGGGATATTAGTGCTTCTGGCAAGATAACCCTGGGGGTTAATGCTCCTGCTGCAGAGATCTGTGCGCAAAGCAACATTTAGGGGATATAAGTACTCCTGGTAAGATAACTCTGGGGGTTAATGCTCCTGCTGCAGAGATCTGTGCGCAAAACAACTTTTAGGGGATAATAGTACTCCAAGCAAGATAACTCTGGGGGTTAATGCTCCTGCTGCAGAGATCTGTGCGCAAAACAACTTTTATGGGAGAGTACTCCAGGCAAGATTCCTCTAGGGGTTAATGCTTCTGCTGCAGATATCTGTGCGCCCAGCAAATTTTTGGGGACTGTACACCTGGCAAGATAACTCTGGGGGTTAATGCTCCTGCTGCAGAGATCTTTGCGCAAAGCAGCTTTTTTGGGGACAGTGTTCCTGGCAAGATACCTCTGGGGGTTAATGCTTCTGCTGCAGAGATCTGTGGGCAAAGCTAACTTTTAGGGGTTAATACTACTCCTGGCAAGATACATCTCAGGGTTAATGTTCCTTCTACAGATTTATGTGCGCCCAGCAACATTTAGGGGACTGTACTCCTGGCGAGATAACTCTGGGGGTTAATCCTCCTGCTGCAGAGATCTGTGCGCAAAGCAACTTTTAGGGGATATTAGTACTTCTGGCAAGATAACTCTGGGGGGTTAATGCTCCGGCTACAGAGATCTGGGCGCAAAGCAACTTTTAGGGGATAATAGTACTCCTGGCAAGATAACTCTGGGATTGATGCTCCTGCTGCAGAGATCTGTGTGCAAAGCAACTTTTAGGGGATGACAGTACTCCTGGCAAGATACCTCTGGGGGTCAATGCTTCTGCTGCAGAGATCTGTGGGCAAAGCTAACTTTTAGGGGTTAATACTACTCCTGGCAAGATACATCTGGGGGTTAATGTTCCTGCTACAGAGTTATGTGCGCGCGGCAACTTTTAGGGGACTGTACCCCTGGCATGATAACTCTGGGGGTTAATCCTCCTGCTGCAGAGATCTGTGCGCAAAGCAACTTTTAGTGGATATTAGTACTTCTGGCAAGATAACTCTGGGGGTTAATGCTCCGGCTACAGAGATCTGGGCGCAAAGCAATTTTTAGGGGATAATAGTACTCCTGGCAAGATAACTCTGGGGTTAATGCTCCTGCTGCAGAGATCGGTGGGCGCAGCAACTTTTAGGGGACTGGTCTCCTGGCGAGATAACTCTGGGGGTTAATGCTCCTGCACAGTTATGTGCGCGCGGCAACTTTTAGGGGACTGTACCCCTGGCATGATAACTCTGGGGGTTAATCCTCCTGCTGCAGAGATCTGTGCGCAAAGAAACGTTTAGGGGATATTAGTACTTCTGGCAAGATAACTCTGGGGGTTAATGCTCCGGCTACAGAGATCTGGGCGCAAAGCAACTTTTAGGGGATAATAGTACTCCTGGCAAGATAACTCTGGGGTTAATTCTCCTGCTGCAGAGATCTGTGTGCAAAGCAACGTTTAGGGGATAATAGTACTCCAGGCAGGATAACTCTGGGTGTTAATGCTCCAGCTGCAGAGATCTTTGCTCAAAGCAACTTTTATGGGACAGTACTCCAGGAAAGATTCCTCTAGGGGTTAATGCTTCTGCTGCAGAGATCTGTGCGCCCAGCAACTTTTAGGGGACTGTACTCCTGGCAAGAGAACTCTGGGGGTTAATGCTCCTGCTGCAGACATCTGTGCGCCCAGCATCTTTTAGGGGACTCTATTCCTGGGAAGATAACTCTGGAGGTTAATGCTCCTGCTGCAGAGATCATTTGTGCGCAAAGCAACTTTTAGGGGATAGTAGTACTCCTGGCAAGATAACTCTGGGGGTTAATGCTCCTGCTCCGGAGATCATCTGTGCGCAAAGCAACTTTTAGGGGATAGTAGTAACCCTGGCAAGATAACTCTGGGGGTTAATGCACCTGCTGCGGAGATCATCTGTGCACAAAGCAACTTTTAGGGGATAGTAGTACTCCTGGCAAGATAACTCTAGGGGTTAATGCTCCTGCTGCGGAGATCATCTGTGCGCATAGCTAACTTTTAGGGCTTAATACTACTCCTGGCAAGATACATCTGGGGGTTAATGTTCCTGCTACAGAGTTATGTGCGCGCTGCAACTTTTAGGGGACTGTACTCCTGGCTAGATAACTCTGGGGGTTAATGCTCCTGCTGCAGAGATCTGTGCGCAAAGCAACCTTTAGGGGATATTAGTACTTCTGGCAAGATAGCTCTGGGGGTTAATGCTCCGGCTACAGAGATCTGGGCGCAAAGCAACTTTTAGGAGATAATAGTACTCCTGGCAAGATAACTCTGGGGTTAATGCTCCTGCTGCAGAGATCGGTAGGCGCAGCAACTTTTAGGGGACTGTACTGCTGGCGAGATAACTCTGGGGGTTAATGCTCCTGCTGCAGAGATCTGTGCGCAAAGCAACTTTTAGGGGAAATTAGTGCTTCTGGCAAGATAACCCTGGGGGTTAATGCTCCTGCTGCAGAGATCTGTGCGCAAAGCAACTTTTAGGGGATATAAGTACTCCTGGCAAGATAACTCTGGGGGTTAATGCTCCTGCTGCAGACATCTGTTCGCAAAGCAACTTTTAGGGGATAATAGTACTCCATGCAAGATAACTCTGGGGGTTAATGCTCCTGCACCAGAGATCTTTTATCAAAGCAACTTTTATGGGACAGTACTCCATTCAAGATTCCTCTAGGGGTTAATGCTTCTGCTGCAGAGATCTGTGCGCCCAGCAATTATTTGGGGACTGTACTCCTGGCAAGATAACTCTGGGGGTTAATGCTCCTGCTGCAGCCATCTGTGCACAAAGAAACTTTTAAGGGATAATAGTACTCCTGGCATGATAACTCTGGGGGTTAATCCTCCTGCTGCAGAGATCTGTGCGCAAAGCAACTTTTAGGGGATAATAGTACTCCATGCAAGATAACTCTGGGGGTTAATGCTCCGGCTACAGAGATCTGGGCGCAAAGCAACTTTTAGGGGATAATAGTACTCCTGGCAAGATAACTCTGGGGTTAATGCTCCTGCTGCAGAGATCGGTGGGCGCAGCAACTTTTAGGGGACTGGTCTCCTGGAGAGATAACTCTGGGGGTTAATGCTCCTGCACAGTTATGTGCGCGCGGCAACTTTTAGGGGACTGTACCCCTGGCATGATAACTCTGGGGGTTAATCCTCCTGCTGCAGAGATCTGTGCGCACAGAAACTTTTAGGGGATATTAGTACTTCTGGCAAGATAACTCTGGGGGTTAATGCTCCGGCTACAGAGATCTGGGAGCAAAGCAACTTTTAGGGGATAATAGTACTCCTGGCAAGATAACTCTGGGGGTTAATGCTCCTGCTGCAGAGATCTGTTCGCAAAGCAACTTTTAGGGGATAATAGTACTCCATGCAAGATAACTCTGGGGGTTAATGCTCCTGCTGCAGAGATCTTTTATCAAAGCAACTTTTATGGGACAGTACTCCATTCAAGATTCCTCTAGGGGTTAATGCTTCTGCTGCAGAGATCTGTGCGCCCAGCAATTATTTGGGGACTGTACTCCTGGCAAGATAACTCTGGGGGTTAATGCTCCTGCTGCAGCCATCTGTGCACAAAGACACTTTTAAGGGATAATAGTACTCCTGGCAAGATAACTCTGGGGGTTAATGCTCCTGCTGCAGAGATCTGTGCGCAAAGCAACTTTTAGGGGATAATAGTACTCCATGCAAGATAACTCTGGGGGTTAATGCTCCTGCTGCAGAGATCTTTGCTCAAAGCAACTTTTATGGGACAGTACTCCAGGCAAGATTCCTCTAGGGGTTCATGCTTCTGCTGCAGAGATCTGTGCGCCCAGCAAATTCTTGGGGACTGTACTCCTGGCAAGATAACTCTGGGGGTTAATGCTCCTGCAGCAGAGATCTGTGCGCAAAGCAACTTTTAGGGGATATTAGTGCTTCTGGCAAGATAACCCTGGGGGTTAATGCTCCTGCTGCAGAGATCTGTGCGCAAAGCAACTTTTAGGGGATATAAGTACTCCTGGTAAGATAACTCTGGGGGTTAATGCTCCTGCTGCAGAGATCTGTGCGCAAAGCAACTTTTAGGGGATAATAGTACTCCATGCAAGATAACTCTGGGGGTTAATGCTCCTGCTGCAGAGATCTGTGCGCAAAACAACTTTTATGGGACAGTACTCCAGGCAAGATTCCTCTAGGGGTTAATGCTTCTGCTGCAGATATCTGTGCGCCCAGCAAATTTTTGGGGACTGTACTCCTTGCAAGATAACTCTGGGGGTTAATGCTCCTGCTGCAGAGATCTTTGCGCAAAGCAGCTTTTTTGGGGACAGTATTCCTGGCAAGATACCTCTGGTGGTTAATGCTTCTGCTGCAGAGATCTGTGGGCAAAGCTAACTTTTAGGGGTTAACACTACTCCTGGCAAGATACATCTGGGGGTTAATGTTCCTTCTACAGATTTATGTGCGCCCAGCAACATTTAGGGGTCTGTACTCCTGGCCAGATAACTCTAGGGGTTAATCCTCGTACTGCAGAGATCTGTGCGCAAAGCAACTTTTAGGGGATATTAGTACTTCTGGCAAGATAACTCTGGGGGTTAATGCTCCGGCTACAGAGATCTGGGCGCAAAGCAACTTTTAGGGGATAATAGTACTCCTGGCAAGATAACTCTGGGGTTAATGCTCCTGCTGCAGAGATCTGTGTGCAAAGCAACGTTTAGGGGATAATAGTACTCCAGGCAAGATATCTCTGGGGTTTAATGCTCCCGCTGCAGAGATCTGAGCGCAAAGCAACTTTAAGGGGATATTAGTACTTCTGGCAAGATAACTCTGGAGGTTAATGCTCCTACACAGAGATCTGTGCGTAAAGCAACTTTTAGGGGATATTAGTGCTTCTGGCAAGATAACCCTGGGGGTTAATGCTCCTGCTGCAGACATCTGTGCGCAAAGCAACTTTTAGGGGATAATAGTACTCCAGTCAGGATAACTCTGGGGGTTAATGCTCCTGCTGCAGAGATCTGTGTGCAAAGCAACTTTTAGGGGATAATAGTACTCCAGGCAAGATAACTCTGGGGGTTAATGCTCCTGCTGCAGAGATCTTTGCGCAAAGCAGCTTTTAGTGGATAGTACTCCTGGCAAGATAACTCTGGGGGTTAATGCTCCTGCTGCAGAGTTCTGTGCGCAAAGCAACCTTTAGGGAACTATACTCCTGGCAAGATAACTCTGGGGGTTGATGCTCCTGCTGCAGACATCTGTGCGCAAAGCAACTTTTAAGGGATAATAGTACTCCTGGCAAGATAACTCTGGGGGTTAATGCTCCTGCTGCAGAGATCTGTGTGCAAAGCAACTTTTAGGGGATAATAGTACTCCTGGCAAGATACCTCTGGGGGTTAATGCTTCTGCTGCAGAGATCTGTGTGCAAAGCTAAATTTTAGGGGTTAATACTACTCCTGGCAAGATACATCTGGGGGTTAATGTTCCTGCTACAGAATTATGTGCGCCCAGCAACTTTTAGGGGACTGTACTCCTGGCGAGATAACTCTGGGGGTTAATGCTCCTGCTGCAGAGATCTGTGCACCCGGTAACTTTTAGGGGACTGTATTGCTGGCAAGAAAGCTCTGGTGGTTAATGCTCCTTTTGCAGAGATCTGTACGCAAAGCAACTTTTAGGGGATATTAGTACTTCTGTGTAGGAAAGTACCATCTTGCCTGGCATGTTACCCCCATTTTTCACTGTATATATGTTGTTTTAGTTGTATGTGTCACTGGGACCCTGGTAACCCAGGGCCCCAGTGCTCATAAGTGTGCCTGTATGTGTTACCTGTGTAGTGACTAACTGTCTCACTGAGGCTCTGCTAATCAGAACCTCAGTGGTTATGCTCTCTCATTTCTTTCCAAATTGTCACTGACAGGCTAGTGACCATTTTTACCAATTTACATTGGCTTACTGGAACACCCTTATAATCCCCTAGTATATGGTACTGAGGTACCCAGGGTATTGGGGTTCCAGGAGATCCCTATGGGCTGCAGCATTTCTTTTGCCACCCATAGGGAGCTCTGACAATTCTTACACAGGCCTGCCACTGCAGCCTGAGTGAAATAACGTCCACGTTATTTCACAGCCATTTTACACTGCACTTAAGTAACTTATAAGTCACCTATATGTCTAACCTTTACCTGGTAAAGGTTAGGTGCAAAGTTACTTAGTGTGAGGGCACCCTGGCACTAGCCAAGGTGCCCCCACATTGTTCAGAGCCAATTCACTGAACTTTGTGAGTGCGGGGACACCATTACACGCGTGCACTACATATAGGTCACTACCTATATGTAGCTTCACCATGGTAACTCCGAATATGGCCATGTAACATGTCTATGATCATGGAATTGCCCCCTCTATGCCATCCTGGCATTGTTGGTACAATTCCATAATCCCAGTGGTCTGTAGCACAGACCCTGGTACTGCCACACTGCCCTTCCTGGGGTTTCTCTGCAGCTGCTGCTGCTGCCAACCCCTCAGACAGGCATCTGCCCTCCTGGGGTCCAGCCAGGCCTGGCCCAGGATGGCAGAACAAAGAACTTCCTCTGAGAGAGGGTGTGACACCCTCTCCCTTTGGAAAATGGTGTGAAGGCAGGGGAGGAGTAGCCTCCCCCAGCCTCTGGAAATGCTTTGTTGGGCACAGAGGTGCCCAATTCTGCATAAGCCAGTCTACACCGGTTCAGGGACCCCTTAGCCCTGCTCTGGCGCGAAACTGGACAAAGGAAAGGGGAGTGACCACTCCCCTGACCTGCACCTCCCCTGGGAGGTGTCCAGAGCTCCTCCAGTGTGCTCCAGACCTCTGCCATCTTGGAAACAGAGGTGCTGCTGGCACACTGGACTGCTCTGAGTGGCCAGTGCCACCAGGTGACGTCAGAGACTCCTTGTGATAGGCTCCTTCAGGTGTTAGTAGCCTTTCCTCTCTCCTAGGTAGCCAAACCCTCTTTTCTGGCTATTTAGGGTCTCTGTCTCTGGGGAAACTTCAGATAACGAATGCATGAGCTCAGCCGAGTTCCTCTGCATCTCCCTCTTCACCTTCTGATAAGGAATCGACCGCTGACCGCGCTGGAAGCCTGCAAACCTGCAACATAGTAGCAAAGACGACTACTGCAACTCTGTAACGCTGATCCTGCCGCCTTCTCGACTGTTTTCCTGCTTGTGCATGCTGTGGGGGTAGTCTGCCTCCTCTCTGTACCAGAAGCTCCGAAGAAATCTCCCGTGGGTCGACGGAATCTTCCCCCTGCAACCGCAGGCACCAAAAAGCTGCATCTCCGGTCCCTTGGGTCTCCTCTCAGCACGACGAGCGAGGTCCCTCGAATCCAGCGACACCGTCCAAGTGACCCCCACAGTCCAGTGACTCTTCAGCCCAAGTTTGGTGGAGGTAAGTCCTTGCCTCACCTCGCTGGGCTGCATTGCTGGGAACCGCGACTTTGCAAGCTTCTCCGGCCCCTGTGCACTTCCGGCGGAAATCCTTCGTGCACAGCCAAGCCTGGGTCCACGGCACTCTAACCTGCATTGCACGACTTTCTAAGTTGGTCTCCGGCGACGTGGGACTCCTTTGTGCAACTTCGGCGAGCACCGTTTCACGCATCCTCGTAGTGCCTGTTTCTGGCACTTCTCCGGGTGCTACCTGCTTCAGTGAGGGCTCCTTGTCTTGCTCGACGTCCCCTCTCTCTGCAGGTCCAATTTGCGACCTCCTGGTCCCTCCTGGGCCCCAGCAGCGTCCAAAAACGCCAAACGCACGATTTGCGTGTAGCAAGGCTTGTTGGCGTCCATCCGGCGGGAAAACACTTCTGCACGACTCTCCAAGGCGTGGGGGATCCATCCTCCAAAGGGGAAGTCTCTAGCCCTTGTCGTTCCTGCAGTATTCACAGCTCTTCAGCCTAGTAAGAGCTTCTTTGCACCAACAGTTGGCATTTCTTGGGCATCTGCCCAGCTACGAGCTGCTTGTGACTTTTGGACTTGGTCCCCTTGTTCCACAGGTACCCTCAGACAGGAATCCATCGTTGTTGCATTGCTGATTTGTGTTTTCCTTGCATTCTCCCTCTAACACGACTATTTTGTCCTTAGGGGAACTTTGGTGCACTTTGCACTCACTTTTCAGGGTCTTGGGGTGGGTTATTTTGCTAACTCTCACTATTTTCTAATAGTCCCAGCGACCCTCTACAAGGTCACATAGGTTTGGGGTCCATTCGTGGTTCGCATTCCACTTCTGGAGTATATGGTTTGTGTTGCCCCTATCCCTATGTTTCCCCATTGCATCCTATTGTAACTATACATTGTTTGCACTGTTTTCTAAGACTATACTGCATATTTTTGCTATTGTGTATATATATCTTGTGTATATTTCCTATCCTCTCACTGAGGGTACACTCTAAGATACTTTGGCATATTGTCATAAAAATAAAGTACCTTTATTTTTAGTATAACTGTGTATTGTGTTTTCTTATGATATTGTGCATATGACACTAAGTGGTACTGTAGTAGCTTCACACGTCTCCTAGTTCAGCCTAAGCTGCTCTGCTAAGCTACCATTATCTATCAGCCTAAGCTGCTAGACACCCTATACACTAATAAGGGATAACTGGGCCTGGTGCAAGGTGCAAGTACCCCTTGGTACTCACTACAAGCCAGTCCAGCCTCCTACATTGGTTGTGCAGTGGTGGGATAAGTGCTTTGAGACTACTTACCACTCTTGTCATTGTACTTTTCATAAGAGAAAAATATACAAAACAAGGTCAGTGTATATACACATAGCCAAAAAGTTTTGCATTTCCTCTTTTCACTCTTTTCTAAGTGCTGAAAAGTACTTCTAAACTTTCAAAAAGTTCTTAAAAGTTTAAAAAGTTTTTTTTTCTGTCTTTGCAAAAAGTTCTGAAAACTTTTTTCTCTTTGTCTATCACTTTTACTCTCTCTAAAAAATGTCTGGCACAGGCCAAAAAGTTGAACTGTCCAAACTTGCATATGATCACCTTAGCTGGAAAGGAGCAAGGAGTCTCTGCATAGAGAGAGGTTTGAGTGTAGGGAAGAATCCTTCTTTAGAACTGTTAATTAATATGCTTAGAGTACAAGATAAGGCCATAAGTGCCCAATCTGTAGAAAAAGTAGCTAATGGTTCTCAATCTGATCCAGGGACTCCCCCAGGAAAAGGTTCAGGAAAGAAACTTCTCAGCCTGCCCATTACTAGACAGTCTAGCATAGTTGGTACAGAGGTTGAATCACATCATACTGATGATGTGCTCTCACATTATACTGGTAGCCAAGCTGTTAGGGTGCCCTCTGTAAGGGACAGGTCTCCTTCTGTTCATTCCCATCATACCTCTGTATCTAGAAATGTCCCTCCCACCCACCCTGATGACAGATTGCTAGAAAGGGAGCTCAATAGATTGAGAGTGGAGCAAACCAGACTGAAGCTCAAGAAGCAACAGCTGGATTTGGATAGACAGTCTTTAGAAATAGAAAGGGAAAGACAGAAGATGGGTTTAGATACCCATGGTGGCAGCAGCAGTATTCCCCATAGTCATCCTGCAAAAGAGCATGATTCCAGGAATCTGCATAAGATAGTTCCCCCTTACAAGGAGGGGGATGACATTAACAAGTGGTTTGCTGCACTTGAGAGGGCCTGTGCTGTACAGGATGTCCCTCAAAGGCAGTGGGCTGCTATCCTATGGCTATCATTTACTGGAAAAGGTAGGGATAGGCTCCTTACTGTAAAAGAAAATGATGCTAACAATTTCCAAGTTCTTAAGAATGCACTCCTGGATGGTTATGGCTTAACCACTGAACAGTACAGGATCAAGTTCAGAGATACCAAAAAGGAGTCTTCACAAGACTGGGTTGATTTCATTGACCAGGCAGTGAAGGCCTTGGAGGGGTGGTTACATGGCAGTAAAGTTACTGATTATGACAGCCTGTATAACTTAATCCTGAGAGAGCATATTCTTAATAATTGTGTGTCTGATTTGTTGCACCAGTACTTGGTGGACTCTGATCTGACCTCTCCCCAAGAATTAGGAAAGAAGGCAGACAAATGGGTCAGAACAAGAGTGAACAGAAAAGTTCATACAGGGGGTGACAAAGATGGCAACAAAAAGAAGGATGGTAAGTCTTCTGACAAGGGTGGGGACAAATCTAAAAATGAGTCTTCATCAGGCCCACAAAAACACTCTGGTGGGGGTGGTGGGCCCAAACCTTCCTCTAATCAGAACAAGGAAAGGAAACCATGGTGCTATTTATGTAAGATAAAAGGCCATTGGACAACAGATCCCAGTTGTCCAAAGAAAGGCACCACAGCTCCTACCACTACAACCCCTACTGCTACACCTAGTGTCCCTACTAATAGCAGTGGTGGTGGGAGCAAACCTACTAATAGCCAATCCAAGGGAGTAGCTGGGCTCACTTTTGGTAATTTAGTTGGGGTTGGTCTGATTAGGGAGACCACAGAGGCTACTTTAGTCTCTGAAGGGGCTATTGACTTAGCCACTTTGGTTGCTTGCCCCCATAACTTGGAAAAGTACAAGCAACTAACCCTAATAAATGGTGTTGAGGTCCAGGCCTACAGGGACACAGGTGCCAGTGTCACAATGGTGATTGAGAAACTGGTGCACCCTGAACAACACATACTTGGACACCAGTACCAAGTAACCGATGCTCACAACATAACACAAAGCCACCCCATGGCTGTTGTAAATCTCAACTGGGGGGGGGTATCTGGTCCAAAGAAAGTTGTGGTAGCTTCAGATTTACCTGTAGACTGTCTATTAGGGAACGATTTGGAGACATCAGCTTGGTCAGATGTGGAGTTGGAGGCCCATGCAGCAATGCTGGGCATCCCAGGGCATATTTTTGCTTTGACAAGGGCTCAGGCCAAAAAGCAAAAAGGACAGGGAAGCTTGGATCCTGGAACAATGGACCAAGTGCTCCCTAAAGCTAGGGCTAGTAGAAGCAAACCACTTCCTACTATCCCTCCCTCTACAGTGGATTCTACTTCTGAGGAAGAAGAATTCCCTCCCTGTGCAGAACCTACACCAGAGGAGCTGGAAGCAGACACTGCTGAGCTTTTGGGTGAAGGGGGGCCTGCCAGAGAGGAGCTGAGTGTGGCACAGCAAACCTGTCCCACATTAGAGGGTCTCAGACAGCAAGCTGTCAAACAGGCTAATGGGGATGTCAGTGACTCACACAGAGTTTACTGGGAGGACAACCTCTTGTACACTGAGCAAAGGGATCCTAAACCTGGAGCTGCCAGGAGATTAGTGATTCCTCAGGAATACAGAAAGTTCCTCCTAACACTGGCACATGACATTCCCTTAGCTGGACACCTGGGTCAAATGAAAACTTGGGACAGATTGGTACCACTGTTTCATTGGCCTAGGATGTCTGAGGACACAAAAGATTTTTGTAAGTCCTGTGAAACCTGTCAAGCCAGTGGCAAGACAGGTGGCACTCCAAAGGCACCCCTTATCCCACTGCCTGTGGTTGGGGTTCCCTTTGAAAGGGTAGGGGTTGACATAGTTGGCCCCCTTGACCCTCCTACTGCTTCAGGCAATAGGTTTATCTTGGTGGTAGTGGACCATGCCACAAGATATCCTGAAGCTATTCCTTTAAGGACCACTACAGCTCCTGCAGTGGCAAAGGCCCTCCTGGGAATATTTTCCAGGGTGGGCTTCCCAAAGGAAGTAGTATCAGACAGAGGAAGCAATTTCATGTCTGCATACTTAAAGGCCATGTGGAAGGAGTGTGGTGTAACTTACAAGTTCACAACACCCTATCATCCACAAACAAATGGACTGGTGGAGAGATTTAATAAAACTCTCAAAGGCATGATTATGGGACTCCCTGAAAAACTCCGCAGGAGATGGGATATCCTTCTACCATGCCTCCTTTTTGCCTACAGGGAGGTACCCCAGAAAGGAGTGGGCTTCAGCCCCTTTGAACTTCTTTTTGGACACCCTGTTAGGGGTCCACTCACACTTGTAAAGGAGGGTTGGGAACAACCTTTAAAAGCTCCTAAGCAGGATATTGTGGACTATGTACTTGGCCTCAGATCAAGGATGGCTGAGTACATGAAAAAGGCCAGTAAAAACCTTCAGGCCAGCCAAGAGCTCCAGAAGCAATGGCATGATCAGAAGGCTGTTTTGGTTCAGTACCAACCAGGGCAGAAAGTGTGGGTCTTGGAGCCTGTGGCCCCAAGAGCACTCCAAGATAAATGGAGTGGTCCACACACAATTGTTGAAAAGAAGGGTGAAGTCACCTACTTGGTCGACTTAGGCACTGCCAGGAGTCCCCTTAGGGTGCTCCATGTCAACCGCCTGAAACCCTACTATGACAGGGCTGATCTCACCCTGCTCATGGCAACAGATGAGGGACAGGAAGAAGACAGTGATCCTCTACCTGATCTCTTCTCTTCCACAGAACAAGATGCTCTTGTGGAAGGGGTAGTTTTGGCTGATTGTCTTACTGCTGAGCAGAAAGATAATTGCATAAATCTCCTAGGACAATTTTCAGAACTCTTCTCCATTGTGCCAGGCACCACTTCTTGGTGTGAGCACACTATAGATACTGGAGACAGTTTACCTGTCAAAAGTAAGATCTATAGGCAGCCTGACCATGTCAGGGACTGCATAAAGCAAGAAGTTCAGAAGATGTTGGAACTAGGAGTGGTTGAGCACTCTGACAGTCCATGGGCTTCTCCTGTGGTACTGGTACCAAAACCCAATTCTAAAGATGGAAAGAAGGAAATGAGGTTTTGTGTAGACTATAGAGGTCTCAACTTGGTAACCAAAACAGATGCTCACCCTATACCCAGGGCAGATGAGCTAATAGATACACTGGCATCTGCCAAGTATCTAAGCACTTTTGATTTGACTGCAGGGTATTGGCAGATCAAAATGTCAGAAGATGCTAAACCTAAGACTGCATTTTCTACCATTGGAGGACATTACCAGTTTACTGTAATGCCTTTTGGTTTGAAAAATGCACCTGCCACTTTTCAGAGGTTGGTGAACACAGTCCTGCAAGGGCTGGAAGCTTTCAGTGCAGCATATTTGGATGATATAGCTGTCTTTAGCTCCAGCTGGGATGATCACCTGGTCCACCTTTGGAAAGTTTTGGAGGCCCTGCAAAAGGCAGGCCTCACTATCAAGGCTTCAAAGTGCCAGATAGGGCAGGGTAAAGTGGTTTATCTGGGACACCTTGTTGGTGGGGAACAGATTGCACCACTTCAGGGGAAAATCCAAACTATTATTGATTGGATTCCCCCTACCACTCAGACTCAGGTGAGAGCCTTCCTAGGCCTCACTGGGTATTACAGGAGGTTCATTAAGAACTATGGCTCCATTGCAGCCCCTCTTAATGACCTCACATCCAAGAAAATGCCTAAAAAGGTATTATGGACAGCAAACTGTCAGAAAGCTTTTGAGGAGCTGAAGCAGGCCATGTGCTCTGCACCTGTCCTGAAAAGCCCTTGTTACTCTAAAAAATTCTATGTCCAAACTGATGCATCTGAATTAGGAGTAGGGGCAGTCCTATCACAACTTAATTCTGAGGGCCAGGATCAACCTGTTGCTTTTATTAGTAGAAGGTTGACCCCTAGAGAAAAGCGTTGGTCTGCCATTGAGAGGGAGGCCTTTGCTGTGGTCTGGGCTCTGAAGAAGTTGAGGCCATACCTGTTTGGCACTCACTTCATTGTTCAGACAGACCACAAACCTCTACTTTGGCTAAAACAAATGAAAGGTGAAAATCCTAAATTGTTGAGGTGGTCCATATCCCTACAGGGAATGGACTATACAGTGGAACATAGACCTGGGAGTAGCCACTCCAATGCAGATGGACTCTCCAGATATTTCCACTTAGACAATGAAGACTCATCAGGTAATGGCTAGTCTTATTGTCCTTCGTTTGGGGGGGGGTTGTGTAGGAAAGTACCATCTTGCCTGGCATGTTACCCCCATTTTTCACTGTATATATGTTGTTTTAGTTGTATGTGTCACTGGGACCCTGGTAACCCAGGGCCCCAGTGCTCATAAGTGTGCCTGTATGTGTTACCTGTGTAGTGACTAACTGTCTCACTGAGGCTCTGCTAATCAGAACCTCAGTGGTTATGCTCTCTCATTTCTTTCCAAATTGTCACTGACAGGCTAGTGACCATTTTTACCAATTTACATTGGCTTACTGGAACACCCTTATAATCCCCTAGTATATGGTACTGAGGTACCCAGGGTATTGGGGTTCCAGGAGATCCCTATGGGCTGCAGCATTTCTTTTGCCACCCATAGGGAGCTCTGACAATTCTTACACAGGCCTGCCACTGCAGCCTGAGTGAAATAACGTCCACGTTATTTCACAGCCATTTTACACTGCACTTAAGTAACTTATAAGTCACCTATATGTCTAACCTTTACCTGGTAAAGGTTAGGTGCAAAGTTACTTAGTGTGAGGGCACCCTGGCACTAGCCAAGGTGCCCCCACATTGTTCAGAGCCAATTCACTGAACTTTGTGAGTGCGGGGACACCATTACACGCGTGCACTACATATAGGTCACTACCTATATGTAGCTTCACCATGGTAACTCCGAATATGGCCATGTAACATGTCTATGATCATGGAATTGCCCCCTCTATGCCATCCTGGCATTGTTGGTACAATTCCATAATCCCAGTGGTCTGTAGCACAGACCCTGGTACTGCCACACTGCCCTTCCTGGGGTTTCTCTGCAGCTGCTGCTGCTGCCAACCCCTCAGACAGGCATCTGCCCTCCTGGGGTCCAGCCAGGCCTGGCCCAGGATGGCAGAACAAAGAACTTCCTCTGAGAGAGGGTGTGACACCCTCTCCCTTTGGAAAATGGTGTGAAGGCAGGGGAGGAGTAGCCTCCCCCAGCCTCTGGAAATGCTTTGTTGGGCACAGAGGTGCCCAATTCTGCATAAGCCAGTCTACACCGGTTCAGGGACCCCTTAGCCCTGCTCTGGCGCGAAACTGGACAAAGGAAAGGGGAGTGACCACTCCCCTGACCTGCACCTCCCCTGGGAGGTGTCCAGAGCTCCTCCAGTGTGCTCCAGACCTCTGCCATCTTGGAAACAGAGGTGCTGCTGGCACACTGGACTGCTCTGAGTGGCCAGTGCCACCAGGTGACGTCAGAGACTCCTTGTGATAGGCTCCTTCAGGTGTTAGTAGCCTTTCCTCTCTCCTAGGTAGCCAAACCCTCTTTTCTGGCTATTTAGGGTCTCTGTCTCTGGGGAAACTTCAGATAACGAATGCATGAGCTCAGCCGAGTTCCTCTGCATCTCCCTCTTCACCTTCTGATAAGGAATCGACCGCTGACCGCGCTGGAAGCCTGCAAACCTGCAACATAGTAGCAAAGACGACTACTGCAACTCTGTAACGCTGATCCTGCCGCCTTCTCGACTGTTTTCCTGCTTGTGCATGCTGTGGGGGTAGTCTGCCTCCTCTCTGCACCAGAAGCTCCGAAGAAATCTCCCGTGGGTCGACGGAATCTTCCCCCTGCAACCGCAGGCACCAAAAAGCTGCATCTCCGGTCCCTTGGGTCTCCTCTCAGCACGACGAGCGAGGTCCCTCGAATCCAGCGACACCGTCCAAGTGACCCCCACAGTCCAGTGACTCTTCAGCCCAAGTTTGGTGGAGGTAAGTCCTTGCCTCACCTCGCTGGGCTGCATTGCTGGGAACCGCGACTTTGCAAGCTTCTCCGGCCCCTGTGCACTTCCGGCGGAAATCCTTCGTGCACAGCCAAGCCTGGGTCCACGGCACTCTAACCTGCATTGCACGACTTTCTAAGTTGGTCTCCGGCGACGTGGGACTCCTTTGTGCAACTTCGGCGAGCACCGTTTCACGCATCCTCGTAGTGCCTGTTTCTGGCACTTCTCCGGGTGCTACCTGCTTCAGTGAGGGCTCCTTGTCTTGCTCGACGTCCCCTCTCTCTGCAGGTCCAATTTGCGACCTCCTGGTCCCTCCTGGGCCCCAGCAGCGTCCAAAAACGCCAAACGCACGATTTGCGTGTAGCAAGGCTTGTTGGCGTCCATCCGGCGGGAAAACACTTCTGCACGACTCTCCAAGGCGTGGGGGATCCATCCTCCAAAGGGGAAGTCTCTAGCCCTTGTCGTTCCTGCAGTATTCACAGCTCTTCAGCCTAGTAAGAGCTTCTTTGCACCAACAGTTGGCATTTCTTGGGCATCTGCCCAGCTACGAGCTGCTTGTGACTTTTGGACTTGGTCCCCTTGTTCCACAGGTACCCTCAGACAGGAATCCATCGTTGTTGCATTGCTGATTTGTGTTTTCCTTGCATTCTCCCTCTAACACGACTATTTTGTCCTTAGGGGAACTTTGGTGCACTTTGCACTCACTTTTCAGGGTCTTGGGGTGGGTTATTTTGCTAACTCTCACTATTTTCTAATAGTCCCAGCGACCCTCTACAAGGTCACATAGGTTTGGGGTCCATTCGTGGTTCGCATTCCACTTCTGGAGTATATGGTTTGTGTTGCCCCTATCCCTATGTTTCCCCATTGCATCCTATTGTAACTATACATTGTTTGCACTGTTTTCTAAGACTATACTGCATATTTTTGCTATTGTGTATATATATCTTGTGTATATTTCCTATCCTCTCACTGAGGGTACACTCTAAGATACTTTGGCATATTGTCATAAAAATAAAGTACCTTTATTTTTAGTATAACTGTGTATTGTGTTTTCTTATGATATTGTGCATATGACACTAAGTGGTACTGTAGTAGCTTCACACGTCTCCTAGTTCAGCCTAAGCTGCTCTGCTAAGCTACCATTATCTATCAGCCTAAGCTGCTAGACACCCTATACACTAATAAGGGATAACTGGGCCTGGTGCAAGGTGCAAGTACCCCTTGGTACTCACTACAAGCCAGTCCAGCCTCCTACATTCTGGCAAGAAAACTGTGGGGGTTAATGCTCCTGCTGCAGAGATCTGTGTGCGCGGCAACTTTTAGGGGACTGTACTCCTGGCAACATAACTCTGGGGGTTAATGCTCCTGCTGCAGAGATCTGTACGCAAAGCAACTTTTAGGGGATATTAGTACTTCTGGCAAGATAACTCTGGGGGTTAATGCCCCTGCTGCAGAGATCTGTGCGCAAAGCAACTTTTAGGGGATATTAGTACTTATGGCAAGATAACTCTTGGGGTAAATGCTCCGGCTACAGAGATCTGGGCGCAAAGCAACTTTTAGGGGATAATAGTACTCCTGGCAAGATAACTCTGGGGTTAATGCTCTTGCTGCAGAGATCTGTGGGCGCAGCAACTTTTAGGGGACTGTACTCCTGGCAAGATAACTCTGGGGGTAAATGCTCCTGCTGCAGAGATCTGTGCACAAAGCAACTTTTAGGGGATATTAGTGCTTCTGGCAAGATAACTCTGGGGGTTAATGCTCCTGCTGCAGAGATCTTTGCTCAAAGCAACTTTTATGGGACAGTACTCCAGGCAATATTCCTCTAGGGGTTAATGCTTCTGCTGTAGAGATCTGTGCGCCCAGCAATTTTTGGGGGACTGTACTTCTGGCAAGATAAATGGGGGGGGGGGGTTAATGCTCCTGCTGCAGAGATCTGTTCACAAAGCAACTTTTAAGGGATAATAGTACTCCTGGCAAGATAACTCTGGGGGTTAATGCTCCTGCTGCAGAGATCTGTGCGCAAAGCAGCTTTTAGGGGATAATAGTACTCCATGCAAGATAACTCTGGGGGTTAATGATCCTGCTGCAGGGATCTTTGCTCAAAGCAACTTTTATGGGACAGTACTCCAGGCAAGATTCCTCTAGGGGTTAATGCTTCTGCTGCTGAGATCTGTGCACCCAGCAAATGTTTGGGGACTGTACTCCTGGCATGATAACTCTGGTGGTTAATGCTCCTGCAGCAGAGATCTGTGTGCAAAGCTAACTTGTAGGGGTTAATACTACTCCTGGCAAGATACATCTGGGGTTAATGTTCCTGCTACAGAGTTATGTGCGCCCAGCAACTTTTAGGGGACTGTACTCCTGGCGAGATAACTCTGGGGGTTAATGCTCCTGCTGCAGAGATCTGTGCGCAAAGCAACTTTTAGGGGATATTAGTGCTTCTGGCAAGATAACCCTGGGGGTTAATGCTCCTGCTGCAGAGATCTGTGCGCAAAGCAACATTTAGGGGATATAAGTACTCCTGGTAAGATAACTCTGGGGGTTAATGCTCCTGCTGCAGAGATCTGTGCGCAAAACAACTTTTAGGGGATAATAGTACTCCATGCAAGATAACTCTGGGGGTTAATGCTCCTGCTGCAGAGATCTGTGCGCAAAACAACTTTTATGGGACAGTACTCCAGGCAAGATTCCTCTAGGGGTTAATGCTTCTGCTGCAGATATCTGTGCGCCCAGCAAATTTTTGGGGACTGTACACCTGGCAAGATAACTCTGGGGGTTAATGCTCCTGCTGCAGAGATCTTTGCGCAAAGCAGCTTTTTTGGGGACAGTATTCCTGGCAAGATACCTCTGGGGGGTTAATGCTTCTGCTGCAGAGATCTGTGGGCAAAGCTAACTTTTAGGGGTTAATACTACTCCTGGCAAGATACATCTCAGGGTTAATGTTCCTTCTACAGATTTATGTGCGCCAAGCAACATTTAGGGGACTGTACTCCTGGCGAGATAACTCTGGGGGTTAATCCTCCTGCTGCAGAGATCTGTGCGCAAAGCAACTTTTAGGGGATATTAGTACTTCTGGCAAGATAACTCTGGGGGGTTAATGCTCCGGCTACAGAGATCTGGGCGCAAAGCAACTTTTAGGGGATAATAGTACTCCTGGCAAGATAACTCTGGGATTGATGCTCCTGCTGCAGAGATCTGTGTGCAAAGCAACTTTTAGGGGATGACAGTACTCCTGGCAAAATACCTCTGGGGGTCAATGCTTCTGCTGCAGAGATCTGTGGGCAAAGCTAACTTTTAGGGGTTAATACTACTCCTGGCAAGATACATCTGGGGGTTAATGTTCCTGCTACAGAGTTATGTGCGCGCGGCAACTTTTAGGGGACTGTACCCCTGGCATGATAACTCTGGGGGTTAATCCTCCTGCTGCAGAGATCTGTGCGCAAAGCAACTTTTAGTGGATATTAGTACTTCTGGCAAGATAACTCTGGGGGTTAATGCTCCGGCTACAGAGATCTGGGCGCAAAGCAACTTTTAGGGGATAATAGTACTCCTGGCAAGATAACTCTGGGGTTAATGCTCCTGCTGCAGAGATCGGTGGGCGCAGCAACTTTTAGGGGACTGATCTCCTGGCGAGATAACTCTGGGGGTTAATGCTCCTGCACAGTTATGTGCGCGCGGCAACTTTTAGGGGACTGTACCCCTGGCATGATAACTCTGAGGGTTAATCCTCCTGCTGCAGAGATCTGTGCGCAAAGAAACGTTTAGGGGATATTAGTACTTCTGGCAAGATAACTCTGGGGGTTAATGCTCCGGCTACAGAGATCTGGGCGCAAAGCAACTTTTAGGGGATAATAGTACTCCTGGCAAGATAACTCTGGGGTTAATGCTCCTGCTGCAGAGATCTGTGTGCAAAGCAACGTTTAGGGGATAATAGTACTCCAGGCAGGATAACTCTGGGGGTTAATGCTCCAGCTGCAGAGATCTTTGCTCAAAGCAACTTTTATGGGACAGTACTCCAGGAAAGATTCCTCTAGGGGTTAATGCTTCTGCTGCAGAGATCTGTGCGCCCAGCAACTTTTAGGGGACTGTACTCCTGGCAAGAGAACTCTGGGGGTTAATGCTCCTGCTGCAGACATCTGTGCGCCCAGCATCTTTTAGGGGACTCTATTCCTGGGAAGATAACTCTGGAGGTTAATGCTCCTGCTGCAGAGATCATTTGTGCGCAAAGCAACTTTTAGGGGATAGTAGTACTCCTGGCAAGATAACTCTGGGGGTTAATGCTCCTGCTCCGGAGATCATCTGTGCGCAAAGCAACTTTTAGGGGATAGTAGTAACCCTGGCAAGATAACTCTGGGGGTTAATGCACCTGCTGCGGAGATCATCTGTGCACAAAGCAACTTTTAGGGGATAGTAGAACTCCTGGCAAGATAACTCTAGGGGTTAATGCTCCTGCTGCGGAGATCATCTGTGCGCATAGCTAACTTTTAGGGCTTAATACTACTTCTGGCAAGATACATCTGGGGGTTAATGTTCCTGCTACAGAGTTATGTGCGCGCTGCAACTTTTAGGGGACTGTACTCCTGGCTAGATAACTCTGGGGGTTAATGCTCCTGCTGCAGAGATCTGTGCGCAAAGCAACCTTTAGGGGATATTAGTACTTCTGGCAAGATAGCTCTGGGGGTTAATGCTCCGGCTACAGAGATCTGGGCGCAAAGCAACTTTTAGGAGATAATAGTACTCCTGGCAAGATAACTCTGGGGTTAATGCTCCTGCTGCAGAGATCGGTAGGCGCAGCAACTTTTAGGGGACTATACTGCTGGCGAGATAACTCTGGGGGTTAATGCTCCTGCTGCAGAGATCTGTGCGCAAAGCAACTTTTAGGGGAAATTAGTGCTTCTGGCAAGATAACCCTGGGGGTTAATGCTCCTGCTGCAGAGATCTGTGCGCAAAGCAACTTTTAGGGGATATAAGTACTCCTGGCAAGATAACTCTGGGGGTTAATGCTCCTGCTGCAGAGATCTGTTCGCAAAGCAACTTTTAGGGGATAATAGTACTCCATGCAAGATAACTCTGGGGGTTAATGCTCCTGCTGCAGAGATCTTTTATCAAAGCAACTTTTATGGGACAGTACTCCATTCAAGATTCCTCTAGGGGTTAATGCTTCTGCTGCAGAGATCTGTGCGCCCAGCAATTATTTGGGGACTGTACTCCTGGCAAGATAACTCTGGGGGTTAATGCTCCTGCTGCAGCCATCTGTGCACAAAGAAACTTTTAAGGGATAATAGTACCCCTGGCATGATAACTCTGGGGGTTAATCCTCCTGCTGCAGAGATCTGTGCGCAAAGCAACTTTTAGGGGATAATAGTACTCCATGCAAGATAACTCTGGGGGTTAATGCTCCGGCTACAGAGATCTGGGCGCAAAGCAACTTTTAGGGGATAATAGTACTCCTGGCAAGATAACTCTGGGGTTAAAGCTCCTGCTGCAGAGATCGGTGGGCGCAGCAACTTTTAGGGGACTGGTCTCCTGGAGAGATAACTCTGGGGGTTAATGATCCTGCACAGTTATGTGCGCGCGGCAACTTTTAGGGGACTGTACCCCTGGCATGATAACTCTAGGGGTTAATCCTCCTGCTGCAGAGATCTGTGCGCAAAGAAACTTTTAGGGGATATTAGTACTTCTGGCAAGATAACTCTGGGGGTTAATGCTCCGGCTACAGAGATCTGGGCGCAAAGCAACTTTTAGGGGATAATAGTACTCCTGGCAAGATAACTCTGGGGTTAATGCTCCTGCTGCAGAGATCTGTGTGCAAAGCAACGTTTAGGGGATAATAGTACTCCAGGCAGGATAACTCTGGGGGTTAATGCTCCAGCTGCAGAGATCTTTGCTCAAAGCAACTTTTATGGGACAGTACTCCAGGAAAGATTCCTCTAGGGGTTAATGCTTCTGCTGCAGAGATCTGTGCGCCCAGCAACTTTTAGGGGACTGTACTCCTGGCAAGAGAACTCTGGGGGTTAATGCTCCTGCTGCAGACATCTGTGCGCCCAGCATCTTTTAGGGGACTCTATTCCTGGGAAGATAACTCTGGGGGTTAATGCTCCTGCTGCAGAGATCATTTGTGCGCAAAGCAACTTTTAGGGGATAGTAGTACTCCTGGCAAGATAACTCTGGGGGTTAATGCTCCTGCTCCGGAGATCATCTGTGCGCAAAGCAACTTTTAGGGGATAGTAGTAACCCTGGCAAGATAACTCTGGGGGTTAATGCACCTGCTGCGGAGATCATCTGTGCACAAAGCAACTTTTAGGGGATAGTAGTACTCCTGGCAAGATAACTCTAGGGGTTAATGCTCCTGCTGCGGAGATCATCTGTGCGCATAGCTAACTTTTAGGGGTTAATACTACTCCTGGCAAGATACATCTGGGGGTTAATGTTCCTGCTACAGAGTTATGTGCGCGCTGCAACTTTTAGGGGACTGTACTCCTGGCTAGATAACTCTGGGGGTTAATGCTCCTGCTGCAGAGATCTGGGCGCAAAGCAACTTTTAGGGGATATTAGTACTTCTGGCAAGATAGCTCTGGGGTTAATGCTCCTGCTGCAGAGATCTGTGTGCAAAGCAACGTTTAGGGGAAAATAGTACTCCAGGCTAGATATCTCTGGGGTTTAATGCTCCTGCTGCAGAGATCTGTGCGCAAAGCAACTTTAAGGGGACATTAGTACTTCTGGCAAGATAACTCTGGGGGTTAATGCTCCTACACAGAGATCTGTGCGTAAAGCAACTTTTAGGGGATATTAGTGCTTCTGGCAAGATAACCCTGGGGGTTAATGCTCCTGCTGCAGACATCTGTGCGCAAAGCAACTTTTAGGGGATAATAGTACTCCAGGCAGGATAACTCTGGGGGTTCATGCTCCTGCTGCAGAGATCTCAGTGCAAAGCAGCTTTTAGGGGATAATAGTACTCCTGGCAAGATAACTCAGGCAATTAATGCTCCTGCTGCAGAGATCTATGCGCAAAGCAACCTTTAGGGAACTATGCTCCTGGCAAGATAACTCTGGGGGTGGACGCTCGTGCTGCAGACATCTGTGCGCAAAGCAACTTTTAAGGGATAATAGTACTCCTGGCAAGATAACTCTGGGGGTTAATGGTCCTGCTGCAGAGATCTGTGTGCAAAGCAACTTTTAGGGGGTAATAGTACTCCAGGCAAGATAACTCTGGGGGTTAATGCTCCTGCTGCAGAGATCTTTGCGCAAAGTAGCTTTTAGGGGACAGTACTCCTGGCAAGATACCTCTGGGGGTTAATGCTTCTGCTGCAGAGATCTGTGTGCAAAGCTACATTTTAGGGGTTAATACTACTCCTGGCAAGATACATCTGAGGGTTAATGTTCCTGCTACAGAGTTATGTGCACCCAGCAACTTTTAGGGGACTGTACTCCTGGCGAGATAACTCTGGGGGTTAATGCTCCTGCTGCAGAAATCTGTGCACCGGGCAACTTTTAGGGGACTGTATTGCTGGCAAGTAAGCTCTGGTGGTTACTGCTCCTTCTGCAGAGATCTGTACGCAAAACAACTTTTAGGGGATATTAGTACTTCTGGCAAGATAATTATGGGGGTTAATGCTCCTGCTGCAGAGATCTGTGCGTGCGCCAACTTTTAGGGGACTGTACTCCTGGCAAGATAACTATGGGGGTTATTGCTCCTGCTGCAGAGATCTGTGCGCAAAGCAACTTTAAGGGGATATTAGTACTTCTGGCAAGATAACTCTGGGGGTTAATGCTCCGGCTACAGAGATCTGGGCGCAAAGCAACTTTTAGGGGATAATAGTACTCCTGGCAAGATAACTCTGGGGTTAATGCTCTTGCTGCAGAGATCTGTGGGCGCAGCAACTTTTAGGGGACTGTACTCCTGGCAAGATAACTCTGGGGGTTAATGCTCCTGCTGCAGAGATCTGTGCACAAAGCAACTTTTAGGGGATATTAGTGCTTCTGGCAAGATAACTCTGGGGGTTAATGCTCCTGCTGCAGAGATCTGTGCGCAAGGCAACATTTAGGGGATAAAAGTACTCCATGCAAGATAACTCTGGGGGTTAATGCTCCTGCTGCAGAGATCTTTGCTCAAAGCAACTTTTATGGGACAGTACTCCAGGCAAGATTCCTCTAGGGGTTAATGCTTCTGCTGCAGAGAACTGTGCGCCCAGCAAATTTTTGGGGACTATACTCCCGGCAATATAACTCTGGGGGTTAGTGCTCCTGGTGCAGACATCTGTGCACAAAACAACTTTTAAGGGATAATAGTACTCCTGGCAAGATAACTCTTGTGGTTAATGCTCCTG
The DNA here is from genome assembly GCF_031143425.1 of Pleurodeles waltl. NCBI lineage: Eukaryota > Metazoa > Chordata > Amphibia > Caudata > Salamandridae > Pleurodeles > Pleurodeles waltl. The sequence goes on along the minus strand of NC_090445.1, from coordinate 1,714,035,773 downwards.
CTGTAGAGATCTGTGCACAAAGCAACTTTTAGGGAACTATACTCCTGGCAAGATAACTCTGGGGGTTAATGCTCCTGCTGCAGAGATCTGTGCGCCCAGCAACTTGTAGGGAACTATGGTCCTGGCAAGATAACTCCGGGAGTTAATGCTCCTGCTGCAGACATCTGTGCGCAAAGCAACTTTTAAGGGATAATAGTACTCCTGGCAAGATAACTCTGGGGGTTAATGCTCCTGCTGCAGAGATCTGTGCGCAAAGCAACTTTTAGGGGATAATAGTACTCCATGCAAGATAACTCTGGGGGTTAATGATCCAGCTGCAGGGATCTTTGCTCAAAGCAACTTTTATGGGACAGTACTCCAGGCAAGATTCCTCTAGGGGTTAATGCTTCTGCTGCTGAGATCTGTGCACCCAGCAAATGTTTGGGGACTGTACACCTGGCATGATAACTCTGGTGGTTAATGCTCCTGCTGCAGAGATCTGTGTGCAAAGCTAACTTTTAGGGGTTAATACTACTCCTGGCAAGATACATCTGGGGGTTAATGTTCCTGCTACAGAGTTATGTGCGCCCAGCAACTTTTAGGGGACTGTACTCCTGGCGAGATAACTCTGGGGGTTAATGCTCCTGCTGCAGAGATCTGTGCGCAAAGCAACTTTTAGGGGATATTAGTGCTTCTGGCAAGATAACCCTGGGGGTTAATGCTCCTGCTGCAGAGATCTGTGCGCAAAGCAACATTTAGGGGATATAAGTACTCCTGGTAAGATAACTCTGGGGGTTAATGCTCCTGCTGCAGAGATCTGTGCGCAAAACAACTTTTAGGGGATAATAGTACTCCATGCAAGATAACTCTGGGGGTTAATGCTCCTGCTGCAGAGATCTGTGGGCAAAACAACTTTTATGGGACAGTACTCCAGGCAAGATTCCTCTAGGGGTTAATGCTTCTGCTGCAGATATCTGTGCGCCCAGCAAATTTTTGGGGACTGTACTCCTGGCAAGATAACTCTGGGGGTTAATGCTCCTGCTGCCGAGATCTTTGCGCAAAGCAGCTTTTTTGGGGACAGTACTCCTGGCAAGATACCTCTGGGGGTTAATGCTTCTGCTGCAGAGATCTGTGGGCAAAGCTAACTTTTAGGGGTTAATACTACTCCTGGCAAGATACATCTCGGGGTTAATGTTCCTTCTACAGATTTATGTGCGCCCAGCAACATTTAGGGGACTGTACTCCTGGCGAGATAACTCTGGGGGTTAATCCTCCTGCTGCAGAGATCTGTGCGCAAAGCACCTTTTAGGGGATATTAGTACTTCTGGCAAGATAACTCTGGGGGGTTAATGCTCCGGCTACAGAGATCTGGGCGCAAAGCAACTTTTAGGGGATAATAGTACTCCTGGCAAGATAACTCTGGGATTGATGCTCCTGCTGCAGAGATCTGTGTGCAAAGCAACTTTTAGGGGATGACAGTACTCCTGGCAAGATACCTCTGGGGGTTAATGCTTCTGATGCAGAGATCTGTGGGCAAAGCTAACTTTTAGGGGTTAATACTACTCCTGGCAAGATACATCTGGGGGTTAATGTTCCTGCTACAGAGTTATGTGCGCACGGCAACTTTTAGGGGACTGTACCCCTGGCATGATAACTCTGGGGGTTAATCCTCCTGCTGCAGAGATCTGTGCGCAAAGCAACTTTTAGTGGATATTAGTACTTCTGGCAAGATAACTCTGGGGGTTAATGCTCCGGCTACAGAGATCTGGGCGCAAAGCAACTTTTAGGGGATAATAGTACTCCTGGCAAGATAACTCTGGGGTTAATGCTCCTGCTGCAGAGATCGGTGGGCCCAGCAACTTTTAGGGGACTGTACTCCTGGCGAGATAACTCTGGGGGTTAATGCTCCTGCACAGAGTTATGTGCGCGCGGCAACTTTTAGGGGACTGTACCCCTGGCATGATAACTCTGGGGGTTAATCCTCCTGCTGCAGAGATCTGTGCGCAAAGAAACTTTTAGGGGCTATTAGTACTTCTGGCAAGATAACTCTGGGGGTTAATGCTCCGGCTACAGAGATCTGTGCGTAAAGCAACTTTTAGGGGATATTAGTGCTTCTGGCAAGATAACCCTGGGGGTTAATGCTCCTGCTGCAGAGATCTGTTCGCAAAGCAACTTTTAGGGGATAATAGTACTCCATGCAAGATAACTCTGGGGGTTAATGCTCCTGCTGCAGAGATCTTTTATCAAAGCAACTTTTATGGGACAGTACTCCATTCAAGATTCCTCTAGGGGTTAATGCTTCTGCTGCAGAGATCTGTGCGCCCAGCAATTATTTGGGGACTGTACTCCTGGCAAGATAACTCTGGGGGTTAATGCTCCTGCTGCAGCCATCTGTGCACAAAGAAACTTTTAAGGGATAATAGTACTCCTGGCAAGATAACTCTGGGGGTTAATGCTCCTGCTGCAGAGATCTGTGCGCAAAGCAACTTTTAGGGGATAATAGTACTCCATGCAAGATAACTCTGGGGGTTAATGCTCCTGCTGAAGAGATCTTTGCTCAAAGCAACTTTTATGGGACAGTACTCCAGGCAAGATTCCTCTAGGGGTTCATGCATCTGCTGCAGAGATCTGTGCGCCCAGCAAATTCTTGGGGACTGTACTCCTGGCAAGATAACTCTGGGGGTTAATGCTCCTGCAGCAGAGATCTGTGCGCAAAGCAACTTTTAGGGGATATTAGTGCTTCTGGCAAGATAACCCTGGGGGTTAATGCTCCTGCTGCAGAGATCTGTGCGCAAAGCAACTTTTAGGGGATATAAGTACTCCTGGTAAGATAACTCTGGGGGTTAATGCTCCTGCTGCAGAGATCTGTGCGCAAAGCAACTTTTAGGGGATAATAGTACTCCATGCAAGATAACTCTGGGGGTTAATGCTCCTGCTGCAGAGATCTGTGCGCAAAACAACTTTTATGGGACAGTACTCCAGGCAAGATTCCTCTAGGGGTTAATGCTTCTGCTGCAGATATCTGTGCGCCCAGCAAATTTTTGGGGACTGTACTCCTGGCAAGATAACTCTGGGGGTTAATGCTCCTGCTGCAGAGATCTTTGCGCAAAGCAGCTTTTTTGGGGACAGTATTCCTGGCAAGATACCTCTGGGGGTTAATGCTTCTGCTGCAGAGATCTGTGGGCAAAGCTAACTTTTAGGGGTTAACACTACTCCTGGCAAGATACATCTGGGGGTTAATGTTCCTTCTACAGATTTATGTGCGCCCAGCAACATTTAGGGGTCTGTACTCCTGGCCAGATAACTCTAGGGGTTAATCCTCCTACTGCAGAGATCTGTGCGCAAAGCAACTTTTAGGGGATATTAGTACTTCTGGCAAGATAACTCTGGGGGTTAATGCTCCGGCTACAGAGATCTGGGCGCAAAGCAACTTTTAGGGGATAATAGTACTCCTGGCAAGATAACTCTGGGGTTAATGCTCCTGCTGCAGAGATCTGTGTGCAAAGCAACGTTTAGGGGATAATAGTACTCCAGGCAAGATATCTCTGGGGTTTAATGCTCCCGCTGCAGAGATCTGTGCGCAAAGCAACTTTAAGGGGATATTAGTACTTCTGGCAAGATAACTCTGGGGGTTAATGCTCCTACACAGACATCTGTGCGCAAAGCAACTTTTAGGGGATAATAGTACTCCAGGCAGGATAACTCTGGGGGTTAATGCTCCTGCTGCAGAGATCTGTGTGCAAAGCAACTTTTAGGGGATAATAGTACTCCAGGCAAGATAACTCTGGGGGTTAATGCTCCTGCTGCAGAGATCTTTGCGCAAAGCAGCTTTTAGTGGACAGTACTCCTGGCAAGATAACTCTGGGGGTTAATGTTCCTGCTGCAGAGTTCTGTGCGCAAAGCAACCTTTAGGGAACTATACTCCTGGCAAGATAACTCTGGGGGTTGATGCTCCTGCTGCAGACATCTGTGCGCAAAGCAACTTTTAAGGGATAATAGTACTCCTGGCAAGATAACTCTGGGGGTTAATGCTCCTGCTGCAGAGATCTGTGCACCCAGTAACTTTTAGGGGACTGTATTGCTGGCAAGAAAGCTCTGGTGGTTAATGCTCCTTTTGCAGAGATCTGTACGCAAAGCAACTTTTAGGGGATATTAGTACTTCTGGCAAGAAAACTGTGGGGGTTAATGCTCCTGCTGCAGAGATCTGTGTGCGCGGCAACTTTTAGGGGACTGTACTCCTGGCAACATAACTCTGGGGGTTAATGCTCCTGCTGCAGAGATCTGTACGCAAAGCAACTTTTAGGGGATATTAGTACTTCTGGCAAGATAATTCTGGGGGTTAATGCCCCTGCTGCAGATATCTGTGCGCAAAGCAACTTTTAGGGGATATTAGTACTTATGGCAAGATAACTCTTGGGGTAAATGCTCCGGCTACAGAGATCTGGGCGCAAAGCAACTTTTAGGGGATAATAGTACTCCTGGCAAGATAACTCTGGGGTTAATGCTCTTGATGCAGAGATCTGTGGGCGCAGCAACTTTTAGGGGACTGTACTCCTGGCAAGATAACTCTGGGGGTTAATGCTCCTGCTGCAGAGATCTTTGCTCAAAGCAACTTTTATGGGACAGTACTCCAGGCAATATTCCTCTAGGGGTTAATGCTTCTGCTGTAGAGATCTGTGCGCCCAGCAATTTTTGGGGGCTGTACTTCTGGCAAGATAAATGGGGGGGGGGGGGGGTTAATGCTCCTGCTGCAGAGATCTGTTCACAAAGCAACTTTTAAGGGATAATAGTACTCCTGGCAAGATAACTCTGGGGGTTAATGCTCCTGCTGCAGAGATCTGTGCGCAAAGCAGCTTTTAGGGGATAATAGTACTCCATGCAAGATAACTCTGGGGGTTAATGATCCTGCTGCAGGGATCTTTGCTCAAAGCAACTTTTATGGGACAGTACTCCATGCAAGATAACTCTGGGGGTTAATGCTCCTGCTGCAGAGATCTTTGCGCAAAGCAGCTTTTTTGGGGACAGTATTCCTGGCAAGATACCTCTGGGGGTTAATGCTTCTGCTGCAGAGATCTGTGGGCAAAGCTAACTTTTAGGGGTTAATACTACTCCTGGCAAGATACATCTCGGGGTTAATGTTCCTTCTACAGATTTATGTGCGCCCAGCAACATTTAGGGGACTGTACTCCTGGCGAGATAACTCTGGGGGTTAATCCTCCTGCTGCAGAGATCTGTGCGCAAAGCAACTTTTAGGGGATATTAGTACTTCTGGCAAGATAACTCTGGGGGGTTAATGCTCCGGCTACAGAGATCTGGGCGCAAAGCAACTTTTAGGGGATAATAGTACTCCTGGCAAGATAACTCTGGGATTGATGCTCCTGCTGCAGAGATCTGTGTGCAAAGCAACTTTTAGGGGATGACAGTACTCCTGGCAAGATACCTCTGGGGGTCAATGCTTCTGCTGCAGAGATCTGTGGGCAAAGCTAACTTTTAGGGGTTAATACTACTCCTGGCAAGATACATCTGGGGGTTAATGTTCCTGCTACAGAGTTATGTGCGCGCGGCAACTTTTAGGGGACTGTACCCCTGGCATGATAACTCTGGGGGTTAATGCTCCGGCTACAGAGATCTGGGCGCAAAGCAACTTTTAGGGGATAATAGTACTCCTGGCAAGATAACTCTGGGGTTAATGCTCCTGCTGCAGAGATCGGTGGGCGCAGCAACTTTTAGGGGACTGGTCTCCTGGCGAGATAACTCTGGGGGTTAATGCTCCTGCACAGTTATGTGCGCGCGGCAACTTTTAGGGGACTGTACCCCTGGCATGATAACTCTGGGGGTTAATGCTCCTGCTGCAGAGATCTGTGCGCAAAGCAACTTTTAGGGGATATTAGTACTTCTGGCAAGATAACTCTGGGGGTTAATGCTCCGGCTACAGAGATCTGGGCGCAAAGTAACTTTTAGGGGATAATAGTACTCCTGGCAAGATAACTCTGGGGTTAATGCTCCTGCTACAGACATCGGTAGGCGCAGCAACTTTTAGGGGACTGTACTGCTGGCGAGATAACTCTGGGGGTTAATGCTCCTGCTGCAGAGATCTGTGCGCAAAGCAACTTTCAGGGGATATTAGTGCTTCTGGCAAGATAACCCTGGGGGTTAATGCTCCTGCTGCAGAGATCTGTGCGCAAAGCAACTTTTAGGGGATATAAGTACTCCTGGCAAGATAACTCTGGGGGTTAATGCTCCTGCTGCAGAGATCTGTTCGCAAAGCAACTTTTAGGGGATAATAGTACTCCATGCAAGATAACTCTGGGGGTTAATGCTCCTGCTGCAGAGATCTTTTATCAAAGCAACTTTTATGGGACAGTACTCCAGGCAAGATTCCTCTAGGGGTTAATGCTTCTGCTGCAGAGATCTGTGCGCCCAGCAATTCTTTGGGGACTGTACTCCTGGCAAGATAACTCTGGGGGTTAATGCTCCTGCTGCAGACATCTGTGCACAAAGCAACTTTTAAGGGATAATAGTACTCCAGGCAAGATAACTCTGGGGGTTAAGGCTCCTGCTGCAGAGATCTGTGCGCAAAGCAACTTTTAGGGGATAATAGTACTGTATGCAAGATAACTCTGGGGGTTAATGCTCCTGCTGCAGAGATCTTTGCTCAAAGCAACTTTTATGGGACAGTACTCCAGGCAAGATTCCTCTAGGGGTTAATGCTTCTGCTGCAGAGATCTGTGCGCCCAGCAATTCTTTGGGGACTGTACTCCTGGCAAGATAACTCTGGGGGTTAATGCTCCTGCTGCAGACATCTGTGCACAAAGCAACTTTTAAGGGATAATAGTACTCCTGGCAAGATAACTCTGGGGGTTAATGCTCCTGCTGCAGAGATCTGTGCGCAAAGCAACTTTTAGGGGATAATAGTACTCCAGGCAGGATAACTCTGGGGGTTAATGCTCCAGCTGCAGAGATCGTTGCTCAAAGCAACTTTTATGAGACAGTACTCCAGGAAAGATTCCTCTAGGGGTTAATGCTTCTGCTGCAGAGATCAGTGCTAAAGGCAACTTTTAGGGGAGAATAGTACTCCTGGCAAGAGAACTCTGGGGGTTAATGCTCCTGCTGCAGACATCTGTGCGCCCGGCATCTTTTAGGGGACTGTATTCCTGGCAAGATAACTCTGGGGGTTAATGCACCTGCTGCGGAGATCATCTGTGCACAAAGCAACTTTTAGGGGATAGTAGTACGCCTGGCAAGATACATCTGGGGGTTAATGCTCCTGCTACAGAGTTATATGCACGCGGCAACTTTTAGGGGACTGTACTCGTGGCAAGATAACTCTGGGGGTTAATGCTCCGGCTACAGAGATCTGGGCGTAAAGCAACTTTTAGCGGATAATAGTACTCCTGGCAAGATAACTCTGGGGTTAATGCTCCTGCTGCAGAGATCGGTGGGTGCAGCAACTTTTAGGGGACTGTACTCCTGGTGAGATAACTCTGCGGGTTAATGCTCCTGCTGCAGAGATCTGTGCGCAAAGCAACTTTTAGGGGATATTAGTGCTGCTGGCAAGATAACCCTAGGGGTTAATGCTCCTGCTGCAGAGATCTGTGCGCAAAGCAACTTTTAGGGGATATAAGTACTCCTGGCAAGATAACTCTGGGGGTTAATGCTCCTGCTTAAGAGATCTGTTCGCAAAGCAACTTTTAGGGGATAATAGTGCTCCATACAAGATAACTCTGGGGGTTAATGCTCCTGCTGCAGAGATCTTTTATCAAAGCAACTTTTATGGGACAGTACTCCAGGCAAGATTCCTCTAGGGGTCAATGCTTCTGCTGCAGAGATCTGTGCGCCCAGCAATTCTTTGGGGACTGTACTCCTGGCAAGATAACTCTGGGGGTTAATGCTCCTGCTGCAGCCATCTGTGCACAAAGCAACTTTTAGGGGATATAAGTACTCCTGGCAAGATAACTCTTTGGGTTAATGCTCCTGCTGCAGACATCTGTTCGCAAAGCAACTTTTAGGGGATAATAGTACTCCATGCAAGATTCCTCTAAGGGTTAATGCTTCTGCTGCAGAGATCTGTGCGCCCAGCAATTCTTTGGGGACTGTACTCCTGGCAAGATAACTCTGGGGGTTAATGCTCCTGCTGCAGACATCTGTGCACAAAGCAACTTTTAAGGGATAATAGTACTCCTGGCAAGATAACTCTGGGGGTTAATGCTCCTGCTGCAGAGATCTTTGCTCAAAGCAACGTTTATGGGACAGTACTCCAGGCAAGATTCCTCTAGGGGTTCATGCTTCTGCTGCAGAGATCTGTGCGCCCAGCAAATTCTTGGGGACTGTACTCCTGGCAAGATAACTCTGGGGGTTAATGCTCCTGCTGCAGAGATCTGTGTGCAAAGCAACTTTTAGGGGATATAAGTACTCCTGGCAAGATAACTCTGGGGGTTAATGCTCGTGCTTCAGAGATCTGTTCGCAAAGCAACTTTTAGGGGATAATAGTACTCCATACAAGATAACTCTGGGGGTTAATGCTCCTGCTGCAGAGATCTTTTATCAAAGCAACTTTTATGGGACAGTACTCCAGGCAAGATTCCTCTAGGGGTCAATGCTTCTGCTGCAGAGATCTGTGCGCCCAGCAATTCTTTGGGGACTGTACTCCTGGCAAGATAACTCTTTGGGTTAATGCTCCTGCTGCAGACATCTGTTCGCAAAGCAACTTTTAGGGGATAATAGTACTCCATGCAAGATTCCTCTAGGGGTTAATGCTTCTGCTGCAGAGATCTGTGCGCCCAGCAATTTTTTGGGGACTGTACTCCTGGCAAGATAACTCTGGGGGTTAATGCTCCTGCTGCAGACATCTGTGCACAAAGCAACTTTTAAGGGATAATAGTACTCCTGGCAAGATAACTCTGGGGGTTAATGCTCCTGCTGCAGAGATCTGTGGGCAAAGCAACTTTTAGGGGATAATAGTACTCCATGCAAGATAACTCTGGGGGTTAATGCTCCTGCTGCAGAGATCTTTGCTCAAAGCAACGTTTATGGGACAGTACTCCAGGCAAGATTCCTCTAGGGGTTCATGCTTCTGCTGCAGAGATCTGTGCGCCCAGCAAATTCTTGGGGACTGTACTCCTGGCAAGATAACTCTGGGGGTTAATGCTCCTGCTGCAGAGATCTGTGTGCAAAGCAACTTTTAGGGGATAATAGTACTCCAGGCAAGATATCTTTTGGGGTGAATGCTCCTGCTGCAGAGATCTTTGCGCAAAGCAGCTTTTTTGGGGACAGTACTCTTGGCAAGATACCTCTGGGGGTTAATGCTTCTGCTGCAGAGATCTGTGCGCAAAACTAACTTTTAGGGGTTAATACAACTCCTGGCAAGATACATCTGGGGGTTAATGTTCCTGCTATAGAGTTATGTGCGCCCAGCAACTTTTAGGGGACTGTACTCCTGGCGAGATAACTCTGGGGGTTAATGCTCCTGCTGCAGAAACCTGTGCACCCGGCAACTTTAAGGGAACTGTATTCCTGGCAAGTAAGCTCTGGTGGTTAATGCTCCTCCTGCAGAGATCTGTACGCAAAGCAACTTTTAGAGGATATTAGTACTTCTGGCAAGATAACTGTGGGGGTTAATGATCCTGCTGCAGAGATCTGTGCGCGCAGCAACTTTTAGGGGACTGTACTCCTGCAAGATAACTCTGGGGGTTAATGTTCCTGCTGCAGAGATCTGTGCGCAAAGCAACGTTAAGGGGATATTAGTACTTCTGGCAAGATAACTCCAGGGTTAATGCTCCTGCTGCAGAGATCTATGCGCAAAGCAACCTTTAGGGAACTATACTCCTGGCAAGATAACTCTGGGGGTTGATGCTCCTGCTGCAGAGATCTGTGGGCAAAGCTAACTTTTAGGCGTTAATACTACTCCTGGCAAGATACATCTGGGGGTTAATGTTCCTTCTACAGATTTATGTGCACCCAGCAACATTTAGGGGACTGTACTCCTGGCGAGATAACTCTGGGGGTTAATCCTCCTGCTGCCGAGATCTGTGCGCAAAGCAACTTTTAGGGGATATTAGTACTTGTGCAAGATAACTCTGGGGTTTAATGCTCCGGGTATAGAAATCTGGGCGCAAAGCAACTTTTAGGGGATAATAGTACTCCTGGCAAGATAACTCTGGGTTTAATGCTCCTGCTGCAGAGATCTGTGTGCAAAGCAACTTTTAGGGGATAATAGTACTCCAGGCAAGATGTCTCTGGGGGTTAATGCTCCTGCTGCAGAGATCTTTGCGCAAAGCAGCTTTTTTGGGGACAGTACTCCTGGCAAGATACCTCTGGGGGTCAATGCTTCTGCTGCAGAGATCTGTGGGCAAAGCTAACTTTTAGGGGTTAATACTACTCCTGGCAAGATACATCTGGGGGTTAATCCTCCTGCTGCAGAGATCTGTGCGCAAAGCAACTTTTAGGGGATATAAGTACTTCTGGCAAGATAACTCTGGGGGTTAATGCTCCGGCTACAGAGATCTGGGCGCAAAGCAACTTTTAGGGGATAATAGTACTCCTGGCAAGATAACTCTGGGGTTAATGCTCCTACTGCAGAGATCGGTGGGCGCAGCAACTTTTAGGGGACTGTACTCCTGGCGAGATAACTCTGGGGGTTAATGCTCCTGCACAGAGATCTGTGCGTAAAGCAACTTTTAGGGGATATTAGTGCTTCTGGCAAGATAACCCTGGGGGTTAATGCTCCTGCTGCAGAGATCTGTGCGCAAAGCAACTTTTAGGGGATAATAGTACTCCAGGCAGGATAACTCTGGGGGTTAATGCTCCAGCTGCAGAGATCTTTGCTCAAAGCAACTTTTATGGGACAGTACTCCAGGAATGATTCCTCTAGGGGTTAATGCTTCTGCTGCAGAGATCTGTGCTCCCAGCAACTTTTTGGGGATTGTACTCCTGGCAAGATAACTCTGGGGGGTTAAAGCTCCTGCTGCAGAGATCTGTGATAAAAGCACCTTTTAGGGGATATAAGTACTCCTGGCAAGATAACTCTGGGGGTTAATGCTCCTGCTGGAGATATCTGTGTGCAAAGCAACTTTTAGGGGATAATAGTACTCCAGGCAGGATAACTCTGGGGGTTAATGCTCCAGCTGCAGAGATCTTTGCTCAAAGCAACTTTTATGGGACAGTACTCCAGGAAAGATTCCTCTAGGGGTTAATGCTTCTGCTGCAGAGATCTGTGCGCCCAGCAACTTTTAGGGGACTGTACTCCTGGCAAGAGAACTCTGGGGGTTAATGCTTCTGCTGCAGATATCTGTGCGCCCAGCAAATTTTTGGGGACTATACTCCTGGCAAGATAACTCTGGGGGTTAATGCTCCTGCTGCAGAGATCTTTGCGCAAAGCAGCTTTTTTGGGGACAGTACTCCTGGCAAGATACCTCTGGGGGTGTAGGAGGCTGGACTGGCTTGTAGTGAGTACCAAGGGGTACTTACACCTTGCACCAGGCCCAGGTATCCCTTATTAGTGTAGAGGGTGTCTAGCAGCTTAGGCTGATAGATAATGGTAGCTTAGCAGAGCAGCTTAGGCTGAACTAGGAGACGTGTGAAGCTACTAAAGTACCACAAATGATTATGCACAATATCATAAGAAAACACAATACACAGTTATACTAAAAATAAAGGTACTTTATTTTTATGACAATATACCAAAAGTATCTCAGTGAGTACCCTCAGTATGAGGATAAGAAATATACACAAGATATATGTACACAATACCAAAAATATGCAGTATAGTCTTAGAAAACAGTGCAAATAGTGTAAAATTACAATAGGATGCAATGGAAGCACATAGGGATAGGGGCAACACAAACCATATACTCCAAAAGTGGAATGCGAACCACGAATGGACCCCAAACCTATGTGACCTTGTAGAGGGTCGCTGGGACTATTAGAAAATAGCAAGGGTTAGAAAAATACCCCACCCCAAGACCCTGAAAAGTGAGTGCAAAGTGCACTGAAGGTCCCCTAAAGACACAGAAGTCGTGATAGAGGAATAATGCAAGAATAACACAACCCAGCAATGCAACAACAATGGATTTCCAATCGAGGGTACCTGTGGAACAAGGGGACCGAGTCCAAAAGTCACAAGCAAGTCGGAGATGGGCAGATGCCCAAGAAATGCCAGCTGTTGGTGCAAAGAAGCTTCTACTGGACTGAAGAAGCAAGGAATTCTGCAGGAACGACAAGGGCTAGAGACTTCCCCTTTGGAGGATGGATCCCTCACGCCGTGGAGAGTCGTGCAGAAGTGTTTTCCCACCGGATGGACGCCAACAAGCCTTGCTAGCTGCAAGTCGTGCGGTTAGCGTTTTTGGAGGCTGCTGTGGCCCAGGATGGACCAGGATGGTGCAAAATGGACCAGGAGGTAGAGGGGACGTCGAGCAAGACAAGGAGCCCTCACAGCAGCAGATAGCACCCGGAGAAGTGCCAGAAACAGGCACTACGAGGATGCGTGAAACGGTGCTCGCCTGAAGTTACACAAAGGAGTTCCACGTCGCCGGAGACCAACTTAGGAAGTCGTGCAATGCAGGTTAGAGTGCCGAGGACCCAGGCTTGGGTGTGCACAAAGGATTTCCGCCGGAAGTGCACGGAAGCCGGAGAAGTTGCAAAAGTCGCAAAAAACAACAATGCAGTCTGGCGTGGGGAGGCAAGGACTTACCTCCACCAACCTTGGACTGAAGAGTCACTGGACCGTGGGGGTCACTTGGACAGTCTTGCAGGATTCAAGGGACCTCGCTCGTCGTCGTGAGAGGAGACCCAAGGGACCGTGATGCAGCTTTTTGGTGCCTGCGTTGGCAGGGGGAAGATTCCGTCGACCCACGGGAGATTTCTTCGCAGCTTCTGATGCAGAGAGAAGGCAGACTACCCCCACAGGATGCACCAAGAAAAACGGTCGAGAAGGCAGCAGGAGCGGCGTTACAATGTTGCAGTAGCCATCTTAGCTACTTTGTTGCAGTTTTGCAGGCTTCCAGCGCGGTCAGCAGTCGATTTCTTGGCAGAATGTGAAGAGAGAGATGCAGAGGAACTCTGATGAGCTCTTGCATTCGTTATCTGAGGAATCCCCAAAGAAAGAGACCCTAAATAGCCAGAAAAGAGGGTTTGGCTACTTAGGAGAGAGGATAGGCTACTAACACCTGAAGGAGCCTATCAGAAGGAGTCTCTGACGTCACCTGCTGGCCTGTCCACTCAGAGCAGTCCGGTGTGCCAGCAGCACCTCTGTTTCCAAGATGGCAGAGGTCTGGGGCACACTGGAGGAGCTCTGGGCACCTCCCAGGGGAGGTGCAGGTCAGGGGAGTGGTCACTCCCCTTTCCTTTGTCCAGTTTCGCGCCCAGGCAGGGCTGAGGGGTCCCTGAACCGGTGTAAACTGGCTTATGCAGAATTGGGCACCTCTGTGCCCAACAAAGCATTTCCAGAGGCTGGGGGAGGCTACTCCTCCCCTGCCTTCACACCATTTTCCAAAGGGAGAGGGTGTAACACCCCCTCTCTGAGGAAGTCCTTTGTTCTGCCATTCTGGGCCAGGCCTGGCTGGACCCCAGGAGGGCAGAAGCCTGTCTGTGGGGTTGGCAGCAGCAGCAGCTGCAGTGTAACCCCTGAAAAGGCAGTTTGGCAGTACCAGGGTCTGTGCTACAGACCACTGGGAGCATGGAATTGTGCCAACTATGCCAGGATGGTAGAGAGGGGGCAATTCCATGATCTTAGACATGTTACATGGCCATATTCGGAGTTCCCATTGTGAAGCTACACATAGGTAGTGACCTATGTGTAGTGCACGCATATAATGGTGTCCCCGCACTCACAAAGTCGGGGAATTTGCCCTGAACAATGTGGGGGCACCTTGGCTAGTGCCAGGGTGCCCACACACTAAGTAACTTTGCACCTAACCTTTACCAGGTAAAGGATAGACATATAGGTGACTTATAAGTTACTTAAGTGCAGTGAAAATGGCTGTGAAATAATGTGTGCATTATTTCACTCAGGCTGCAGTGGCAGGCCTGAGTAAGAATTGTTAGAGCTCCCTATGGGTGGCAAAAGAAATGCTGCAGCCCATAGGGATCTCCTGGAACCCCAATACCCTGGGTACCTCAGTACCATATACTAGGGAATTATAAGGGTGTTCCAGTAAGCCAATGTGAATTGGTAAAATTGGTCACTAGCCTGTTAGTGACAATTTGAAAGTAATGAGAGAGCATAACCACTGAGGTTCTGGTTAGCAGAGCCTCAGGAAGACAGTTAGTCATAACACAGGTAACACAGTCAGGCACACTTATGAGCACTGGGGCCCTGTGTTGCAGGGTCCCAGTGACACATACAACTAAAACAACATATATACAGTGAAAAATGGGGGTAACATGCCAGGCAAGATGGTACTTTCCTACAGGGGGTTAATGCTTCTGCTGCAGAGATCTGTGGGCAAAGCTAACTTTTAGGGCTTAATACTACTCCTGGCAAGATACATCTCTGGGTTAATGTTCCTTCTAAAGATGTATGTGCGCCCAGCAACATTTAGGGGACTGTACTCCTGGAGAGATAACTCTGGGGGTTAATCCTCCTGCTGCAGAGATCTGTGCGCAAAGCAACCTTTAGGGGATATTAGTACTTCTGGCAAGATAACTTTGGGGGGTTAATGCTCCGGCTACAGAGATCTGGGCGCAAAGCAACTTTTAGGGGATAATAGTACTCCTGGCAAGATAACTCTAGGATTGATGCTCCTGCTGCAGAGATCTGTGTGCAAAGCAACTTTTAGGGGATGACATTACTCCTGGCAAGATACCTCTGGGGGTTAATGCTTCTGCTGCAGAGATCTGTGGGCAAAGCTAACTTTTAGGGGTTAATACTACTCCTGGCAAGATACATCTGGGGGTTAATGTTCCTGCTACAGAGTTATGTGCGCGCGGCAACTTTTAGGGGACTGTACCCCTGGCATGATAACTCTGGGGGTTAATCCTCCTGCTGCAGAGATCTGTGCGCAAAGCAACTTTTAGGGGACTGTACTCCTGGCGAGTTAACTCTGGGGGTTAATGCTCCTGCACAGAGATCTGTGCGTAAAGCAACTTTTAGGGGATATTAGTGCTTCTGGCAAGATAACCCTGGGGGTTAATGCTCCTGCTGCAGAGATCTGTGCGCAAAGCAACTTTTAGGGGATAATAGTACTCCTGGCAGGATAACTCTGGGGGTTAATGCTCCAGCTGCAGAGATCTTTGCTCAAAGCAACTTTTATGGGACAGTACTCCAGGAAAGATTCCTCTAGGGGTTAATGCTTCTGATGCAGAGATCTGTGCGACCAGCAACTTTTTGGGGATTGTACTCCTGGCAAGATAACTCTGGGGGGTTAAAGCTCCTGCTGCAGAGATCTGTGATAAAAGCAACTTTTAGGGGATATAAGTACTCCTGGCAAGATAACTCTGGGGGTTAATGCTCCTGCTGCAGAGATCTGTGCGCAAAGCAACTTTTAGGGGATAATAGTACTCCAGGCAGGATAACTCTGGGGGTTAATGCTCCAGCTGCAGAGATCTTTGCTCAAAGCAACTTTTATGGGACAGTACTCCAGGAAAGATTCCTCTAGGGGTTAATGGTTCTGCTGCAGAGATCTGTGCGCCCAGCAACTTTTAGGGGACTGTACTCCTGCTAAGAGAACTCTGGGGGTTAATGCTCCTGCTGCAGACATCTGTGCGCCCAGCATCTTTTAGGGGACTTTATTCCTGGGAAGATAACTCTGGGGGTTAATGCTCCTGCTGCAGAGATCATTTGTGCGCAAAGCAACTTTTAGGGGATAGTAGTACTCCTGACAAGATAACTCTGGGGGTTAATGCTCCTGCTCCGGAGATCATCTGTGCGCAAAGCAACTTTTAGGGGATAGTAGTAACCCTGGCAAGATAACTCTGGGGGTTAATGCACCTGCTGCGGAGATCATCTGTGGACAAAGCAACTTTTAGGGGATAGTAGTACTCCTGGCAAGATAACTCTAGGGGTTAATGCTCCTGCTGCGGAGATCATCTGTGCACAAAGCTAACTTTTAGGGGTTAATACTACTCCTGGCAAGATACATCTGGGGGTTAATGTTCCTGCTACAGAGTTATGTGTGCGCTGCAACTTTTAGGGGACTGTACTCCTGGCTAGATAACTCTGTGGGTTAATGCTCCTGCTGCAGAGATCTGTGCCCAAAGCAACCTTTAGGGGATATTAGTACTTCTGGCAAGATAACTCTGGGGGTTAATGCTCCGGCTACAGAGATCTGGGCGCAAAGCAACTTTTAGGGGATAATAGTACTCCTGGCAAGATAACTCTGGGGTTAATGCTCCTGCTGCAGAGATCAGTAGGCGCAGCAACTTTTAGGGGACTGTACTGCTGGGGAGATAACTCTGGGGGTTAATGCTCCTGCTGCAGAGATCTGTGCGCAAAGCAACTTTTAGGGGATATTAGTGCTTCTGGCAAGATAACCCTCGGGGTTAATGCTCCTGCTGCAGAGATCTGTGCGCAAAGCAACTTTTATGGGGATATAAGTACTCCTGGCAAGATAACTCTGGGGGTTAATGCTCCTGCTGCAGAGATCTGTGCACAAAGCAACTTTTAGGGGATAATAGTACTCTATGCAAGATAACTCTGGAGGTTAATGCTCCCGCTGCAGAGATCTTTGCTCAAAGCAAATTTTATGGGACAGTACTCCAGGCAAAATTCCTTTAGGGGTTAATGCTTCTGCTGCAGAGATCTGTGCGCCCAGCAAATTTTGGGGGACTGTACTCCTGGCAAGATAACTCTGGGGGTTAATGCTCCTGCTGCAGACATCTGTGCACAAAACAACTTTTAAGGGTAATAGAATTCCTGGCAAGATAACTCTGGGGGTTAATGCTCCTGCTGCAGAGATCTGTGTGCAAAGCAACTTTTAGGGGATAATACTACTCCAGGCAAGATAACTCTGGGGGTTAATGCTCCTGCTGCAGAGATCTTTGCGCAAAGCAGCTTTTTTGGGGACAGTACTCATGGCAAGATACCTCTGGGGGTTACTGCTTCTGCTGCAGAGATCTGTGCGCCCAGCAACTTTTAGGGGACTGTACTCCTGCTAAGAGAACTCTGGGGGTTAATGCTCCTGCTGCAGACATCTGTGCGCCCAGCATCTTTTAGGGGACTTTATTCCTGGGAAGATAACTCTGGGGGTTAATGCTCCTGCTGCAGAGATCATTTGTGCGCAAAGCAACTTTTAGGGGATAGTAGTACTCCTGACAAGATAACTCTGGGGGTTAATGCTCCTGCTCCGGAGATCATCTGTGCGCAAAGCAACTTTTAGGGGATAGTAGTAACCCTGGCAAGATAACTCTGGGGGTTAATGCACCTGCTGCGGAGATCATCTGTGGACAAAGCAACTTTTAGGGGATAGTAGTACTCCTGGCAAGATAACTCTAGGGGTTAATGCTCCTGCTGCGGAGATCATCTGTGCACAAAGCTAACTTTTAGGGGTTAATACTACTCCTGGCAAGATACATCTGGGGGTTAATGTTCCTGCTACAGAGTTATGTGTGCGCTGCAACTTTTAGGGGACTGTACTCCTGGCTAGATAACTCTGTGGGTTAATGCTCCTGCTGCAGAGATCTGTGCCCAAAGCAACCTTTAGGGGATATTAGTACTTCTGGCAAGATAACTCTGGGGGTTAATGCTCCGGCTACAGAGATCTGGGCGCAAAGCAACTTTTAGGGGATAATAGTACTCCTGGCAAGATAACTCTGGGGTTAATGCTCCTGCTGCAGAGATCAGTAGGCGCAGCAACTTTTAGGGGACTGTACTGCTGGGGAGATAACTCTGGGGGTTAATGCTCCTGCTGCAGAGATCTGTGCGCAAAGCAACTTTTAGGGGATATTAGTGCTTCTGGCAAGATAACCCTCGGGGTTAATGCTCCTGCTGCAGAGATCTGTGCGCAAAGCAACTTTTATGGGGATATAAGTACTCCTGGCAAGATAACTCTGGGGGTTAATGCTCCTGCTGCAGAGATCTGTGCACAAAGCAACTTTTAGGGGATAATAGTACTCTATGCAAGATAACTCTGGAGGTTAATGCTCCCGCTGCAGAGATCTTTGCTCAAAGCAACTTTTATGGGACAGTACTCCAGGCAAAATTCCTTTAGGGGTTAATGCTTCTGCTGCAGAGATCTGTGCGCCCAGCAAATTTTGGGGGACTGTACTCCTGGCAAGATAACTCTGGGGGTTAATGCTCCTGCTGCAGACATCTGTGCACAAAACAACTTTTAAGGGTAATAGAATTCCTGGCAAGATAACTCTGGGGGTTAATGCTCCTGCTGCAGAGATCTGTGTGCAAAGCAACTTTTAGGGGATAATACTACTCCAGGCAAGATAACTCTGGGGGTTAATGCTCCTGCTGCAGAGATCTTTGCGCAAAGCAGCTTTTTTGGGGACAGTACTCATGGCAAGATACCTCTGGGGGTTACTGCTTCTGCTGCAGAGATCTGTGCGCAAAGCTAACTTTTAGGGGTTAATACTACTCCTGGCAAGATTCATCTGGGGGTTAATGTTCCTGCTACAGAGTTAGGTGTGCCCAGCAACTTTTAGGGGACTGTACTCCTGGCGAGATAACTCTGGGGGTTAATGCTCCTGCTGCAGAAACCTGTGCACCCGGCAAATTTTAGGGGACTGTATTCCGGCAAGTAAGCTCTGGTGGTTAATGCTCCTTTTGCATAGATCTGTACGCAAAGCAACTTTTAGGGGATATTACTACTTCTGGCAAGATAACTGTGGGGGTTAATGCTCCTGCTGCAGAGATCTGTGGGTGCAGCAACTTTTAGGGGACTGTACTCCTGGCAAGATAACTCTGGGGGTTAATGCTCCTGCTGCAGAGATCTGTGCGCAAAGCAACTTTTAGGGGATATTAGTGCTTCAGGCAAGATAACTCTGGGGGTTAATGCTCCTGCTGCAGAGATTTATGCGCAAAGCAACTTTTAGGGAACTATACTCCTGGCAAGATAACTCTGGGGGTTAATGCTCCTGCTGCAGAGATCTGAGTGCAAAGCAACTTTTAGGGGATAATAGTACTCCTGGCAAGATAACTCAGGCAATTAATGCTCCTGCTGCAGAGATCTATGCGCAAAGCAACTTTTAGGGAACTATACTCCTGGCAAGATAACTCTGGGGGTTAATGCTCCTGCTGCAGAGATCTGTGCGCAAAGCAACTTTTAAGGGATAATAGTACTCCTGGCAAGATAACTCTGGGGGTTAATGCTCCTGCTGCAGAGATCTGTGCGCAAAGCAACTTTTAGGGGATATTAGTACTTCTGGCAAGATAACTCTGGGGGTTAATGCTCCGGCTACAGAGATCTGGGCGCAAAGCAACTTTTAGCGGATAATACCACTCCTGGCAAGATAACTCTGGGGTTAATGGTCCTGCTGCAGAGATCTGTGGGCGCAGCAACTTTTAGGGGACTGTACTCCTGGCAAGATAACTCTGGGGGTTAATGCTCCTGCTGCAGAGATCTGTGCGCAAATCAACTTTTAGGGGATATTAGTGCTTCTGGCAAGATACCTCTGGGGGTTAATGCTCCTGCTGCAGATATCTGTGCGCAAAGCAACTTTTAGGGAACTATACTCCGGGCTAGATAACTCTGGGGGTTAATGCTCCTTCTGCAGAGATCTGTGCGCAAAGCAACTTTTAAGGGATAATAGTACTCCTGGCAAGATAACTCTGGGGGTTAATGCTCCTGCTGCAGAGATCTGTGTGCAAAGCAACTTTTAGGGGATATTAGTACTTCTGGCAAGATAACTCTGGGGGTTAATGCTCCGGCTATAGAGATCTGGGCGCAAAGCAACTTTTAGCGGATAATACTACTCCTGGCAAGATAACTCTGGGGTTAATGGTCCTGCTGCAGAGATCTGTGGGCGCAGCAACTTTTAGGGGACTGTACTCCTGGCAAGATAACTCTGGGGGTTAATGCTCCTGTTGCAGAGATCTGTGCGCAAAGCAACTTTTAGGGGATATTAGTGCTTCTGGCAAGATACCTCTGGGGGTTAATGCTCCTGCTGCAGATATCTGTGCGCAAAGCAACTTTTAGGGAACTATACTTCTGGCTAGATAACTCTGGAGGTTAATGCTCCTGCTGCAGAGATCTCAGTGCAAAGCAGCTTTTAGGGGATAATAGTACTCCTGGCAAGATAACTCAGGCAATTAATGCTCCTGCTGAAGAGATCTATGCGCAAAGCAACCTTTAGGGAACTATACTCCTGGCAAGATAACTCTGGGGGTTGATGCTCCTGCTGCAGACATCTGTGCGCAAAGCAACTTTTAAGGGATAATAGTACTGCTGGCAAGATAACTCTGGGGGTTAATGCTCCTGCTGCAGAGATCTGTGTGCAAAGCAACTTTTAGGGGATAATAGTACTCCAGGCAAGATAACTCTGGGGGTTAATGCTCCTGCTGCAGAGATCTTTGCGCAAAGCAGCTTTTAGGGGACAGTACTCCTGGCAAGATACCTCTGGGGGTTAATGCTTCTGCTGCAGAGATCTGTGTGCAAAGCTAAATTTTAGGGGTTAATACTACTCCTGGCATGATACATCTGGGGGTTAATGTTCCTGCTACAGAATTATGTGCGCCCAGCAACTTTTAGGGGACTGTACTCCTGGTGGGATAACTCTGGGGGTTAATGCTCCTGCTGCAGAGATCTGTGCACCCGGCAACTATTAGGGGACTGTATTGCTGGCAAGAAAGCTCTGGTGGTTAATGCTCCTTTTGCATAGATCTGTACGCAAAACAACTTTTAGGGGATATTAGTACTTCTGGCAAGAAAACTGTGGGGGTTAATGCTCCTGCTGCAGAGATCTGTGCGCGCGGCAACTTTTAGGGGACTGTACTCCTGGCAACATAACTCTGGGGGTTAATGCTCCTGCTGCAGAGATCTGTACGCAAAGCAACTTTTAGGGGATATTAGTACTTCTGGCAAGATAACTGTGGGGGTTAATGCTCCTGCTGCAGAGATCTGTGCGCGCTGCAACTTTTAGGGGACTGTACTCCTGGCAAGATAACTCTGGGGGTTAATGCTCCTGCTGCAGAGATCTGTGCGCAAAGCAACTTTTAGGGGATATTAGTACTTGTGGCAAGATAACTCTGGGGGTAAATGCTCCGGCTACAGAGATCTGGGCGCAAAGCAACTTTTAGGGGATAATAGTACTCCTGGCAAGATAACTCTGGGGTTAATGCTCTTGCTGCAGAGATCTGTGGGCGCAGCAACTTTTAGGGGACTGTACTCCTGGCAAGATAACTCTGGGGGTTAATGCTCCTGCTGCACAGATCTGTGCACAAAGCAACTTTTAGGGGATATTAGTGCTTCTGGCAAGATAACTCTGGGGGTTAATGCTCCTGCTGCAGAGATCTGTGCGCAAAGCAACTTTTAGGGGATATAAGTACTCCTGGCAAGATAACTCTGGGGGTTAATGCTCCTGCTGCAGAGATCTGTGCGCAAAGCAACTTTTAGGGGATAATAGTACTCCATGCAAGATAATTCTGGAGGTTAATGCTCCCGCTTCAGAGATCTTTGCTCAAAACAACTTTTATGGGACAGTACTCCAGGCAAGATTCCTCTAGGGGTTAATGCTTCTGCTGCAGAGATCTGTGCGCACAGCACATTTTTTGGGACTATACTCCTGGCAAGATAACTCTGGGGGTTAATGCTCCTGCTGCAGACATCTTTGCACAAAACAACTTTTAGGGATAATATTACTCCATGCAAGATAACTCTGGGGGTTAATGCTCTTGCTGCAGAGATCTTTGCTCCAAGCAACTTTTATGGGACAGTACTCCAGGCAAGATTCCTCTAGGAGTTAATGCTTCTGCTGCAGAGATCTGGGCACCCAGCAAATTTTGGGGGACTGTACTCCTGGCAAGAAAAATGGGGGGGTTAATGCTCCTGCTGCAGAGATCTGTGCACAAAGCAAATTTTAAGGGATAATATTACTCCTGGCAAGATAACTCTGGGGGGTTAATGCTCCTGCTGCAGAGATCTGTGCGCAAAGCAACTTTTAGGGGATAATAGTACTCCTGGCGAGATAACTCTGGGGGTTAATGCTCCTGCTGCAGAAACCTGTGCGCCCTGCAACTTTTAGGGGACTGTATTCCTGGCAAGAAAGCTCTGGTGGTTAATGCTCCTTCTGCAGAGATCTGTATGCAAAGCAATTTTTAGGGGATATTAGTACTTCTGCCAAGATAACTGTGGGGTAATGCTCCTGCTGCAGAGATCTGTGCGTGCGGCAACTTTTAGGGGACTGTACTCCTGGCAAGATAACTCTGGGGGTTAATGCTCCTGCTGCAGAGATCTGTGCGCAAAGCAACTTTTAGGGGATATTAATACTTCTGTCAAGATAACTCTGGGGGTTAATGCTCCGGCTACAGAGATCTGGGCGCAAAGCAACTTTTAAGGGATAATAGTACTCCTGGCAAGATAACTCTGGAGTTAATGCTCCTGCTGCAGAGATCTGTGGGCGTAGAAACTTTTAGGGGACTGTACTCCTGGCAAGATAACTCTGGAGGTTAATGCTCCTGCTGCAGAGATCTGTGCGCAAGGCAACTTTTAGGGTATAATAGTACTCCATGCAAGATAACTCTGGGGGTTAATGCTCCTGCTGCAGAGATCTTTGCTCAAAGCAACTTTTATGGGACAGTACTCCAGGCAAGATTCCTCTAGGGGTTAATGCTTCTGCTGTAGCGATCTGTGCGCCCAGCAATTTTTTGGGGACTGTACTTCTGGCAAGATAAATGGGGGGGGTTAATGCTCCTGCAGCAGAGATCTGTTCACAAAGCAACTTTTAAGGGATAATAGTACTCCTGGCAAGATAACTCTGGGGGTTAATGCTCCTGCTGCAGAGATCTGTGCGCAAAGCAACTTTTAGGGGATAATAGTACTCCATGCAAGATAACTCTGGGGGTTAATGCTCCTGCTGCAGGGATCTTTGCTCAAAGCAACTTTTATGGGACAGTACTCCAGGCAAGATTCCTCTAGGGGTTAATGCTTCTGCTGCTGAGATCTGTGCACCCAGCAAATGTTTGGGGACTGTACTCCTGACAAGATAACTCTGGGGGTTAATGCTCCTGCTGCAGAGATCTGTGTGCAAAGTTAACTTTTAGGGGTTAATACTACTCCTGGCAAGATACATCTGGGGGTTAATGTTCCTGCTACAGAGTTATGTGCGCCCAGCAACTTTTAGGGGACTGTACTCCTGGCGAGATAATTCTGGGGGTTAATGCTCCTGCTGCAGAGATCTGTGTGCAAAGCAACTTTTAGGGGATATTAGTACTTCTGGCAAGATAACTCTGGGGGTTAATGCTCCGGCTATAGAGATCTGGGCGCAAAGCAACTTTTAGCGGATAATACTACTCCTAGCAAGATAACTCTGGGGTTAATGGTCCTGCTGCAGAGATCTGTGGGCGCAGCAACTTTTAGGGGACTGTACTCCTGGCAAGATAACTCTGGGGGTTAATGCTCCTGCTGCAGAGATCTGTGCGCAAAGCAACTTTTAGGGGATATTAGTGCTTCTGGCAAGATACCTCTGGGGGTTAATGCTCCTGCTGCAGATATCTGTGCGCAAAGCAACTTTTAGGGAACTATACTTCTGGCTAGATAACTCTGGAGGTTAATGCTCCTGCTGCAGAGATCTCAGTGCAAAGCAGCTTTTAGGGGATAATAGTACTCCTGGCAAGATAACTCAGGCAATTAATGCTCCTGCTGCAGAGATCTATGCGCAAAGCAACCTTTAGGGAACTATACTCCTGGCAAGATAACTCTGGGGGTTGATGCTCCTGCTGCAGATATCTGTGCGCAAAGCAACTTTTAAGGGATAATAGTACTGCTGGCAAGATAACTCTGGGGGTTAATGCTCCTGCTGCAGAGATCTGTGTGCAAAGCAACTTTTAGGGGATATTAGTGCTTCTGGCAAGATAACTCTGGGGGTTAATGCTCCTGCTGCAGAGATCTGTGCGCAAAGCAACTTTTAGGGGATATAAGTACTCCTGGCAAGATAACTCTGGGGGTTAATGCTCCTGCTGCAGAGATCTGTGCGCAAAGCAACTTTTAGGGGATAATAGTACTCCATGCAAGATAATTCTGGAGGTTAATGCTCCCGCTTCAGAGATCTTTGCTCAAAACAACTTTTATGGGACAGTACTCCAGGCAAGATTCCTCTAGGGGTTAATGCTTCTGCTGCAGAGATCTGTGCGCACAGCACATTTTTTGGGACTATACTCCTGGCAAGATAACTCTGGGGGTTAATGCTCCTGCTGCAGACATCTTTGCACAAAACAACTTTTAGGGATAATATTACTCCATGCAAGATAACTCTGGGGGTTAATGCTCTTGCTGCAGAGATCTTTGCTCCAAGCAACTTTTATGGGACAGTACTCCAGGCAAGATTCCTCTAGGAGTTAATGCTTCTGCTGCAGAGATCTGTGCACCCAGCAAATTTTGGGGGACTGTACTCCTGGCAAGAAAAATGGGGGGGTTAATGCTCCTGCTGCAGAGATCTGTGCAGAAAGCAAATTTTAAGGGATAATATTACTCCTGGCAAGATAACTCTGGGGGGTTAATGCTCCTGCTGCAGAGATCTGTGCGCAAAGCAACTTTTAGGGGATAATAGTACTCCTGGCGAGATAACTGTGGGGGTTAATGCTCCTGCTGCAGAGATCTGTGCGCGCTGCAACTTTTAGGGGACTGTACTCCTTGCAAGATAACTCTGGGGGTTAATGCTCCTGCTGCAGAGATCTGTGCGCAAAGCAACTTTTAGGGGATATTAGTACTTATGGCAAGATAACTCTGGGGGTAAATGCTCCGGCTACAGAGATCTGGGCGCAAAGCAACTTTTAGGGGATAATAGTACTCCTGGCAAGATAACTCTGGGGTTAATGCTCTTGCTGCAGAGATCTGTGGGCGCAGCAACTTTTAGGGGACTGTACTCCTGGCAAGATAACTCTGGGGGTTAATGCTCCTGCTGCAGAGATCTGTGCACAAAGCAACTTTTAGGGGATATTAGTGCTTCCGGCAAGATAACTCTGGGGGTTAATGCTCCTGCTGCAGAGATCTGTGCGCAAAGCAACTTTTAGGGGATATAAGTACTCTTGGCACGATAACTCTGGGGGTTAATGCTCCTGCTGCAGAGATCTGTGCGCAAAGCAACTTTTAGGGGATAATAGTACTCCATCCATGATAACTCTGGAGGTTAATGCTCCCGCTGCAGAGATCTTTGCTCAAAACAACTTTTATGGAACAGTACTCCAGGCAGGATTCCTCTAGGGGTTAATGCTTCTGCTGCAGAGATCTGTGCGCCCTGCAAATTTTTTGGGACTGTACTCCTGGCAAGATAACTCTGGGGGTTAATGCTCCTGCTGCAGACATCTGTGCACAAAACAACTTTTAAGGGATAATAGTATTCCTGGCAAGATAACTCTGGGGGTTAATGCTCCTGCTGCAGAGATCTGAGTGCAAAGCAACTTTTAGGGGATAATAGTACTCCTGGCAAGATAACTCAGGCAATTAATGCTCCTGCTGCAGAGATCTATGCGCAAAGCAACTTTTAGGGAACTATACTCCTGGCAAGATAACTCTGGGGGTTAATGCTCCTGCTGCAGAGATCTGTGCGCAAAGCAACTTTTAAGGGATAATAGTACTCCTGGCAAGATAACTCTGGGGGTTAATGCTCCTGCTGCAGAGATCTGTGCGCAAAGCAACTTTTAGGGGATATTAGTACTTCTGGCAAGATAACTCTGGGGGTTAATGCTCCGGCTACAGAGATCTGGGCGCAAAGCAACATTTAGCGGATAATACCACTCCTGGCAAGATAACTCTGGGGTTAATGGTCCTGCTGCAGAGATCTGTGGGCACAGCAACTTTTAGGGGACTGTACTCCTGGCAAGATAACTCTGGGGGTTAATGCTCCTGCTGCAGAGATCTGTGCGCAAAGCAACTTTTAGGGGATATTAGTGCTTCAGGCAAGATAACTCTGGGGGTTAATGCTCCTGCTGCAGAGATTTATGCGCAAAGCAACTTTTAGGGAACTATACTCCTGGCAAGATAACTCTGGGGGTTAATGCTCCTGCTGCAGAGATCTGAGTGCAAAGCAACTTTTAGGGGATAATAGTACTCCTGGCAAGATAACTCAGGCAATTAATGCTCCTGCTGCAGAGATCTATGCGCAAAGCAACTTTTAGGGAACTATACTCCTGGCAAGATAACTCTGGGGGTTAATGCTCCTGCTGCAGAGATTTGTGCGCAAAGCAACTTTTAAGGGATAATAGTACTCCTGGCAAGATAACTCTGGGGGTTAATGCTCCTGCTGCAGAGATCTGTGCGCAAAGCAACTTTTAGGGGATATTAGTACTTCTGGCAAGATAACTCTGGGGGTTAATGCTCCGGCTACAGAGATCTGGGCGCAAAGCAACTTTTAGCGGATAATACCACTCCTGGCAAGATAACTCTGGGGTTAATGGTCCTGCTGCAGAGATCTGTGGGCGCAGCAACTTTTAGGGGACTGTACTCCTGGCAAGATAACTCTGGGGGTTAATGCTCCTGCTGCAGAGATCTGTGCGCAAATCAACTTTTAGGGGATATTAGTGCTTCTGGCAAGATACCTCTGGGGGTTAATGCTCCTGCTGCAGATATCTGTGCGCAAAGCAACTTTTAGGGAACTATACTCCGGGCTAGATAACTCTGGGGGTTAATGCTCCTTCTGCAGAGATCTGTGCGCAAAGCAACTTTTAAGGGATAATAGTACTCCTGGCAAGATAACTCTGGGGGTTAATGCTCCTGCTGCAGAGATCTGTGTGCAAAGCAACTTTTAGGGGATATTAGTACTTCTGGCAAGATAACTCTGGGGGTTAATGCTCCGGCTATAGAGATCTGGGCGCAAAGCAACTTTTAGCGGATAATACTACTCCTGGCAAGATAACTCTGGGGTTAATGGTCCTGCTGCAGAGATCTGTGGGCGCAGCAACTTTTAGGGGACTGTACTCCTGGCAAGATAACTCTGGGGGTTAATGCTCCTGTTGCAGAGATCTGTGCGCAAAGCAACTTTTAGGGGATATTAGTGCTTCTGGCAAGATACCTCTGGGGGTTAATGCTACTGCTGCAGATATCTGTGCGCAAAGCAACTTTTAGGGAACTATACTTCTGGCTAGATAACTCTGGAGGTTAATGCTCCTGCTGCAGAGATCTCAGTGCAAAGCAGCTTTTAGGGGATAATAGTACTCCTGGCAAGATAACTCAGGCAATTAATGCTCCTGCTGAAGAGATCTATGCGCAAAGCAACCTTTAGGGAACTATACTCCTGGCAAGATAACTCTGGGGGTTGATGCTCCTGCTGCAGACATCTGTGCGCAAAGCAACTTTTAAGGGATAATAGTACTGCTGGCAAGATAACTCTGGGGGTTAATGCTCCTGCTGCAGAGATCTGTGTGCAAAGCAACTTTTAGGGGATAATAGTACTCCAGGCAAGATAACTCTGGGGGTTAATGCTCCTGCTGCAGAGATCTTTGCGCAAAGCAGCTTTTAGGGGACAGTACTCCTGGCAAGATACCTCTGGGGGTTAATGCTTCTGCTGCAGAGATCTGTGTGCAAAGCTAAATTTTAGGGGTTAATACTACTCCTGGCATGATACATCTGGGGGTTAATGTTCCTGCTACAGAATTATGTGCGCCCAGCAACTTTTAGGGGACTGTACTCCTGGTGGGATAACTCTGGGGGTTAATGCTCCTGCTGCAGAGATCTGTGCACCCGGCAACTATTAGGGGACTGTATTGCTGGCAAGAAAGCTCTGGTGGTTAATGCTCCTTTTGCATAGATCTGTACGCAAAACAACTTTTAGGGGATATTAGTGCTTCTGGCAAGATAACTCTGGGGGTTAATGCTCCTGCTGCAGAGATCTGTGCGCAAAGCAACTTTTAGGGGACTGTACTCCTGGCAACATAACTCTGGGCGTTAATGCTCCTGCTGCAGAGATCTGTACGCAAAGCAACTTTTAGGGGATATTAGTACTTCTGGCAAGATAACTGTGGGGGTTAATGCTCCTGCTGCAGAGATCTGTGCGCGCTGCAACTTTTAGGGGACTGTACTCCTGGCAAGATAACTCTGGGGGTTAATGCTCCTGCTGCAGAGATCTGTGCGCAAAGCAACTTTTAGGGGATATTAGTACTTGTGGCAAGATAACTCTGGGGGTAAATGCTCCGGCTACAGAGATCTGGGCGCAAAGCAACTTTTAGGGGATAATAGTACTCCTGGCAAGATAACTCTGGGGTTAATGCTCTTGCTGCAGAGATCTGTGGGCGCAGCAACTTTTAGGGGACTGTACTCCTGGCAAGATAACTCTGGGGGTTAATGCTCCTGCTGCACAGATCTGTGCACAAAGCAACTTTTAGGGGATATTAGTGCTTCTGGCAAGATAACTCTGGGGGTTAATGCTCCTGCTGCAGAGATCTGTGCGCAAAGCAACTTTGAGGGGATATAAGTACTCCTGGCAAGATAACTCTGGGGGTTAATGCTCCTGCTGCAGAGATCTGTGCGCAAAGCAACTTTTAGGGGATAATAGTACTCCATGCAAGATAATTCTGGAGGTTAATGCTCCCGCTTCAGAGATCTTTGCTCAAAACAACTTTTATGGGACAGTACTCCAGGCAAGATTCCTCTAGGGGTTAATGCTTCTGCTGCAGAGATCTGTGCGCACAGCACATTTTTTGGGACTATACTCCTGGCAAGATAACTCTGGGGGTTAATGCTCCTGCTGCAGACATCTTTGCACAAAACAACTTTTAGGGATAATATTACTCCATGCAAGATAACTCTGGGGGTTAATGCTCTTGCTGCAGAGATCTTTGCTCCAAGCAACTTTTATGGGACAGTACTCCAGGCAAGATTCCTCTAGGAGTTAATGCTTCTGCTGCAGAGATCTGTGCACCCAGCAAATTTTGGGGGACTGTACTCCTGGCAAGAAAAATGGGGGGGTTAATGCTCCTGCTGCAGAGATCTGTGCACAAAGCAAATTTTAAGGGATAATATTACTCCTGGCAAGATAACTCTGGGGGGTTAATGCTCCTGCTGCAGAGATCTGTGCGCAAAGCAACTTTTAGGGGATAATAGTACTCCTGGCGAGATAACTCTGGGGGTTAATGCTCCTGCTGCAGAAACCTGTGCGCCCTGCAACTTTTAGGGGACTGTATTCCTGGCAAGAAAGCTCTGGTGGTTAATGCTCCTTCTGCAGAGATCTGTATGCAAAGCAATTTTTAGGGGATATTAGTACTTCTGCCAAGATAACTGTGGGGTAATGCTCCTGCTGCAGAGATCTGTGCGTGCGGCAACTTTTAGGGGACTGTACTCCTGGCAAGATAACTCTGGGGGTTAATGCTCCTGCTGCAGAGATCTGTGCGCAAAGCAACTTTTAGGGGATATTAATACTTCTGTCAAGATAACTCTGGGGGTTAATGCTCCGGCTACAGAGATCTGGGCGCAAAGCAACTTTTAAGGGATAATAGTACTCCTGGCAAGATAACTCTGGAGTTAATGCTCCTGCTGCAGAGATCTGTGGGCGTAGAAACTTTTAGGGGACTGTACTCCTGGCAAGATAACTCTGGAGGTTAATGCTCCTGCTGCAGAGATCTGTGCGCAAGGCAACTTTTAGGGGATAATAGTACTCCATGCAAGATAACTCTGGGGGTTAATGCTCCTGCTGCAGAGATCTTTGCTCAAAGCAACTTTTATGGGACAGTACTCCAGGCAAGATTCCTCTAGGGGTTAATGCTTCTGCTGTAGCGATCTGTGCGCCCAGCAATTTTTTGGGGACTGTACTTCTGGCAAGATAAATGGGGGGGGTTAATGCTCCTGCAGCAGAGATCTGTTCACAAAGCAACTTTTAAGGGATAATAGTACTCCTGGCAAGATAACTCTGGGGGTTAATGCTCCTGCTGCAGAGATCTGTGCGCAAAGCAACTTTTAGGGGATAATAGTACTCCATGCAAGATAACTCTGGGGGTTAATGCTCCTGCTGCAGGGATCTTTGCTCAAAGCAACTTTTATGGGACAGTACTCCAGGCAAGATTCCTCTAGGGGTTAATGCTTCTGCTGCTGAGATCTGTGCACCCAGCAAATGTTTGGGGACTGTACTCCTGACAAGATAACTCTGGGGGTTAATGCTCCTGCTGCAGAGATCTGTGTGCAAAGCTAACTTTTAGGGGTTAATACTACTCCTGGCAAGATACATCTGGGGGTTAATGTTCCTGCTACAGAGTTATGTGCGCCCAGCAACTTTTAGGGGACTGTACTCCTGGCGAGATAATTCTGGGGGTTAATGCTCCTGCTGCAGAGATCTGTGTGCAAAGCAACTTTTAGGGGATATTAGTACTTCTGGCAAGATAACTCTGGGGGTTAATGCTCCGGCTATAGAGATCTGGGCGCAAAGCAACTTTTAGCGGATAATACTACTCCTAGCAAGATAACTCTGGGGTTAATGGTCCTGCTGCAGAGATCTGTGGGCGCAGCAACTTTTAGGGGACTGTACTCCTGGCAAGATAACTCTGGGGGTTAATGCTCCTGCTGCAGAGATCTGTGCGCAAAGCAACTTTTAGGGGATATTAGTGCTTCTGGCAAGATACCTCTGGGGGTTAATGCTCCTGCTGCAGATATCTGTGCGCAAAGCAACTTTTAGGGAACTATACTTCTGGCTAGATAACTCTGGAGGTTAATGCTCCTGCTGCAGAGATCTCAGTGCAAAGCAGCTTTTAGGGGATAATAGTACTCCTGGCAAGATAACTCAGGCAATTAATGCTCCTGCTGCAGAGATCTATGCGCAAAGCAACCTTTAGGGAACTATACTCCTGGCAAGATAACTCTGGGGGTTGATGCTCCTGCTGCAGATATCTGTGCGCAAAGCAACTTTTAAGGGATAATAGTACTGCTGGCAAGATAACTCTGGGGGTTAATGCTCCTGCTGCAGAGATCTGTGTGCAAAGCAACTTTTAGGGGATATTAGTGCTTCTGGCAAGATAACTCTGGGGGTTAATGCTCCTGCTGCAGAGATCTGTGCGCAAAGCAACTTTTAGGGGATATAAGTACTCCTGGCAAGATAACTCTGGGGGTTAATGCTCCTGCTGCAGAGATCTGTGCGCAAAGCAACTTTTAGGGGATAATAGTACTCCATGCAAGATAATTCTGGAGGTTAATGCTCCCGCTTCAGAGATCTTTGCTCAAAACAACTTTTATGGGACAGTACTCCAGGCAAGATTCCTCTAGGGGTTAATGCTTCTGCTGCAGAGATCTGTGCGCACAGCACATTTTTTGGGACTATACTCCTGGCAAGATAACTCTGGGGGTTAATGCTCCTGCTGCAGACATCTTTGCACAAAACAACTTTTAGGGATAATATTACTCCATGCAAGATAACTCTGGGGGTTAATGCTCTTGCTGCAGAGATCTTTGCTCCAAGCAACTTTTATGGGACAGTACTCCAGGCAAGATTCCTCTAGGAGTTAATGCTTCTGCTGCAGAGATCTGTGCACCCAGCAAATTTTGGGGGACTGTACTCCTGGCAAGAAAAATGGGGGGGTTAATGCTCCTGCTGCAGAGATCTGTGCAGAAAGCAAATTTTAAGGGATAATATTACTCCTGGCAAGATAACTCTGGGGGGTTAATGCTCCTGCTGCAGAGATCTGTGCGCAAAGCAACTTTTAGGGGATAATAGTACTCCTGGCGAGATAACTGTGGGGGTTAATGCTCCTGCTGCAGAGATCTGTGCGCGCTGCAACTTTTAGGGGACTGTACTCCTTGCAAGATAACTCTGGGGGTTAATGCTCCTGCTGCAGAGATCTGTGCGCAAAGCAACTTTTAGGGGATATTAGTACTTATGGCAAGATAACTCTGGGGGTAAATGCTCCGGCTACAGAGATCTGGGCGCAAAGCAACTTTTAGG
This sequence comes from Pleurodeles waltl, assembly GCF_031143425.1. Classification (NCBI taxonomy): domain Eukaryota; kingdom Metazoa; phylum Chordata; class Amphibia; order Caudata; family Salamandridae; genus Pleurodeles; species Pleurodeles waltl. The sequence continues at coordinate 1,714,003,841 of NC_090445.1, read as the reverse complement.
GGATAATAGTACTCCTGGCAAGATAACTCTGGGGTTAATGCTCTTGCTGCAGAGATCTGTGGGCGCAGCAACTTTTAGGGGACTGTACTCCTGGCAAGATAACTCTGGGGGTTAATGCTCCTGCTGCAGAGATCTGTGCGCAAAGCAACTTTTAGGGGATAATAGTACTCCATCCATGATAACTCTGGAGGTTAATGCTCCCGCTGCAGAGATCTTTGCTCAAAACAACTTTTATGGAACAGTACTCCAGGCAGGATTCCTCTAGGGGTTAATGCTTCTGCTGCAGAGATCTGTGCGCCCTGCAAATTTTTTGGGACTGTACTCCTGGCAAGATAACTCTGGGGGTTAATGCTCCTGCTGCAGACATCTGTGCACAAAACAACTTTTAAGGGATAATAGTATTCCTGGCAAGATAACTCTGGGGGTTAATGCTCCTGCTGCAGAGATCTGAGTGCAAAGCAACTTTTAGGGGATAATAGTACTCCTGGCAAGATAACTCAGGCAATTAATGCTCCTGCTGCAGAGATCTATGCGCAAAGCAACTTTTAGGGAACTATACTCCTGGCAAGATAACTCTGGGGGTTAATGCTCCTGCTGCAGAGATCTGTGCGCAAAGCAACTTTTAAGGGATAATAGTACTCCTGGCAAGATAACTCTGGGGGTTAATGCTCCTGCTGCAGAGATCTGTGCGCAAAGCAACTTTTAGGGGATATTAGTACTTCTGGCAAGATAACTCTGGGGGTTAATGCTCCGGCTACAGAGATCTGGGCGCAAAGCAACATTTAGCGGATAATACCACTCCTGGCAAGATAACTCTGGGGTTAATGGTCCTGCTGCAGAGATCTGTGGGCACAGCAACTTTTAGGGGACTGTACTCCTGGCAAGATAACTCTGGGGGTTAATGCTCCTGCTGCAGAGATCTGTGCGCAAAGCAACTTTTAGGGGATATTAGTGCTTCAGGCAAGATAACTCTGGGGGTTAATGCTCCTGCTGCAGAGATTTATGCGCAAAGCAACTTTTAGGGAACTATACTCCTGGCAAGATAACTCTGGGGGTTAATGCTCCTGCTGCAGAGATCTGAGTGCAAAGCAACTTTTAGGGGATAATAGTACTCCTGGCAAGATAACTCAGGCAATTAATGCTCCTGCTGCAGAGATCTATGCGCAAAGCAACTTTTAGGGAACTATACTCCTGGCAAGATAACTCTGGGGGTTAATGCTCCTGCTGCAGAGATTTGTGCGCAAAGCAACTTTTAAGGGATAATAGTACTCCTGGCAAGATAACTCTGGGGGTTAATGCTCCTGCTGCAGAGATCTGTGCGCAAAGCAACTTTTAGGGGATATTAGTACTTCTGGCAAGATAACTCTGGGGGTTAATGCTCCGGCTACAGAGATCTGGGCGCAAAGCAACTTTTAGCGGATAATACCACTCCTGGCAAGATAACTCTGGGGTTAATGGTCCTGCTGCAGAGATCTGTGGGCGCAGCAACTTTTAGGGGACTGTACTCCTGGCAAGATAACTCTGGGGGTTAATGCTCCTGCTGCAGAGATCTGTGCGCAAATCAACTTTTAGGGGATATTAGTGCTTCTGGCAAGATACCTCTGGGGGTTAATGCTCCTGCTGCAGATATCTGTGCGCAAAGCAACTTTTAGGGAACTATACTCCGGGCTAGATAACTCTGGGGGTTAATGCTCCTTCTGCAGAGATCTGTGCGCAAAGCAACTTTTAAGGGATAATAGTACTCCTGGCAAGATAACTCTGGGGGTTAATGCTCCTGCTGCAGAGATCTGTGTGCAAAGCAACTTTTAGGGGATATTAGTACTTCTGGCAAGATAACTCTGGGGGTTAATGCTCCGGCTATAGAGATCTGGGCGCAAAGCAACTTTTAGCGGATAATACTACTCCTGGCAAGATAACTCTGGGGTTAATGGTCCTGCTGCAGAGATCTGTGGGCGCAGCAACTTTTAGGGGACTGTACTCCTGGCAAGATAACTCTGGGGGTTAATGCTCCTGTTGCAGAGATCTGTGCGCAAAGCAACTTTTAGGGGATATTAGTGCTTCTGGCAAGATACCTCTGGGGGTTAATGCTCCTGCTGCAGATATCTGTGCGCAAAGCAACTTTTAGGGAACTATACTTCTGGCTAGATAACTCTGGAGGTTAATGCTCCTGCTGCAGAGATCTCAGTGCAAAGCAGCTTTTAGGGGATAATAGTACTCCTGGCAAGATAACTCAGGCAATTAATGCTCCTGCTGAAGAGATCTATGCGCAAAGCAACCTTTAGGGAACTATACTCCTGGCAAGATAACTCTGGGGGTTGATGCTCCTGCTGCAGACATCTGTGCGCAATGCAACTTTTAAGGGATAATAGTACTGCTGGCAAGATAACTCTGGGGGTTAATGCTCCTGCTGCAGAGATCTGTGTGCAAAGCAACTTTTAGGGGATAATAGTACTCCAGGCAAGATAACTCTGGGGGTTAATGCTCCTGCTGCAGAGATCTTTGCGCAAAGCAGCTTTTAGGGGACAGTACTCCTGGCAAGATACCTCTGGTGGTTAATGCTTCTGCTGCAGAGATCTGTGTGCAAAGCTAAATTTTAGGGGTTAATACTACTCCTGGCATGATACATCTGGGGGTTAATGTTCCTGCTACAGAATTATGTGCGCCCAGCAACTTTTAGGGGACTGTACTCCTGGTGGGATAACTCTGGGGGGTTAATGCTCCTGCTGCAGAGATCTGTGCACCCGGCAACTATTAGGGGACTGTATTGCTGGCAAGAAAGCTCTGGTGGTTAATGCTCCTTTTGCATAGATCTGTACGCAAAACAACTTTTAGGGGATATTAGTACTTCTGGCAAGAAAACTGTGGGGGTTAATGCTCCTGCTGCAGAGATCTGTGCGCGCGGCAACTTTTAGGGGACTGTACTCCTGGCAACATAACTCTGGGGGTTAATGCTCCTGCTGCAGAGATCTGTACGCAAAGCAACTTTTAGGGGATATTAGTACTTCTGGCAAGATAACTGTGGGGGTTAATGCTCCTGCTGCAGAGATCTGTGCGCGCTGCAACTTTTAGGGGACTGTACTCCTGGCAAGATAACTCTGGGGGTTAATGCTCCTGCTGCAGAGATCTGTTGCGCAAAGCAACTTTTAGGGGATATTAGTACTTGTGGCAAGATAACTCTGGGGGTAAATGCTCCGGCTACAGAGATCTGGGCGCAAAGCAACTTTTAGGGGATAATAGTACTCCCTGGCAAGATAACTCTGGGGTTAATGTTCTTGCTTCAGAGATCTGTGGGCGCAGCAACTTTTAGGGGACTGTACTCCTGGCAAGATAACTCTGGGGGTTAATGCTCCTGCTGCACAGATCTGTGCACAAAGCAACTTTTAGGGGATATTAGTGCTTCTGGCAAGATAACTCTGGGGGTTAATGCTCCCTGCTGCAGAGATCTGTGCGCAAAGCAACTTTTAGGGGATATAAGTACTCCTGGCAAGATAACTCTGGGGGTTAATGCTCCTGCTGCAGAGATCTGTGCGCAAAGCAACTTTTAGGGGATAATAGTACTCCATGCAAGATAATTCTGGAGGTTAATGCTCCCGCTTCAGAGATCTTTGCTCAAAACAACTTTTATGGGGACAGTACTCCAGGCAAGATTCCTCTAGGGGTTAATGCTTCTGCTGCAGAGATCTGTGCGCACAGCACATTTTTTGGGACTATACTCCTGGCAAGATAACTCTGGGGGTTAATGCTCCTGCTGCAGACATCTTTGCACAAAACAACTTTTAGGGATAATATTACTCCATGCAAGATAACTCTGGGGGTTAATGCTCTTGCTGCAGAGATCTTTGCTCCAAGCAACTTTTATGGGGACAGTACTCCAGGCAAGATTCCTCTAGGAGTTAATGCTTCTGCTGCAGAGATCTGTGCACCCAGCAAATTTTGGGGGGACTGTACTCCTGGCAAGAAAAATGGGGGGGTTAATGCTCCTGCTGCAGAGATCTGTGCACAAAGCAAATTTTAAGGGATAATATTACTCCTGGCAAGATAACTCTGGGGGGTTAATGCTCCTGCTGCAGAGATCTGTGCGCAAAGCAACTTTTAGGGGATAATAGTACTCCTGGCGAGATAACTCTGGGGGTTAATGCTCCTGCTGCAGAAACCTGTGCGCCCTGCAACTTTTAGGGGACTGTATTCCTGGCAAGAAAGCTCTGGTGGTTAATGCTCCTTCTGCAGAGATCTGTATGCAAAGCAATTTTTAGGGGATATTAGTACTTCTGCCAAGATAACTGTGGGGTAATGCTCCTGCTGCAGAGATCTGTGCGTGCGGCAACTTTTAGGGGGACTGTACTCCTGGCAAGATAACTCTGGGGGTTAATGCTCCTGCTGCAGAGATCTGTGCGCAAAGCAACTTTTAGGGGATATTAATACTTCTGTCAAGATAACTCTGGGGGTTAATGCTCCGGCTACAGAGATCTGGGCGCAAAGCAACTTTTAAGGGATAATAGTACTCCTGGCAAGATAACTCTGGAGTTAATGCTCCTGCTGCAGAGATCTGTGGGCGTAGAAACTTTTAGGGGACTGTACTCCTGGCAAGATAACTCTGGAGGTTAATGCTCCTGCTGCAGAGATCTGTGCGCAAGGCAACTTTTAGGGGATAATAGTACTCCATGCAAGATAACTCTGGGGGTTAATGCTCCTGCTGCAGAGATCTTTGCTCAAAGCAACTTTTATGGGACAGTACTCCAGGCAAGATTCCTCTAGGGGTTAATGCTTCTGCTGTAGCGATCTGTGCGCCCAGCAATTTTTTGGGGACTGTACTTCTGGCAAGATAAATGGGGGGGGTTAATGCTCCTGCAGCAGAGATCTGTTCACAAAGCAACTTTTAAGGGATAATAGTACTCCTGGCAAGATAACTCTGGGGGTTAATTGCTCCTGCTGCAGAGATCTGTGCGCAAAGCAACTTTTAGGGGATAATAGTACTCCATGCAAGATAACTCTGGGGGTTAATGCTCCTGCTGCAGGGATCTTTGCTCAAAGCAACTTTTATGGGACAGTACTCCAGGCAAGATTCCTCTAGGGGTTAATGCTTCTGCTGCTGAGATCTGTGCACCCAGCAAATGTTTGGGGACTGTACTCCTGACAAGATAACTCTGGGGGTTAATGCTCCTGCTGCAGAGATCTGTGTGCAAAGCTAACTTTTAGGGGTTAATACTACTCCTGGCAAGATACATCTGGGGGTTAATGTTCCTGCTACAGAGTTATGTGCGCCCAGCAACTTTTAGGGGACTGTACTCCTGGCGAGATAATTCTGGGGGTTAATGCTCCTGCTGCAGAGATCTGTGTGCAAAGCAACTTTTAGGGGATATTAGTACTTCTGGCAAGATAACTCTGGGGGTTAATGCTCCGGCTATAGAGATCTGGGCGCAAAGCAACTTTTAGCGGATAATACTACTCCTAGCAAGATAACTCTGGGGTTAATGGTCCTGCTGCAGAGATCTGTGGGCGCAGCAACTTTTAGGGGACTGTACTCCTGGCAAGATAAACTCTGGGGGTTAATGCTCCTGCTGCAGAGATCTGTGCGCAAAGCAACTTTTAGGGGATATTAGTGCTTCTGGCAAGATACCTCTGGGGGTTAATGCTCCTGCTGCAGATATCTGTGCGCAAAGCAACTTTTAGGGAACTATACTTCTGGCTAGATAACTCTGGAGGTTAATGCTCCTGCTGCAGAGATCTCAGTGCAAAGCAGCTTTTAGGGGATAATAGTACTCCTGGCAAGATAACTCAGGCAATTAATGCTCCTGCTGCAGAGATCTATGCGCAAAGCAACCTTTAGGGAAACTATACTCCTGGCAAGATAACTCTGGGGATTGATGCTCCTGCTGCAGATATCTGTGCGCAAAGCAACTTTTAAGGGATAATAGTACTGCTGGCAAGATAACTCTGGGGGTTAATGCTCCTGCTGCAGAGATCTGTGTGCAAAGCAACTTTTAGGGGATATTAGTGCTTCTGGCAAGATAACTCTGGGGGTTAATGCTCCTGCTGCAGAGATCTGTGCGCAAAGCAACTTTTAGGGGATATAAGTACTCCTGGCAAGATAACTCTGGGGGTTAATGCTCCTGCTGCAGAGATCTGTGCGCAAAGCAACTTTTAGGGGATAATAGTACTCCATGCAAGATAATTCTGGAGGTTAATGCCTCCCGCTTCAGAGATCTTTGCTCAAAACAACTTTTATGGGACAGTACTCCAGGCAAGATTCCTCTAGGGGTTAATGCTTCTGCTGCAGAGATCTGTGCGCACAGCACATTTTTTGGGACTATACTCCTGGCAAGATAACTCTGGGGGTTAATGCTCCTGCTGCAGACATCTTTGCACAAAACAACTTTTAGGGATAATATTACTCCATGCAAGATAAACTCTGGGGGTTAATGCTCTTGCTGCAGAGATCTTTGCTCCAAGCAACTTTTATGGGACAGTACTCCAGGCAAGATTCCTCTAGGAGTTAATGCTTCTGCTGCAGAGATCTGTGCACCCAGCAAATTTTGGGGGACTGTACTCCTGGCAAGAAAAATGGGGGGGTTAATGCTCCTGCTGCAGAGATCTGTGCAGAAAGCAAATTTTAAGGGATAATATTACTCCTGGCAAGATAACTCTGGGGGGTTAATGCTCCTGCTGCAGAGATCTGTGCGCAAAGCAACTTTTAGGGGATAATAGTACTCCTGGCGAGATAACTGTGGGGGTTAATGCTCCTGCTGCAGAGATCTGTGCGCGCTGCAACTTTTAGGGGACTGTACTCCTTGCAAGATAACTCTGGGGGTTAATGCTCCTGCTGCAGAGATCTGTGCGCAAAGCAACTTTTAGGGGATATTAGTACTTATGGCAAGATAACTCTGGGGGTAAATGCTCCGGCTACAGAGATCTGGGCGCAAAGCAACTTTTAGGGGATAATAGTACTCCTGGCAAGATAACTCTGGGGTTAATGCTCTTGCTGCAGAGATCTGTGGGCGCAGCAACTTTTAGGGGACTGTACTCCTGGCAAGATAACTCTGGGGGTAGAGATCTGTGCACAAAGCAACTTTTAGGGGATATTAGTGCTTCCGGCAAGATAACTCTGGGGGTTAATGCTCCTGCTGCAGAGATCTGTGCGCAAAGCAACTTTTAGGGGATATAAGTACTCCTGGCACGATAACTCTGGGGGTTAATGCTCCTGCTGCAGAGATCTGTGCGCAAAGCAACTTTTAGGGGATAATAGTACTCCATCCATGATAACTCTGGAGGTTAATGCTCCCGCTGCAGAGATCTTTGCTCAAAACAACTTTTATGGAACAGTACTCCAGGCAGGATTCCTCTAGGGGTTAATGCTTCTGCTGCAGAGATCTGTGCGCCCTGCAAATTTTTGTGACTGTACTCCTGGCAAGATAACTGGGGGTTAATGCTCCTGCTGCAGACATCTGTGCACAAAACAACTTTTAAGGGATAATAGTATTCCTGGCAAGATAACTCTGGAGGTTAATGCTCCTGCTGCAGAGATCTTTGCGCAAAGCAGCTTTTTTGGCGACAGTACTCCTGGCAAGATACCTCTGGGGGTTAATGCTTCTGCTGCAGAGATCTGTGCGCAAAGCTAACTTTTAGGGGTTAATACTATTCCTGGCAAGATTAATCTGGGGGTTAATGTTCCTGCTACAGAGTTATGTGAGCCCAGCAACTTTTAGGGGACTGTACTCCTGGCGAGATAACTCTGGGGGTTAATGCTCCTGCTGCAGAAAACTGTGCACCCGGCAACTTTTAGGGGACTGTATTCCTGGCAAGTAAGCTCTGGTGGTTAATGCACCTCCTGCAGAGATCTCTACGCAAAGCAACTTTTAGGGGATATTACTACTTCTGGCAAGATAACTGTGGGGGTTAATGCTCCTGCTGCAGAGATCTGTGGGTGCAGCAACTTTTAGGGATATTAGTGCTTCGGGCAAGATAACTCTGGGGGTTAATGCTCCTGCTGCAGAGATTTATGCGCAAAGCAACTTTTAGGGAACTATACTCCTGGCAAGATAACTCTGGGGGTTAATGCTCCTGCTGCAGAGATCTGAGTGCAAAGCAACTTTTAGGGGATAATAGTACTCCTGGCAAGATAACTCAGGCAATTAATGCTCCTGCCTACAGAGATCTATGCGCAAAGCAACTTTTAGGGAACTATACTCCTGGCAAGATAACTCTGGGGGTTAATGCTCTTGCTGCAGAGATCTGTGCGCAAAGCAACTTTTAAGGGATAATAGTACTCCTGGCAAGATAACTCTGGGGGTTAATGCTCCTGCTGCAGAGATCTGTGCGCAAAGCAACTTTTAGGGGATATTAGTACTTCTGGCAAGATAACTCTGGGGGTTAATGCTCTAGCTACAGAGATCTGGGCGCAAAGCAACTTTTAGCGGATAATACTACTCCTGGCAAGATTACTCTGGGGTTAATGGTCCTGCTGCAGAGATCTGTGGGCGCAGCAACTTTAGGGGGACTGTACTCCTGGCAAGATAACTCTGGGGGTTAATGCTCCTGCTGCAGAGATCTGTGCGCAAAGCAACTTTTAGGGGATATTAGTGCTTCTGGCAAGATACCTCTGGGGGTTAATGCTCCTGCTGCAAATATCTGTGCGCAAAGCAACTTTTAGGGAACTATACTCCGGGCTAGATAACTCTGGGGGTTAATGCTCCTGCTGCAGAGATCTGTGCGCAAAGCAACTTTTAAGGGATAATAGTACTCCTGGCAAGATAACTCTGGGGGTTAATGCTCCTGCTGCAGAGATCTGTGCACAAAGCAACTTTTAGGGGATATTAGTACTTCTGGCAAGATAACTCTGGGGGTTAATGCTCCGGCTACAGAGATCTGGGCGCAAAGCAACTTTTAGCGGATAATACTACTCCTGGCAAGATAACTCTGGGGTTAAGGGTCCTGCTGCAGAGATCTGTGGGCGCAGCAACTTTTAGGGGACTGTACTCCTGGCAAGATAACTCTGGGGGTTAATGCTCTGCTGCAGAGATCTGTGCGCAAAGCAACTTTTAGGGAATAATATTACTCCATGCAAGATAACTCTGGGGGTTAATGCTCTTGCTGCAGAGATCTTTGCTCCAAGCAACTTTTATGGGACAGTACTCCAGGCAAGATTCCTCTAGGAGTTAATGCTTCTGCTGCAGAGATCTGTGCGCCCAGCAAATTTTGGGGGACTGTACTCCTGGCAAGAAAAATGGGGGGGTTAATGCTCCTGCTGCAGAGATCTGTGCACAAAGCAAATTTTAAGCGATAATATTACTCCTGGCAAGATAACTCTGGGGGGTTAATGCTCCTGCTGCAGAGATCTGTGCGCAAAGCAACTTTTAGGGGATGATAGTACTCCTGGCGAGATAACTCTGGGGGTTAATGCTCCTGCTGCAGAAACCTGTGCGCCCTGCAACTTTTAGGGGACTGTATTCCTGGCAAGAAAGCTCTGGTGGTTAATGCTCCTTCTGCAGAGATCTGTATGCAAAGCAATTTTTAGGGGATATTAGTACTTCTGCCAAGATAACTGTGGGGTAATGCTCCTGCTGCAGAGATCTGTGCGTGCGGCAACTTTTAGGGGACTGTACTCCTGGCAAGATAACTATGGGGGTTAATGCTCCTGCTGCAGAGATCTGTGCGCAAAGCAACTTTTAGGGGATATTAGTACTTCTGGCAAGATAACTCTGGGGGTTAATGCTCCGGCTACAGAGATCTGGGCGCAAAGCAACTTTTAGGGGACAATAGTACTCCTGGCAAGATAACTCTGGAGTTAATGCTCATGCTGCAGAGATCTTTGCTCAAAGCAACTTTTATGGGACAGTACTCCAGGCAAGATTCCTCCAGGGGTTAATGCTTCTGATGTAGCGATCTGTGCGCCCAGCAATTTTTTGGGGACTGTACTTCTGGCAAGATAAATGGGGGGGGTTAATGCTCCTGCGGCAGAGATCTGTTCACAAAGCAACTTTTAAGGGATAATAGTACTCCTGGCAAGATAACTCTGGGGGTTAATGCTCCTGCTGCAGAGATCTGTGCGCAAAGCAACTTTTAGGGGATAATAGTACTCCATGCAAGATAACTCTGGGGGTTAATGCTCCTGCTGCAGGGATCTTTGCTCAAAGCAACTTTTATGGGACAGTACTCCAGGCAAGATTCCTCTAGGGGTTAATGCTTCTGCTGCTGAGATCTGTGCACCCAGCAAATGTTTGGGGACTGTACTCCTGACAAGATAACTCTTGGGGTTAATGCTCCTGCTGCAGAGATCTGTGTGCAAAGCTAACTTTTAGGGGTTAATACTACTCCTGGCAAGATACATCTGGGGGTTAATGTTCCTGCTACAGAGTTATGTGCGCCCAGCAACTTTTAGGGGACTGTACTCCTGGCGAGATAACTCTGGGGGTTAATGCTCCTGCTGCAGAGATCTGTGCGCAAAGCAACTTTTAGGGGATATTATTGCTTCTGGCAAGATAACCCTGGGGGTTAATGCTCCTGCTGCAGAGATCTGTTCGCAAATCAACTTTTAGTGGATATAAGTACTCCTGGTAAGATAACTCTGGGGGTTAATGCTCCTGCTGCAGAGATCTGTGCGCAAAGCAACTTTTAGGGGATAATAGTACTCCATGCAAGATTACTCTGGGGGTTAATGCTCCTGCTCCAGAGATCTGTGCACAAAGCAACTTTTATGGGACAGTACTCCAGGCAAGATTCCTCTAGGGGTTAATGCTTCTGCTGCAGATATCTGTGCGCCCAGCAAATTTTTGTGGACTGTACTCCTGGCAAGATAACTCTGGGGGTTAATGCTCCTGCTGCAGAGATCTTTGCACAAAGCAGCTTTTTTGGGGACAGTACTCCTGGCAAGATACCTCTGGGGGTTAGTGCTTCTGCTGCAGAGATCTGTGGGCAAAGCAACTTTTAGGGGATAATAGTACACCAGGCAAAATATCTCTGGGGGTTAATGCTCCTGCTGCAGAGATCTGTGCGCAAAGCAACTTTTAGGGATAATAGTACTCCATCCATGATAACTCTGGAGGTTAATGCTCCCGCTGCAGAGATCTTTGCTCAAAACAACTTTTATGGAACAGTACTCCAGGCAGGATTCCTCTAGGGGTTAATGCTTCTGCTGCAGAGATCTGTGCGCCCTGCAAATTTTTTGGGACTGTACTCCTGGCAAGATAACTGGGGGTTAATGCTCCTGCTGCAGACATCTGTGCACAAAACAACTTTTAAGGGATAATAGTATTCCTGGCAAGATAACTCTGGAGGTTAATGCTCCTGCTGCAGAGATCTTTGCGCAAAGCAGCTTTTTTGGCGACAGTACTCCTGGCAAGATACCTCTGGGGGTTAATGCTTCTGCTGCAGAGATCTGTGCGCAAAGCTAACTTTTAGGGGTTAATACTATTCCTGGCAAGATTAATCTGGGGGTTAATGTTCCTGCTACAGAGTTATGTGAGCCCAGCAACTTTTAGGGGACTGTACTCCTGGCGAGATAACTCTGGGGGTTAATGCTCCTGCTGCAGAAAACTGTGCACCCGGCAACTTTTAGGGGACTGTATTCCTGGCAAGTAAGCTCTGGTGGTTAATGCACCTCCTGCAGAGATCTGTACGCAAAGCAACTTTTAGGGGATATTACTACTTCTGGCAAGATAACTGTGGGGGTTAATGCTCCTGCTGCAGAGATCTGTGGGTGCAGCAACTTTTAGGGAACTGTACTCCTGGCAAGATAACTCTGGGGGTTAATGCTCCTGCTGCAGAGATCTGTGCGCAATGCAACTTTTAGGGGATATTAGTGCTTCGGGCAAGATAACTCTGGGGGTTAATGCTCCTGCTGCAGAGATTTATGCGCAAAGCAACTTTTAGGGAACTATACTCCTGGCAAGATAACTCTGGGGGTTAATGCTCCTGCTGCAGAGATCTGAGTGCAAAGCAACTTTTAGGGGATAATAGTACTCCTGGCAAGATAACTCAGGCAATTAATGCTCCTGCTACAGAGATCTATGCGCAAAGCAACTTTTAGGGAACTATACTCCTGGCAAGATAACTCTGGGGGTTAATGCTCTTGCTGCAGAGATCTGTGCGCAAAGCAACTTTTAAGGGATAATAGTACTCCTGGCAAGATAACTCTGGGGGTTAATGCTCCTGCTGCAGAGATCTGTGCGCAAAGCAACTTTTAGGGGATATTAGTACTTCTGGCAAGATAACTCTGGGGGTTAATGCTCTAGCTACAGAGATCTGGGCGCAAAGCAACTTTTAGCGGATAATACTACTCCTGGCAAGATTACTCTGGGGTTAATGGTCCTGCTGCAGAGATCTGTGGGCGCAGCAACTTTTAGGGGACTGTACTCCTGGCAAGATAACTCTGGGGGTTAATGCTCCTGCTGCAGAGATCTGTGCGCAAAGCAACTTTTAGGGGATATTAGTGCTTCTGGCAAGATACCTCTGGGGGTTAATGCTCCTGCTGCAAATATCTGTGCGCAAAGCAACTTTTAGGGAACTATACTCCGGGCTAGATAACTCTGGGGGTTAATGCTCCTGCTGCAGAGATCTGTGCGCAAAGCAACTTTTAAGGGATAATAGTACTCCTGGCAAGATAACTCTGGGGGTTAATGCTCCTGCTGCAGAGATCTGTGCACAAAGCAACTTTTAGGGGATATTAGTACTTCTGGCAAGATAACTCTGGGGGTTAATGCTCCGGCTACAGAGATCTGGGCGCAAAGCAACTTTTAGCGGATAATACTACTCCTGGCAAGATAACTCTGGGGTTAAGGGTCCTGCTGCAGAGATCTGTGGGCGCAGCAACTTTTAGGGGACTGTACTCCTGGCAAGATAACTCTGGGGGTTAATGCTCCTGCTGCAGAGATCTGTGCGCAAAGCAACTTTTAGGGAATAATATTACTCCATGCAAGATAACTCTGGGGGTTAATGCTCTTGCTGCAGAGATCTTTGCTCCAAGCAACTTTTATGGGACAGTACTCCAGGCAAGATTCCTCTAGGAGTTAATGCTTCTGCTGCAGAGATCTGTGCGCCCAGCAAATTTTGGGGGACTGTACTCCTGGCAAGAAAAATGGGGGGGTTAATGCTCCTGCTGCAGAGATCTGTGCACAAAGCAAATTTTAAGCGATAATATTACTCCTGGCAAGATAACTCTGGGGGGTTAATGCTCCTGCTGCAGAGATCTGTGCGCAAAGCAACTTTTAGGGGATGATAGTACTCCTGGCGAGATAACTCTGGGGGTTAATGCTCCTGCTGCAGAAACCTGTGCGCCCTGCAACTTTTAGGGGACTGTATTCCTGGCAAGAAAGCTCTGGTGGTTAATGCTCCTTCTGCAGAGATCTGTATGCAAAGCAATTTTAGGGGATATTAGTACTTCTGCCAAGATAACTGTGGGGTAATGCTCCTGCTGCAGAGATCTGTGCGTGCGGCAACTTTTAGGGGACTGTACTCCTGGCAAGATAACTATGGGGGTTAATGCTCCTGCTGCAGAGATCTGTGCGCAAAGCAACTTTTAGGGGATATTAGTACTTCTGGCAAGATAACTCTGGGGGTTAATGCTCCGGCTACAGAGATCTGGGCGCAAAGCAACTTTTAGGGGACAATAGTACTCCTGGCAAGATAACTCTGGAGTTAATGCTCCTGCTGCAGAGATCTGTGGGCGTAGAAACTTTTAGGGGACTGTACTCCTGGCAAGATAACTCTGGAGGTTAATGCTCCTGCTGCAGAGATCTGTGCGCAAGGCAACTTTTAGGGGATAATAGTACTCCATGCAAGATAACTCTGGGGGTTAATGCTCATGCTGCAGAGATCTTTGCTCAAAGCAACTTTTATGGGACAGTACTCCAGGCAAGATTCCTCTAGGGGTTAATGCTTCTGATGTAGCGATCTGTGCGCCCAGCAATTTTTTGGGGACTGTACTTCTGGCAAGATAAATGGGGGGGGGTTAATGCTCCTGCGGCAGAGATCTGTTCACAAAGCAACTTTTAAGGGATAATAGTACTCCTGGCAAGATAACTCTGGGGGTTAATGCTCCTGCTGCAGAGATCTGTGCGCAAAGCAACTTTTAGGGGATAATAGTACTCCATGCAAGATAACTCTGGGGGTTAATGCTCCTGCTGCAGGGATCTTTGCTCAAAGCAACTTTTATGGGACAGTACTCCAGGCAAGATTCCTCTAGGGGTTAATGCTTCTGCTGCTGAGATCTGTGCACCCAGCAAATGTTTGGGGACTGTACTCCTGACAAGATAACTCTTGGGGTTAATGCTCCTGCTGCAGAGATCTGTGTGCAAAGCTAACTTTTAGGGGTTAATACTACTCCTGGCAAGATACATCTGGGGGTTAATGTTCCTGCTACAGAGTTATGTGCGCCCAGCAACTTTTAGGGGACTGTACTCCTGGCGAGATAACTCTGGGGGTTAATGCTCCTGCTGCAGAGATCTGTGCGCAAAGCAACTTTTAGGGGATATTATTGCTTCTGGCAAGATAACCCTGGGGGTTAATGCTCCTGCTGCAGAGATCTGTTCGCAAATCAACTTTTAGTGGATATAAGTACTCCTGGTAAGATAACTCTGGGGGTTAATGCTCCTGCTGCAGAGATCTGTGCGCAAAGCAACTTTTAGGGGATAATAGTACTCCATGCAAGATTACTCTGGGGGTTAATGCTCCTGCTCCAGAGATCTGTGCACAAAGCAACTTTTATGGGACAGTACTCCAGGCAAGATTCCTCTAGGGGTTAATGCTTCTGCTGCAGATATCTGTGCGCCCAGCAAATTTTTGTGGACTGTACTCCTGGCAAGATAACTCTGGGGGTTAATGCTCCTGCTGCAGAGATCTTTGCACAAAGCAGCTTTTTTTGGGACAGTACTCCTGGCAAGATACCTCTGGGGGTTAGTGCTTCTGCTGCAGAGATCTGTGGGCAAAGCAACTTTTAGGGGATAATAGTACACCAGGCAAAATATCTCTGGGGGTTAATGCTCCTGCTGCAGAGATCTTTGCGCAAAGCAGCTTTTTTGGGGACAGTACTCCTGGCAAGATACCTCTGGTGGTTAATGCTTCTGCTGCAGAGATCTGTGCGCAAAGCTAAGTTTTAGGGGTTAATACTACTCCTGGCAAGATACATCTGGGGGTTAATGATCCTGCTACAGAGTTATGTGCGCCCAGCAACTTTTAGGGGACTGTACTCCTGGCGAGATAATTCTGGGGGTTAATGCTCCTGCTGCAGAGATCTGTGCGCAAAGCAACTTTTAGGGGATATTAGTGCTTCTGGCAAGATAACCCTGGGGGTTAATGCTCCTGCTGCAGAGATCTGTGTGCAAAGCAACTTTTAGGGGATATAAGTACTCCTGGCAAGATAACTCTGGGGGTTAATGCTCCTGCTGCAGAGATCTGTGCGCAAAGCAACTTTTAGGGGATAATAGTACTCCATGCAAGATAACTCTGGAGGTTAATGCTCCTGCTGCAGAGATCTGTGCGCAAAGCAACTTTTATGGGACAGTACTCCAGGCAAGATTCCTCTAGGGGTTAATGCTTCTGCTGCAAAGATCTGTGCGCCCAGCAAATTTTTGTGGACTGTACTCCTGGCAATATAACTCTGGGGGTTAATGCTCCTGCTGCAGAGATCTGTGTGCAAAGCAACTTTTAGGGGATAATAGTACTCCAGGCAAGATATCCCAGGGGGTTAATGCTCCTGCTGCAGAGATCTTTGCGCAAAGCAGTTTTTTGGGGGACAGTACTCCTGGCAAGATACCTCTGGGGGTTAATGCTTCTGCTGCAGAGATCTGTGGGCAAAGCTAACTTTTAGGGGTTAATACTACTCCTGGCAAGATACATCTGGGGGTTAATTTTCCTGCTACAGAGTTATGTGCGCACGGCAACTTTTAGGGGACTGTACCCCTGGCATAATAACTCTGGGGGTTAATGCTCCTGCTGCAGAGATCTGTGCGCAAAGCAACTTTTAGGGGATATTAGTACTTCTGGCAAGATAACTCTGGGGGTTAATGCTCCGGCTACAGAGATCAGGGCGCAAAGCAACTTTTAGGGGATAATAGTACTCCTGGCAAGATAACTCTGGGGTTAATGCTCCTGCAGCAGAGATTGGTGGGCGCAGCAACTTTTAGGGGACTGTACTCCTGGCGAGATAACTCTGGGGGTTAATGCTCCTGCAGCAGAGATCTGTGCGTAAAGCAACTTTTAGGGGATATTAGTGCTTCTGGCGAGATAACCCTGGGGGTTAATGCTCCTGCTGCAGAGATTTGTGCGCAAAGCAACTTTTAGGGTATAATAGTACTCCATGAAAGATAACTCTGGGGGTTAATGCTCCTGCTGCAGAGATCTTTTATCAAAGCAACTTTTATGGGACAGTACTCCAGGCAAGTTTCCTCTAGGGGTTAATGGTTCTGCTGCAGAGATCTGTGCGCCCAGCAATTCTTTGGGGACTGTACTCCTGGCAAGATAACTCTGGGGGTTAATGATCCTGCTGCAGACATCTTTGCACAAAGCAACGTTTAAGGGATAATAGTCCTCCTGGCAAGATAACTGTGAGAAAGTAGCCTCTTTCTAGCCTTGTTACCCCCACTTTTGGCCTGTTTGTGAGTGTATGTCAGGGTGATTGTCACTGTTTTCACTGTCTCACTGGGATCCTGATAGCCAGGCCCCAGTGCTCATAGTGAAAACACTATGTTTTCAGTATGTTTGTTATGTGTCACTGGGGCCCTGCTGGTCAGGACCCCAGTGCTCATAGGTTTGTGGCCTATATGTATGTGTCACTGGGACCCTGTTACACAGGGCCCCAGTGCTCATAAGGGTGAATGTATGTGTTCCCTGTGTGGTGCCTAACTGTCTCACTGAGGCTCTGCTAACCAGAACCTCAGTGGTTATGCTCTCTCATTACTTTCAAATTGTCACTAACAGGCTAGTGACCAATTTTACCAATTCACATTGGCTTACTGGAACACCCTTATAATTCCCTAGTATATGGTACTAAGGTACCCAGGGTATTGGGGTTCCAGGAGATCCCTATGGGCTGCAGCATTTCTTTTGCCACCCATAGGGAGCTCTGACAATTCTTACACAGGCCTGCCACTGCAGCCTGAGTGAAATAACGTCCACGTTATTTTCACAGCCATTTTCACTGCACTTAAGTAACTTATAAGTCACCTATATGTCTAACCTTTACCTGGTAAAGGTTAGGTGCAAAGTTACTTAGTGTGTGGGCACCCTGGCACTAGCCAAGGTGCCCCCACATTGTTCAGGGCAAATTCCCCGACTTTGTGAGTGCTGGGGACACCATTATATGCGTGCCCTACACATAGGTCACTACCTATGTGTAGCTTCACAATGGTAACTCCGAATATGGCCATGTAACATGTCTAAGATCATGGAATTGCCCCCTCTATACCATCCTGGCATAGTTGGCACAATTCCATGCTCCCAGTGGTCTGTAGCACAGACCCTGGTACTGCCAAACTGCCTTTTCTGGGGTTACACTGCAGCTGCTGCTGCTGCCAACCCCACAGACAGGCTTCTGCCCTCCTGGGGTCCAGCCAGGCCTGGCCCAGGATGGCAGAACAAAGGACTTCCTCAGAGAGGGGGTGTTACACCCTCTCCCTTTGGAAAATGGTGTGAAGGCAGGGGAGGAGTAGCCTCCCCCAGCCTCTGGAAATGCTTTGTTGGGCACAGATGTGCCCAATTCTGCATAAGCCAGTTTACACCGGTTCAGGGACCCCTCAGCCTTGCCTGGGCGCGAAACTGGACAAAGGAAAGGGGAGTGACCACTCCCCTGACCTGCACCTCCCCTGGGAGGTGCCCAGAGCTCCTCCAGTGTGCTCCAGACCTCTGCCATCTTGGAAACAGAGGTGCTGCTGGCACACTGGACTGCTCTGAGTGGCCAGTGCCCTCTGCTGACGTCAGAGACTCCTTCTGATAGGCTCCTTCAGGTGTTGCTAGCCTATCCTTTGTCCTAAGTAGCCAAACCCTCTTTTCTGGCTATTTAGGGTCTCTTTCTTTGGGGATTCCTTAGATAACGAATGTAAGAGCTCATCAGAGTTCCTCTGCATCTCTCTCTTCACCTTCTGCCAAGAAATCGACTGCTGACCGCGCTGGAAGCCTGCAAAACTGCAACAAAGTAGCTAAGACGACTACTGCAACATTGTAACGCCGCTCCTGCTGCCTTCTCGACTGTTTTTCTTGGTGTGCATCCTGTGGGGGTAGTCTGCCTCCTCTCTGCATCAGAAGCTGCGAAGAAATCTCCCGTGGGTCGACGGAATCTTCCCCCTGCTAAAGCAGGCACCAAAAGCTGCATCTACGGTCCCTTGGGTCTCCTCTCACGACGACGAGCGAGGTCCCACGAATCCAGCAAGACTGTCCAAGTGACCCCCACGGTCCAGTGACTCTTCAGTCCAAGTTTGGTGGAGGTAAGTCCTTGCCTCCCCACGCCAGACTGCATTGTTGGTTTTCGCGACTTTTGCAACTTCTCCAGCTCCCGTGCACTTCCGGCGGAAATCCTTTGTGCACCCGGAAGCTGGGGTCCCCGGCACTCTAACCTGCATTGCACGACTTCCTAAGTTGTTCTCCGGCGACGTGGGACTCCTTTGTGTGACTTCAGGCGAGCACCATTTCACGCATCCTCGTAGTGCCTGTTTCTGGCACTTCTCCGGGTGCTATCTGCTGCTGTGAGGGCTCCTTGTCTTGCTCGACGTCCCCTCTACCTCCTGGTCCAATTTGCACCGTCCTGGTCCATCTTGGGCCACAGCAGCATCCAAAAACGCTAACCGCACGATTTGCAGCTAGCAAGGCTTGTTAGCGTCCATCCGGCGGGAAAACACTTCTGCACGACTCTCCAAGGCGTGGGGGATCCATCCTCCAAAGGGGAAGTCTCTAGCCCTTGTCGTTCCTGCAGTATTCACAGTTCTTCAGCCTAGTAAGAGCTTCTTTGCACCAACAGCTGGCATTTCTTGGGCATCTGCCCATCTCCGACTTGCTTGTGACTTTTGGACTTGGTCCCCTTGTTCCACAGGTACCCTCAGTCAGGAATCCATCATTGTTGCATTGCTGATTTGTGTTTTCCTTGCATTATTCCTCTATCACGACTTCTGTGTCTTTAGGGGAACTTCAGTGCACTTTGCACTCACTTTTCAGGGTCTTGGGGTGGGGTATTTTTCTAACCCTTGCTATTTTCTAATAGTCCCAGCGACCCTCTACAAGGTCACATAGGTTTGGGGTCCATTCGTGATTCACATTCCACTTTTGGAGTATATGGTTTGTGTTGCCCCTATCCCTATGTGCCTACATTGCATCCTATTGTAATTTTACACTGTTTGCACTGTTTTCTAAGACTATACTGCATATTTTTGGTATTGTGTACATATATCTTGTGTATATTTCTTATCCTCATACTGAGGGTACTCACTGAGATACTTTTGGCATATTGTCATAAAAATAAAGTACCTTTATTTTTAGTATAACTGTGTATTGTGTTTTCTTATGATATTGTGCATAATCATTTGTGGTACTGTAGTAGCTTCACACGTCTCCTAGTTCAGCCTAAGCTGCTCTGCTAAGCTACCATTATCTATCAGCCTAAGCTGCTAGACACCCTTGCACCAGGCCCAGGGATACCTGGGCCTGGTGCAAGGTGCAAGTACCCCTTGGTACTCACTACAAGCCAGTCCAGCCTCCTACAATAACTCTGGGGGTTAATGCTCCTGCTGCAGAGATCTGTGCGCAAAGCAACTTTTAGGGGAAAATAGTACTCCATGCAAGATAACTCTGGGGGCTAATGCTCCTGCTGCAGAGATCTTTGCTCAAAGCAACTTTTATGGGACAGTACTCCAGGCAAGATTCCTCAAGGCGTTCATGCTTCTACTGCAGAGATCTGTGCGCCCACCAAATTCTTGGGGACTGTACTCCTGGCAAGATAACTCTGGGGGTTAATGCTCCTGCTGCAGAGATCTGTGTGCAAAGCAACTTTTAGGGGATAATAGTACTCCAGGCAAGATATCTCTGGGGGTTAATGCTCCTGCTGCAGAGATCTTTGCGCAAAGCAGCTTTTTTGGGGACAGTACTCCTGGCAAGATACCTCTGGGGGTTAATGCTTCTGCTGCAGAGATCTGTGGGCAAAGCTAACTTTTAGGGGTTAATACTACTCCTGGCAAGATACATCTGGGGGTTAATGTTCCTGCTACAGAGTTATGTGCGCGTGGCAACTTTTAGGGGACTGTACCCCTGGCATGATAACTCTGGGGGTTAATGCTCCTGCTGCAGAGATCTGGGCGCAAAGCAACTTTTAGGGGATATTAGTACTTCTGGCAAGATAACTCTGGGGGTTAATGCTCCCGCTACAGAGATCTGGGCGCAAAGCAACTTTTAGGGGATAATAGTACTCCTGGCAAGATAACTCTGGGGTTAATGCTCCTGCTGCAGAGATCGGTGGGCGCAGCAACTTTTAGGGGACTGTACTCCTGGCGAGATAACTCTTGGGGTTAATGCTCCTGCAACAGAGATCTGTGCGTAAAGCAACTTTTAGGGGATATTATTGCTTCTGGCAAGATAACCCTGAGGGTTAATGCTCCTGCTGCAGAGATCTATGCGCAAAGCAACTTTTAGGGGATATAAGTACTCCTGGCAAGATAACTGTAGGAGGCTGGACTGGCTTGTAGTGAGTACCAAGGGGTACTTACACCTTGCACCAGGCCCAGTTATCCCTTATTAGTGTATAGGGTGTCTAGCAGCTTAGGCTGATAGATAATGGTAGCTTAGCAGAGCAGCTTAGGCTGAACTAGGAGACGAGTGAAGCTCCTACAGTACCACTAGTGTCACTTGCACAATATCATAAGAAAACACAATACACAGATATACTAAAAATAAAGGTACTTTATTTTTATGACAATATGCCAAAGTATCTCAGTGAGTACCCTCAGTATGAGGATAGCAAATATACACAAGATATATATACAGAATACCAAAAATATGCAGTATAGTCTTAGAAAACAGTGCAAGCAATGTATAGTTACAATAGGATGCAATGGGAGCACATAGGGATAGGGGCAACACAAACCATATACTCCAAAAGTGGAATGCGAACCACGAATGGACCCCAAACCTGTGTGACCTTGTAGAGGGTCACTGGGACTATTAGAAAATAGTAAGGGTTAGAAAAATAGCCCACCCCAAGACCCTGAAAAGTGAGTGCAAAGGGCACTAAAGTTCCCCAAAGGACATAGAAGTCGTGATAGGGGAATTCTGCAGGAAAGACACAAACCAGCAATGCAACAACGATGGATTTCCAGTCGAGGGTACCTGTGGAACAAGGGGACCAAGTCCAAAAGTCACAAGCAAGTCGGAGATGGGCAGATGTCCAGGAAATGCCAGCTGTGGGTGCAAAGAAGCTTCTACTGGACAGTAGAAGCTGAGGATTCTGTAGGAACGACAAGGGCTAGAGACTTCCCCTTTGGAGGATGGATCCATCACGCCGTGGAGAGTCGGGCAGAGGTGTTTTTCCACCGAAAGACCGCCAACAAGCCTTGCTAGCTGCAAATCGTGCGGTTAGGGCTTTTGGATGCTGCTGTGGTCCAGGAGGGACCAGGATGTCGCCAATTGAGTCTGGTGACAGAGGGGGCATCGAACAAGACAAGGAGCCCTCTTAAAAGCAGGCAGCACCCGCAGAAGTGCCAGAACAAGCACTACGAAGAAGAGTGAAACGGTGCTCACCCGAAGTTGCACAAAGGAGTCCCACGTCGCCGGAGACCAACTTAGAAAGTCGTGCAATGCAGGTTAGAGTGCCGTGGACCCAGGCTTGGTTGTGCACAAAGGATTTCTGCCGGAAGTGCACAGAGGCCGGAGTAGCTGCAAAAGTCGCGGTTCCCAGCAATGCAGTCTGGCGTGGGAAGGCAAGGACTTACCTCCACCAAACTTGGACTGAAGAGTCACTGGACTGTGGGGGTCACTTGGACAGAGTTGCTGGATTCAAGGGACCTCGCTCGTCGTGCTGAGAGGAGACCCAAGGGACCGGTGATGCAGTTCTTTGGTGCCTGCGGTTGCAGGGGGACGATTCCGTCGACCCACAGGAGATTTCTTCACAGCTTCTGGTGCAGAGAGGAGGCAGACTACCCCCACAGCATGCACCACCAGGAAAACAGTCGAGAAGGTGGAAGGATCAGCGTTACAAGGTCACAGTAGTCGTCTTTGCTACTTTGTTGCAGTTTTGCAGGCTTCCAGCGCTGTCAGCAGTCGATTCCTTGGCAGAAGGTGAAGAGAGAGATGCAGAGGAACTCTGATGAGCTCTTGCATTCGTTATCTAAGGAATTCCCCAAAGCAGAGACCCTAAATAGCCAGAAAAGAGGGTTTGGCTACTTAGGAGAGAGGATAGGCTAGCAACACCTGGAGGAGCCTATCAGAAGGAGTCTCTGACGTCACCTGCTGGCCCTGGCCACTCAGAGCAGTCCAGTGTGCCAGCAGCACCTCTGTTTCCAAGATGGCAGAGGTCTGGAGCACACTGGAGGAGCTCTGGGCACCTCCCAGGGGAGGTGCAGGTCAGGGGAGTGGTCACTCCCCTTTCCGTTGTCCAGTTTCGCGCCAGAGCAGGGCTGAGGGGTCCCTGAACCGGTGTAGACTGGCTTATGCAGAAATGGGCAGCATCTGTGCCCATGAAAGCATTTCCAGAGGCTGGGGGAGGCTACTCCTCCCCTGCCTTAACACCTTTTTCCAAAGGGAGAGGGTGTAACACCCTCTCTCTGAGGAAGTCCTTTGTTCTGCCATCCTGGGCCAAGCCTCGCTGGACCCCAGGAGGGCAGAAACCTGTCTGAGGGGTTGGCAGCAGCAGCAGCTGCAGTGAAACCCCTGAAAAGGCAGTTTGGCAGTACCAGGGTCTGTGCTACAGACCTGTGGGATCATGGGATTGTGCCAACAATGCCAGGATGGCATAGAGGGGGAAATTCCATGATCTTAGACATGTTACATGGCCATATTCGGAGTTACCATTGTGAAGCTACACATAGGTAGTGACCTAAGTGTAGTGCATGCGTGTAATGGTGTCCCCGCACTCACAAAGTCCGGGGAATTTGCCCTGAACAATGTGGGGGCACCTTGGCTAGTGCCAGGGTGCCCACACACTAAGTAACTTTGCACCTAACCTTTACCAGGTAAAGGATAGACATATAGGTGACTTATAAGTTACTTAAGTGCAGTGAAAATGGCTGTGAAATAATGTGTGCATTATTTCACTCAGGCTGCAGTGGCAGGCCTGTGTAAGAATTGTCAGAGCTCCCTATGGGTGGCAAAATAAATGCTGCAGCCCATAGGGATCTCCTGGAACCCCAATACCCTGGGTACCTCAGTACAATATACTAGGGAATTATAAGGGTGTTCCAGTATGCCAATGTAAATTGGTGAAATTGGTCACTAGCCTGTTAGTGACAATTTGTACAGAGAGAGCATAACCACTGAGGTTCTGGTTAGCAGAGCCTCAGTGAGACAGTTAGGCACCACACAGGGAACACATACATATAGGCCACAAACCTATGAGCACTGGGGTCATGACTAGCAGGGTCCCAGTGACACATAACAAACATACTGAAAACATAGGGTTTTCACTATGAGCACTGGGCTCTGGCTAGCAGGATCCCAGTGAGACAGTGAAAACATCCTGACATACACTCACAAACAGGCCAAAAGTCGGGGTAACAAGGCTAGAAAGAGGCTACTTTCTCACACAACTCCCCCCCCCCAAACGAAGGACAATAAGGCTAACCTTGGCCAGTTGAGACTTTATTGTCTAAGTGGTGTTAAGTAGAGAGTAGCTCTGCAATAGACTGGTTACTCCCTTTATCATCCACTATATGGTTACTTCCCTGTGGGGATGTAAATCACCCTGTTTGAAGTTTTTTAGCTAAGCAACAATGTGAAGATGTATTTTCAGAGTTTCTATCAGTAAGTTTTAGTTTAGAGCAGTGGGAATTGTCCACTGAACCTATTTGTAGTGATGGGAATGCCAGACAGGGATGCTGTCTCAGAAAAGCCATAGCTGGGCAAAAACTTTGTCCATATGGCTGGAAGAGAGAACAGGGATGCTGTTTCTCTTGAGTTGGAGCAGGGCAGGGATGCTGTCCTATGAGCTCCACACTAGGGCAGGGATGCTGTCCTAAGTGTTGTGAGGCAGTGCAGGGTTTCTGCACTAAAGTTTCTCAGGGAGGGTTGGAGGGATGCTCCATGTTAACTAAAATGGTGCTCTTTTTCTCACCAATGTTAGTTATCCCACAGAGAGGTACTTCTACCTCAGGGAGTCCAGCTTTGCCAGCTGATGATTCCCTTGGTACAGGTGCCACCCCAGGAGAGGTTTCTCCCACCACAGGAATGGTATCCTGAATGGTAGGGTGGTTAGGGGATACTGTGATACCCTTTTTACCTGTTGATGGAGAGGGATCCTGAGTTTTCAGGCCTTCTCTCCTTTGCTTTTTCATTTCAGTAGAAATGAGAGGGAACAATTCCTCAGGGATGCCCAGCATGGCTGCATGGGCATAAAACTCTACATCAGCCCAACCTGAGGCCTCTAGGTCATTACCTAAGAGACAGTCTACAGGTAAGCTAGGTGATACCACCACCTGCTTAGGGCCAGTAAGTCCACCCCAACTAAACTGAATTATAGCTAAGGGAAGAAACTTAGTGGAGTTATGGACATCAATAATCTTATACTGTTGTCCAATGATGTGTTGTTCAGGATGCACTAGGTTTTCAGTCACCAAAGTGATACTGGCACCTGTGTCCCTGTAGGCCAAGGCCTCAACACCATTTATTGAAACTGTCTGCCTGTACTTATCCATTGTAAGGGGACAAGCAGCCAGTGTGGCAAGGCCAATGCCACTAGGTGTGACAGAAACTGTCTTGGGACTGACTACCCCAGTTTCTATGATGGACCCATAAGTGAACCCAACTACACCCTTTGTTTGACTGTTGCCAGCAGTCCCACCACTAGTACCACTACTGCTAGGGGCACTAGAGCTTGATGTATTAGTGGTGGTAGGCTCAGGGGGTTTACCTGGACAGGACTTATCCCCTGGCCTATGGCCTCTGTTTTTACACACAAAGCACCAAGGCTTTTTAATGTGTGTGGGTTGAGAAGAAGAGGAAGAATTTGTTTTATCCCCACCCTCTGAAGAGTGTTTAAAATTTGAAGAAGGATCTTTGGTTTTACCCTTATCCCCATGCTTATCTGGAGATTTTTCACCATCTTTCTTCTTGCCATCCTTGTCACCACCTGTATGAACTTTTCTGTTCACTCTTGTTCTGACCCATTTGTCTGCCTTCTTTCCCAATTCTTGGGGAGAGGTCAGATCTGAGTCCACTAGATACTGGTGCAACAAATCAGACACACAATTATTAAGTATATGCTCTCTCAGGATTATGTTATATAGGCTTTCATAGTCAGTCACTTTACTGCCATGTAACCACCCCTCCAAGGCCTTCACTGAATGGTCAACAAAGTCTACCCAGTCTTGTGAAGACTCCTTTTTGGTCTCTCTGAACTTCATCCTGTACTGTTCAGTGGTTAAGCCATAACCATCCAGGAGTGCATTCTTAAGAACTGTAAAATTATTGGCATCACTTTCTTTCACAGTAAGGAGCCTATCCCTACCCTTTCCACTAAGGGTAGGGATAGGCTGATAGCCATAGGATAGCAGCCCACTGCCTTTGAGGGACATCCTGTAGAACACAGGCCTTCTCAAGTGCAGCAAACCACTTGTTAATGTCATCCCCCTCCTTATAAGGGGGAACTATCTTATGCAGATTCCTGGAATCATGCTCTTTTGCAGGATGACTATGGGGAATATTGCTGCTGCCACCATGGGTTTCAAACCCAATTTTCTGTATTTCTCTTTCTATCTCTAAGGACTGTCTATCTAAATCCAGCTGTTGCTTCTTGAGCTTCAGCCTGGATTCCTCCACTCTCAATCTATTGAGCTCCCTTTCTAACACTCTGTCATCAGGGTGGGTGGGAGGGACATGTCTAGAAACAGAAGTATGATGAGAATGAACAGAAGGAGACCTGTCCCTAACAGATGGCACCCTAACAGCTTGGCTAACAGGAACAGCACTTCTACTATGATGAGAATGAATGCTCTTACTGTGATGTGAGACCACACTATCTGTATGATGTGACTCTACATCAGTACCAACTATGCTAGGTTGTCTGCTAATGGGCAGGCTAGGAAGTTTCCCTCCCACATCGTTTGCTAGGGGTGCCCCAGAATCAGAGTGGGAACCATCAGCTAACTTTTCAACAGTTGTGCCAGCTCTGGCCTTATCCTGTTCAACAAGCATATTCACCAACAGTTCTAAAGAAGGATTCTTCCCTACACTTAAACCTCTCTCTATGCAGAGACTCCTTGCTCCTTTCCAGCTAAGATAATCATAAGCAAGTTTGGACAGATCAACAGTTTGGCCTGTGCAAGACATTTTAGATAGTGTTAAAGTGACAGAAAAAGAGAGAAAACGTTTTTCAGAACTTTTGGAAAGACAGAAAAAAAAACTTTTAAAACTTTTTAAGAACTTTTAGAAAGTTTAGAGGTACTTTTCAGCACTTAGAAAAGAGTGAAAAAAGGAAATGCAAAACTTTTTGGTTAGGTGTACATACACTGAACTTGTTTTGTATATTTTTCTCTTATGAAAAGTACAATGACAAAAGTGGTAAGTAGTTACAAAGCACTTATCCCACCACTGCACAACCAATGTAGGAGGCTGGACTGGCTTGTAGTGAGTACCAAGGGGTACTTACACCTTGCACCAGGCCCAGGTATCCCTTATTAGTGTATAGGGTGTCTAGCAGCTTAGGCTGATAGATAATGGTAGCTTAGCAGAGCAGCTTAGGCTGAACTAGGAGACGAGTGAAGCTCCTACAGTACCACTAGTGTCACTTGCACAATATCATAAGAAAACACAATACACAGATATACTAAAAATAAAGGTACTTTATTTTTATGACAATATGCCAAAGTATCTCAGTGAGTACCCTCAGTATGAGGATAGGAAATATACACAAGATATATATACACAATACCAAAAATATGCAGTATAGTCTTAGAAAACAGTGCAAACAATGTATAGTTACAATAGGATGCAATGGGAGCACATGGGGATAGGGGCAATACAAACCATATACTCCAAAAGTGGAATGCGAACCACGAATGGACCCCAAACCTGTGTGACCTTGTAGAGGGTCGCTGGGACTATTAGAAAATAGTAAGGGTTAGAAAAATAGCCCACCCCAAGACCCTGAAAAGTGAGTGCAAAGTGCACTAAAGTTCCCCAAAGGACATAGAAGTCGTGATAGGGGAATTCTGCAGGAAAGACACAAACCAGCAATGCAACAACGATGGATTTCCAGTCGAGGGTACCTGTGGAACAAGGGGACCAAGTCCAAAAGTCACAAGCAAGTCGGAGATGGGCAGATGCCCAGGAAATGCCAGCTGTGGGTGCAAAGAAGCTGCTACTGGACAGTAGAGGCTGAGGATTCTGCAGGAACGACAAAGGCTAGAGACTTCCCCTTTGAAGGATGGATCCCCCACGCCATGGAGAGTCGTGCAGAAGTGTTTTCCCACCAAAAGACCGCCAACAAGCCTTGCTAGCTGCAAATCATGCGGATAGGGATTTTGGGTGCTGCTGTGGCCCAGGAGGGACCAGGTTGTCGCCAATTGTGTCTGGGGACAGAGGGGGCGTCGAGCAAGACCAGGAGCCCTCTCAGAAGCAGGCAGCACCCGCAGAAGTGCCAGAACAGGCACTACGAAGAAGAGTGAAACTGTGCTCACCCGAAGTTGCACAAAGGAGTCCCACGTCGCCGGAGACCAACTTAGAAAGTCGTGCAATGCAGGCTAGAGTGCCGTGGACCCAGGCTTGGCTGTGCACAAAGGATTTCCGCCGGAAGTACACAGAGGCCGGAGTAGCTGCAAAAGTCGCTGTTCCCAGCAATGCAGTCTGGCGTGGGGAGGCAAGGACTTACCTCCACCAAACTTGGACTGAAGAGTCACTGGACTGTGGGGGTCACTTGGACAGAGTTGCTGGATTCAAGGGACCTCGCTCGTCGTGCTGAGAGGAGACCCAAGGGACCGGTGATGCAGTTATTTGGTGCCTGCGGTTGCAGGGGGACGATTCTGTCGACCCACGGGAGATTTCTCCGCAGCTTCTGGTGCAGAGAGGAGGCAGACTACCCCCACAGCATGCACCACCAGGAAAACAGTAGAGAAGGCGGCAGGATCAGCGTTACAAGGTCGCAGTAGTCGTCTTTGCTACTTTGTTGCAGTTTTGCAGGCTTCCAGCGCGGTCAGCAGTCGATTCCTTGGCAGAAGGTGAAGAGAGAGATGCAGAGGAACTCTGATGAGCTCTTGCATTCGTTATCTAAAGAATTCCCCAAAGCAGAGACCCTAAATAGCCAGAAAAGAGGGTTTGGCTACTTAGGAGAGAGGATAGGCTAGCAACACCTGGAGGAGCCTATCAGAAGGAGTCTCTGACGTCACCTGCTGGCCCTGGCCACTCAGAGCAGTCCAGTGTACCAGCAGCACCTCTGTTTCCAAGATGGCAGAGGTTTGGAGCACACTGGAGGAGCTCTGGGCACCTCCCAGGGGAGGTGCAGGTCAGGGGAGTGGTCACTCCCCTTTCCTTTGTCCAGTTTCGTGCCAGAGCAGGGCTGAGGGGTCCCTCAACCGGTGCAGACTGGCTTATGCAGAGATAGGCACCATCTGTGCCCATCAAAGCATTTCCAGAGGCTGGGGAGGCTACTCCTCCCCTGCCTTCACACCATTTTCCAAAGGGAGAGGGTGTCACACCCTCTCTCAGAGGAAGTTCTTTGTTCTGCCATCCTGGGCCAGGCCTGGCTGGACCCCAGGAGGGCAGATGCCTGTCTGAGGGGTTGGCAGCAGCAGCAGCTGCAGTGAAACCCCAGGAAGGGCAGTTTGGCAGTACCAGGGTCTGTGCTACAGACCACTGGGATCATGGGATTGTGCCAACTATGCCAGGATGGCATAGAGGGGGCAATTCCATGATCATAGACATGTTACATGGCCATATTCGGAGTTACCATTGTGAAGCTACATATAGGTAGTGACCTATATGTAGTGCACGCGTGTAATGGTGTCCCCGCACTCACAAAGTTCAGGGAATTGGCTCTGAACAATGTGGGGGCACCTTGGCTAGTGCCAGGGTGCCCTCACACTAAGTAACTTTGCACCTAACCTTTACCAGGTAAAGGTTAGACATATAGGTGACTTATAAGTTACTTAAGTGCAGTGCAAAATGGCTGTGAAATAACGTGGACGTTATTTCACTCAGGCTGCAGTGGCAGGCCTGTGTAAGAATTGTCAGAGCTCCCTATGGGTGGCAAAAGAAATGCTGCAGCCCATAGGAATCTCCTGGAACCCCAATACCCTGGGTACCTCAGTACCATATACTAGGGAATTATAAGGATGTTCCAGTAAGCCAATGTAAATTGGTAAAAATGGTCACTAGCCTGTTAGTGACAATTTGAAAGAAATGAGAGAGCATAACCACTGAGGTTCTGGTTAGCAGAGCCTCAGTGAGACAGTTAGGCACTACACAGGGAACACATACATATAGGCCACAAACTTATGAGCACTGGGCCCTGGCTAGCAGGATCCCAGAGAGACAGTGAAAATACCCTGACATACACTCACAAACAGGCCTAAAGTGGGGGTAACAAGGCTAGAAAGAGGCTATTTTCTCACAATAACTCTGGGGGTTAATGCTCCTGCTGCAGAGATCTGTGCGCAAAGCTCAAATTTAGGGGTTAATACTACTCCTGGCAAGATACATCTGGGGGTTAATGTTCCTGCTACAGAGTTATGTGCGCCCAGCAACTTTTAGGGGACTGTACTCCTGGTGAGATAACTCTGGGGGTTAATGCTCCTCCTGCAGAGATCTGTGCGCAAAACAACTTTTAGAGGATTATGTACTTCTGGCAAGATAACTGCGGGGGTTAATGCTCCTGCTGCAGAGATCAGTGCGCGCAGCAACTTTTAGGGGACTGTACTCCTGCAAGATAACTCTGGGGGTTAATGTTCCTGCTGCAGAGATCTGTGCGCAAAGCAACTTTAAGGGGATATTAGTACTTCTGGCAAGATAACTCTGGGGGTTAATGCTCCTGCTGCAGAAATCTGGGCGCAAAGCAACTTTTAGGGGATAATAGTATTCCTGGCAAGATAACTCTGGGATTAATACTCCTGCTGCAGAGATCTGTGCGCAAAGCAACCTTTAGGGGATATTATTACTTCTGGCATGATAACTCTGGGGGTTAATGCTCCTGCTGCAGAGATCTGTGTGCAAAACAACTTTTAGGGGATATAAGTATTCCTGGCAAGATAACTCTGGGGGTTAATGCTCCTGCTGCAGAGATCTGTGCGCAAAGCAACTTTTAGGGGATAATAGTACTCCAGGCAGGATAACTCTGGGGGTTAATGCTCCAGCTGCAGAGATCTTTGCTCAAAGCAACTTTTATGGGACAGTACTCCAGGAAAGATTCCTCTAGGGGTTAATACTTCTGCTGCAAAGATCTGTGCGCCCGGCATCTTTAAGGGGACTGTATTCCTGGGAAGATAACTCTGGGGGTTAATGCTCCTGCTGAAGAGATCATTTGTGCGCAAAGCAACTTTTAGGGGACAGTAGTACTCCTGGCAAGATAACTCTGGGGGTTAATGCTCCTGCTCCGGAGATCATCTGTGCGCAAAGCAACTTTTAGGGGGTAGTAGTAACCCTGGCAAGATATCTCTGGGGGTTAATGCACCTGCTGCGCAGATCATCTGTGCACAAAGCAACTTTTAGGGGTTAGTAGTACTCCTGGCAAGATACATCTGGGGGTTAATGTTCCTGCTACAGAGTTATGTGCGCGCAGCAACTTTTAGGGGACTGTACTCCTGGCAAGATAACTCTGGGGGGTTAATGTTCCTGCTGCAGAGATCTGTGCTCAAAGCAACTTTAAGGGGATATTAGTACTTCTGGCAAGATAACTCTGGGGGTTAATGCTCCGGCAACAGAGATCTGGGCGCAAAGCAACTTTTAGGGGATAATAGTACTCCTGGCAAGATAACTCTGGGGTTAATGCTCCTGCTGCAGAGATCGGTGGGCGCAGCAACTTTTAGGGGACTGTACTCCTGGCGAGATAACTCTGGGGGTTAATGCTCCTGCTGCAGAGATCTGTGCGCAAAGCAACTGTTAGGGGATATTAGTGCTTCTGGCAAGATAACCCTGGGGGTTAATGCTCCTGCTGCAGAGATCTGTGCGCAAAGCAACTTTTAGGGGATATAAGTACTCCTGGCAAGATATCTCTGGGGGTTAATGCTCCTGCTGCAGAGATCTGTTCGCAAAGCAACTTTTAGGGGATAATAGTACTCCATGCAAGATAACTCTGGGGGTTAATGCTCCTGCTGCAGAGATCTTTGCTCAAAGCAACTTTTATGGGACAGTACTCCAGGCAAGATTCCTCTAGGGGTTAATGCTTCTGCTGCAGAGATCTGTGCGCCCAGCAATTCTTTGGGGACTGTACTCCTGGCAAGATAACTCTGGGGGTTAGTGCTCCTGCTGCAGACATCTGTGCACAAAGCAACTTTTAAGGGATAATAGTACTCCTGGCAAGATAACTCTGAGGGTTAATGCTGCTGCTGCAGAGATCTGTGCGCAAAGCAACTTTTAGGGGATATTAGTACTCCATGCAAGATAACTCTGGGGGTTAATGCTCCTGCTGCAGAGATCTTTGCTCAAAGCAACTTTTATGGGACAGTACTCCAGGCAAGATTCCTCAAGGGGTTCATGCTTCTGCTGCAGAGATCTGTGCGCCCAGCAAATTCTTGGGGACTGTACTCCTGGCAAGATAACTCTGGGGGTTAATGCTCCTGCTGCAGAGATCTGTGTGCAAAACAACTTTTAGGGGATATAAGTATTCCTGGCAAGATAACTCTGGGGGTTAATGCTCCTGCTGCAGAGATCTGTGCGCAAAGCAACTTTTAGGGGATAATAGTACTCCAGGCAAGATAACTCTGGGGGTTAATGCTCCAGCTGCAGAGATCTTTGCTGAAAGCAACTTTTATGGGACAGTACTCCAGGAAAGATTCCTCTAGGGGTTAATGCTTCTGCTGCAGAGATCTGTGCGCCCGGCATCTTTTAGGGGACTGTATTCCTGGGAAGATAACTCTGGGGGTTAATGCTCCTGCTGCAGACATTTGTGCGCCCAGCATCTTTTAGGGGACTGTATTCCTGGGAAGATAACTCTGGGGGTTAATGCTCCTGCTGCAGAGATCATTTGTGCGCAAAGCAACTTTTAGGGGACAGTAGTACTCCTGGCAAGATAACTCTGGGGGTTAATGCTCCTGCTCCGGAGATCATCTGTGCGCAAAGCAACTTTTAGGGGGTAGTAGTAACCCTGGCAAGATATCTCTGGGGGTTAATGCACCTGCTGCGCAGATCATCTGTGCACAAAGCAACTTTTAGGGGTTAGTAGTACTCCTGGCAAGATACATCTGGGGGTTAATGTTCCTGCTACAGAGTTATGTGCGCGCAGCAACTTTTAGGGGACTGTACTCCTGGCAAGATAACTCTGGGGGGTTAATGTTCCTGCTGCAGAGATCTGTGCTCAAAGCAACTTTAAGGGGATATTAGTACTTCTGGCAAGATAACTCTGGGGGTTAATGCTCCGGCAACAGAGATCTGGGCGCAAAGCAACTTTTAGGGGATAATAGTACTCCTGGCAAGATAACTCTGGGGTTAATGCTCCTGCTGCAGAGATCGGTGGGCGCAGCAACTTTTAGGGGACTGTACTCCTGGCGAGATAACTCTGGGGGTTAATGCTCCTGCTGCAGAGATCTGTGCGCAAAGCAACTGTTAGGGGATATTAGTGCTTCTGGCAAGATAACCCTGGGGGTTAATGCTCCTGCTGCAGAGATCTGTGCGCAAAGCAACTTTTAGGGGATATAAGTACTCCTGGCAAGATATCTCTGGGGGTTAATGCTCCTGCTGCAGAGATCTGTTCGCAAAGCAACTTTTAGGGGATAATAGTACTCCATGCAAGATAACTCTGGGGGTTAATGCTCCTGCTGCAGAGATCTTTTATCAAAGCAACTTTTATGGGACAGTACTCCAGGCAAGATTCCTCTAGGGGTTAATGCTTCTGCTGCAGAGATCTGTGCGCCCAGCAATTCTTTGGGGACTGTACTCCTGGCAAGATAACTCTGGGGGTTAGTGCTCCTGCTGCAGACATCTGTGCACAAAGCAACTTTTAAGGGATAATAGTACTCCTGGCAAGATAACTCTGAGGGTTAATGCTGCTGCTGCAGAGATCTGTGCGCAAAGCAACTTTTAGGGGATATTAGTACTCCATGCAAGATAACTCTGGGGGTTAATGCTCCTGCTGCAGAGATCTTTGCTCAAAGCAACTTTTATGGGACAGTACTCCAGGCAAGATTCCTCAAGGGGTTCATGCTTCTGCTGCAGAGATCTGTGCGCCCAGCAAATTCTTGGGGACTGTACTCCTGGCAAGATAACTCTGGGGGTTAATGCTCCTGCTGCAGAGATCTGTGTGCAAAACAACTTTTAGGGGATATAAGTATTCCTGGCAAGATAACTCTGGGGGTTAATGCTCCTGCTGCAGAGATCTGTGCGCAAAGCAACTTTTAGGGGATAATAGTACTCCAGGCAAGATAACTCTGGGGGTTAATGCTCCAGCTGCAGAGATCTTTGCTGAAAGCAACTTTTATGGGACAGTACTCCAGGAAAGATTCCTCTAGGGGTTAATGCTTCTGCTGCAGAGATCTGTGCGCCCGGCATCTTTTAGGGGACTGTATTCCTGGGAAGATAACTCTGGGGGTTAATGCTCCTGCTGCAGACATTTGTGCGCCCAGCATCTTTTAGGGGACTGTATTCCTGGGAAGATAACTCTGGGGGTTAATGCTCCTGCTGCAGAGATCATTTGTGCGCAAAGCAACTTTTAGGGGACAGTAGTACTCCTGGCAAGATAACTCTGGGGGTTAATGCTCCTGCTCCGGAGATCATCTGTGCGCAAAGCAACTTTTAGGGGGTAGTAGTAACCCTGGCAAGATATCTCTGGGGGTTAATGCACCTGCTGCGCAGATCATCTGTGCACAAAGCAACTTTTAGGGGTTAGTAGTACTCCTGGCAAGATACATCTGGGGGTTAATGTTCCTGCTACAGAGTTATGTGCGCGCAGCAACTTTTAGGGGACTGTACTCCTGGCAAGATAACTCTGGGGGGTTAATGTTCCTGCTGCAGAGATCTGTGCTCAAAGCAACTTTAAGGGGATATTAGTACTTCTGGCAAGATAACTCTGGGGGTTAATGCTCCGGCAACAGAGATCTGGGCGCAAAGCAACTTTTAGGGGATAATAGTACTCCTGGCAAGATAACTCTGGGGTTAATGCTCCTGCTGCAGAGATCGGTGGGCGCAGCAACTTTTAGGGGACTGTACTCCTGGCGAGATAACTCTGGGGGTTAATGCTCCTGCTGCAGAGATCTGTGCGCAAAGCAACTGTTAGGGGATATTAGTGCTTCTGGCAAGATAACCCTGGGGGTTAATGCTCCTGCTGCAGAGATCTGTGCGCAAAGCAACTTTTAGGGGATATAAGTACTCCTGGCAAGATATCTCTGGGGGTTAATGCTCCTGCTGCAGAGATCTGTTCGCAAAGCAACTTTTAGGGGATAATAGTACTCCATGCAAGATAACTCTGGGGGTTAATGCTCCTGCTGCAGAGATCTTTTATCAAAGCAACTTTTATGGGACAGTACTCCAGGCAAGATTCCTCTAGGGGTTAATGCTTCTGCTGCAGAGATCTGTGCGCCCAGCAATTCTTTGGGGACTGTACTCCTGGCAAGATAACTCTGGGGGTTAGTGCTCCTGCTGCAGACATCTGTGCACAAAGCAACTTTTAAGGGATAATAGTACTCCTGGCAAGATAACTCTGAGGGTTAATGCTGCTGCTGCAGAGATCTGTGCGCAAAGCAACTTTTAGGGGATATTAGTACTCCATGCAAGATAACTCTGGGGGTTAATGCTCCTGCTGCAGAGATCTTTGCTCAAAGCAACTTTTATGGGACAGTACTCCAGGCAAGATTCCTCAAGGGGTTCATGCTTCTGCTGCAGAGATCTGTGCGCCCAGCAAATTCTTGGGGACTGTACTCCTGGCAAGATAACTCTGGGGGTTAATGCTCCTGCTGCAGAGATCTGTGTGCAAAACAACTTTTAGGGGATATAAGTATTCCTGGCAAGATAACTCTGGGGGTTAATGCTCCTGCTGCAGAGATCTGTGCGCAAAGCAACTTTTAGGGGATAATAGTACTCCAGGCAAGATAACTCTGGGGGTTAATGCTCCAGCTGCAGAGATCTTTGCTGAAAGCAACTTTTATGGGACAGTACTCCAGGAAAGATTCCTCTAGGGGTTAATGCTTCTGCTGCAGAGATCTGTGCGCCCGGCATCTTTTAGGGGACTGTATTCCTGGGAAGATAACTCTGGGGGTTAATGCTCCTGCTGCAGACATTTGTGCGCCCAGCATCTTTTAGGGGACTGTATTCCTGGGAAGATAACTCTGGGGGTTAATGCTCCTGCTGCAGAGATCATTTGTGCGCAAAGCAACTTTTAGGGGACAGTAGTACTCCTGGCAAGATAACTCTGGGGGTTAATGCTCCTGCTCCGGAGATCATCTGTGCGCAAAGCAACTTTTAGGGGGTAGTAGTAACCCTGGCAAGATATCTCTGGGGGTTAATGCACCTGCTGCGCAGATCATCTGTGCATAAAGCAACTTTTAGGGGTTAGTAGTACTCCTGGCAAGATACATCTGGGGGTTAATGTTCCTGCTACAGAGTTATGTGCGCGCAGCAACTTTTAGGGGACTGTACTCCTGGCAAGATAACTCTGGGGGTTAATGTTCCTGCTGCAGAGATCTTTGCTCAAAGCAACTTTAAGGGGATATTAGTACTTCTGGCAAGATAACTCTGGGGTTAATGCTCCGGCTACAGAGATCTGTGCGCAAAGCAACTTTTAGGGGATAATAGTACTCCTGGCAAGATAACTCTGGGGTTAATGCTCCTGCTGCAGAGATCGGTGGGCGCAGCAACTTTTAGGGGACTGTACTCCTGGCGAGATAACTCTGGGGGTTAATGCTCCTGCTGCAGAGATCTGTGCGCAAAGCAACTGTTAGGGGATATTAGTGCTTCTGGCAAGATAACCCTGGGGGTTAATGCTCCTGCTGCAGAGATCTGTGCGCAAAGCAACTTTTAGGGGATATAAGTACTCCTGGCAAGATAACTCTGGGGGTTAATGCTCCTGCTGCAGAGATCTGTTCGCAAAGCAACTTTTAGGGGATAATAGTACCCCATGCAAGATAACTCTGGGGGTTAATGCTCCTGCTGCAGAGATCTTTTATCAAAGCAACTTTTATGGGACAGTACTCCAGGCAAGATTCCTCTAGGGGTTAATGCTTCTGCTGCAGAGATCTGTGCGCCCAGCAATTCTTTGGGGACTGTACTCCTGGCAAGATAACTCTGGGGGTTAATGCTCCTGCTGCAGACATCTGTGCACAAAGCAACTTTTAAGGGATAATAGTACTCCTGGCAAGATAACTCTGAGGGTTAATGCTGCTGCTGCAGAGATCTGTGCGCAAAGCAACTTTTAGGGGATAATAGTACTCCATGCAAGATAACTCTGGGGGTTAATGCTCCTGCTGCAGAGATCTTTGCTCAAAGCAACTTTTATGGGACAGTACTCCAGGCAAGATTCCTCTAGGGGTTCATGCTTCTGCTGCAGAGATCTGTGCGCCCAGCAAATTCTTGGGGACTGTACTCTTGGCAAGATAACTCTGGGAGTTAATGCTCCTGATGCAGAGATCTGTGTGCAAAGCAACTTTTAGGGGATAATAGTACTCCTGGCTATATAACTCTGGGGTTAATGCCCCTGCTGCAGAGATCTGTGCGCAAAGCAACCTTTAGGGGATATTATTACTTCTGGCATGATAACTCTGGGGGTTAATGCTCCTGCTGCAGAGATCTTTGCTCAAAGCAACTTTTATGGGACAGTACTCCAGGAAAGATTCCTCTAGGGGTTAATGCTTCTGCTGCAGAGATCTGTGCGCCCAGCAACCTTTTGGGGATTGTACTCCTGGCAAGATAATTCTGGGGGGTTAAAGCTCCTGCTGCAGAGATCTGTGCTAAAAGCAACTTTTAGGGGATATAAGTACTCCTGGCAAGATAACTCTGGGGGTTAATGCTCCTGCTGCAGAGATCTGTGCGCAAAGCAACTTTTAGGTGATAATAGTACTCCAGGCAGGATAACTCTGGGGGTTAATGCTCCAGCTGCAGAGATCTTTGCTCAAAGGAACTTTAATGGGACAGTACTCCAGGAAAGATTCCTCTAGGGGTTAATGCTTCTGCTGCAGGGATCTGTGCGCACAGCAAATTCTTGGGGACTGTACTCCTGGCAAGATAACTCTGGGGGTTAATGCTCCTGATGCAGAGATCTGTGTGCAAAGCAACTTTTAGGGGATAGTAGTACTCCTGGCAAGATAACTCTGGGGGTTAATGCTCCTGCTCCGGAGATCATCTGTGCGCAAAGCAACTTTTAGGAGATAGTAGTAACCCTGGCAAGATAACTCTGGGGGTCAATGCACCTGCTGCGGAGATCATCTGTGCACAAAGCAACTTTTAGGGGATAGTAGTACTCCTGGTAAGATAACTCTAGGGGTTAAAGCTCCTGCTGCAGAGATCATCTGTGCGCAAAGCTAACTTTTAGGGGTTAATACTACTCCTGGCAAGATACATCTGGGGGTTAATGTTCCTGCTACAGAGTTATGTGCGCGCGGCAACTTTTAGGGGACTGTACTCCTGGCAAGATAACTCTGGGGGTTAATGCTCCTGCTGCAGAGATCTGTGCGCAAAGCAACTTTTAGGGGACTATACTCCTGGCGAGATAACTCTGGGGGTTAATGCTCCTGCTGCAGAGATCTGTGCGCAAAGCAACTTTTAGGGGATATTAGTGCTTCTGGCAAGATAACTCTGGGGGTTAATGCTCCTGCTGCAGAGATCTGTGCGCAAAGCAACTTTTAGGGGATAATAGTACTCCATGCAAGATAACTCTGGGGGTTAATGCTCCTGCTGCAGAGATATTTGCTCAAAGCAACTTTTATGGGACAGTACTCCAGGCAAGATTCCTCTAGGGGTTCATGCTTCTGCTGCAGAGATCTGTGCGCCCAGCAAATTCTTGGGGACTGTACTCCTGGCAAGATAACTCTGGGGGTTAATGCTCCTGATGCTGAGATCTGTGTGCAAAGCAACTTTTAGGGGATAATAGTACTCCTGGCTAGATAACTCTGGGGTTAATGCTCCTGCTGCAGAGATCTGTGCGCAAAGCAACCTTTAGGGGATATTATTACTTCTGGCATGATAACTTTGGGGGTTAATGCTCCTGCTGCAGAGATCTGTGTGCAAAGCAACTTTTAGGGGATATAAGTACTCCTGGCAAGATAACTCTGGGGGTTAATGCTCCTGCTGCAGAGATCTGTGCGCAAAGCAACTTTTAGGGGATAATAGTACTCCAGGCAGGATAAATCTGGGGGTTAAGGCTCCAGCTGCAGAGATCGTTGTTCAAAGCAACTTTTATGAGACAGTACTCCAGGAAAGATTCCTCTAGGGATTAATGCTTCTGCTGCAGAGATCTGTGCGCCCAGCAACTTTTTGGGGATTGTACTCCTGGCAATATAACTCTGGGGGTTAAAGCTCCTGCTGAAGAGATCGGTACGCAAAGCATCTTTTAGGGGATAATAGTACTTCTGGCAAGATAACTCTGGGGGTTAATGCTCCTGCTGCAGAGATCTGTGCTAAAAGCAACTTTTAGGGGATAATAGTACTCCTGGCAAGATAACTCTGGGGGTTAATGCTCCTGCTGCAGACATCTGTTTGCAAAGCAACTTTTAGGGGATAATAGTACTCCATGCAAGATTCCTCTAGGGGTTAATGCGTCTGCTGCAGAGATCTGTGCGCCCAGCAATTCTTTGGGGACTGTACTCCTGGCAAGATAACTCTGGGGGTTAATGCTCCTGCTGCAGACATCTGTGCATAAAGCAACTTTTAAGTGATAATAGTACTCCTGGCAAAATAACTCTGGGGGTTAATGCTCCTGCTGCAGAAATCTGTGCACAAAGCAACTTTTAGGGGATAATAGTACTCCATTCAAGATAACTCTGGGGGTTAATGCTCTTGCTGCAGAGATCTTTGCTCAAAGCAACTTTTATGGGACAGTACTCCAGGCAAGTTTCCTCTAGGGGTTCATGCTTCTGCTGCAGAGATCTGTGCGCCCAGCAAATTCTTGGGGACTGTACTCCTGGCAAGATAACTCTGGGGGTTAATGCTCCTGCTGCAGAGATCTGTGTGCAAAGCAACTTTTAGGGGAAAATAGTACTCCAGGCAAGATATCTCTGGGGGTTAATGCTCCTGCTGCAGAGATCTTTGCACAACGCAGCTTTTTTGGGGACAGTACTCTTGGCAAGATACCTCTGGGGGTTAAATCTTCTGCTGCAGAGATCTGTGCGCAAAGCTAACATTTAGGGGTTAATACTACTCCTGCCAAGATACATCTGGGGGTTAATGTTCCTGCTACAGAGTTATGTGCGCCCAGCAACCTTTAGGGGACTGTACTCCTGGTGAGATAACTCTGGGGGTTAATGCTCCTGCTGCAGAAACCTGTGCACCCGGCAGCTTTTAGGGAACTGTATTCCTGGCAAGTAAGCTCTGGTGGGAAATGCTCCTCCTGCAGAGATCTGTACGCAAAGCAACTTTCAGAGGATATTAGTACTTCTGGCAAGATAACTGTGGGGGTTAATGCTCCTGCTGCAGGGATCTGTGCGCGCAGCAACTTTTAGGGGACTGTACTCCTGCAAGATAACTTTGGGGGTTAATGTTCCTGCTGCAGAGATCTGTGCGCAAAGCAACTTTTAGGGGATATTAGTACATCTGGCAAGATAACTCTGGGGGTTAATGCTCCTGCTGCAGAAATCTGGGCGCAAAGCAACTTTTAGGTGGATAATAGTACTCCTGGCAAGATAACTCTGTGGTTAATGCTCCTGCTGCAGAGATCTGTGTGCAAAGCAACTTTTAGGGGATATAAGTACTCCTGGCAAGATAACTCTGGGGGTAAATGCTCCTGCTGCAGAGATCTGTGCGCAAAGCAACTTTTAGGGGATAATAGTACTCCAGGCAGGACAACTCTGGGGGTTAATGCTCCAGCTGCAGAGATCTTTGCTCAAAGCAACTTTTTGGGGATTGTACTCCTGGCAAGATAACTCTGGGGGTTAATGCTCCTGCTGCAGATATCTGTGCGCCCGGCATCTTTTAGGGGACTGTATTCCTGGGAAGATAACTCTGGGGGTTAATGCTCCTGCTGCAGAGATCATTTGTGTGCAAAGCAACTTTTAGGGGATAGTAGTACTCCTGGCAAGATAACTCTGGGGTTTAATGCTCCTGCTCCGGAGATCATCTGTGCGCAAAGCAACTTTTAGCGGATTGTAGTAACCCTGGCAAGATAACTCTGGGGGTTAATGCACCTGCTGCGGAGATCATCTGTGCACAAAGCAACTTTTAGGCAATAGTAGTACTCCTGGCAAGATAACTCTAGGGGTTAATGCTCCTGCTGCGGAGATTATCTGTGCGCAAAGCAACTTTTAGGGGATATTAGTACTCCTGGCAAGATAACTCTGGGGGTTAATGCACCTGCTGCGGAGATCATCTGTGCACAAAGCAACTTTTAGGGGATAGTAGTACTCCTGGCAAGATAACTCTGGGGGTTGATGCTCCTGCTGCTGAGATCTGTGCTCAAAGCAACTTTTAGGGGATAATAGTACTCCTGGCAAGAAATTCTGGGGTTTAATGCTCCTGCTGCGGAGATCATCTGTGCACAAAGCAACTTTTAGGGGATAGTAGTACTCCTGGCAAGATAACTCTAGGGGTTGATGCTCCTGCTGCTGAGATCTGTGCGCAAAGCAACTTTTAGGGGATAATAGTACTCCTGGCAAGATACCTCTGGTGGTTAATGCTCCTCCTCTAGAGAACTGTGCGCAAAGCAACTTTTAGCGGATAATAGTACTCCTGGCAAGATAACTCTGGGGGCTAATGCTCCTGCTACAGATTGTACTCCTGGCAAGATAACTCTGGGGGTTAATGCTCCCGAAGCGGAGATCATCCGTGCTCAAAGCAACTTTTAGGGGATAGTAGTACTCCTGGCAAGATAACTCTGGGGGTTAATGCTCCTGCTGCGAAGATCATCTGTGCGAAAACCAACTTTTAGGGGATAATAGTATTCCTGGGAAGATAAATGTGGGGGTTAATGTTCCTGCTGCAGAGATCTGTGCGCAAAGATACTTTTAGGGGACAATAGTACTCCTGGCAATAGAACTCTGGGGGTTAATGCTCCTGCTGCTTTGATCTGTGCACAAAGCAACTTTAGCGGATAATAATACTCCTGGCAAGATAACTCTGGGGTTTAATGCTCCTGCATAAGAGATCTGTGAGCCCAGCAACTTTTAGGGGATAGAAGTATTCCTGGCAACATAACTCTGGGGATTAATGCTCCTGCAGCGGAGATCATATGTGCTCAAAGGAACTTTTAGGGGATAGTAGTACTCCTGGCAAGATAACTCTGGGGGTTAATGCTTCTGCTGCAGAGATCTGTGTGCAAAGCAACTTTTAGGGGATAATCGTACTCCTGGAAAGATAACTCTGGGGAATTAATGCTCCTGCTGCAGACTGTACTCCTGGCAAGATAACTCAGGGGTTAATGCTCCTGCTGCGGGGATCATCTGTGCGCAAAGCAAATTTTAGGGGATAGTAGTACGCCTGGCAAGATAACTCTGGGGGTTTATGCTCCTGCTGCAGAGATCATCTGTGCGCAAAGCAACTTTTATGGGATAGTAGTCCTCCTGGCAAGATAACTCTGGGGGTTAATGCTCCTGCTGCGGAGATCATATGTGCGCAAAGCAACTTTTATGGGACTGTACTCCTGGAAAGATAACTCTGGGGGTTAATGCTCCTGCTGCGGAGATCATCTGTGCGCAAAGCAACTTTTAGGGGATAGTAGTACTCCTGGCACGATAACTCTGGCGGTTAATGGTCCTGCTGCGGAGATCATC
The DNA here is from genome assembly GCF_031143425.1 of Pleurodeles waltl. Taxonomy (NCBI): domain Eukaryota; kingdom Metazoa; phylum Chordata; class Amphibia; order Caudata; family Salamandridae; genus Pleurodeles; species Pleurodeles waltl. The sequence continues at coordinate 1,713,961,674 of NC_090445.1, read as the reverse complement.
TGTGCGCAAAGCAACTTTTAGGAGATAGTAGTACTCCTGGCAAGATAACTCTGGGGGTTAGTGCTACTGCTGCAGAGATCTGTGCGCAAAGCAACTTTTAGGAGATAATAGTACTCCTGGGAAGATACCTCTGGCGGTTAATGCTCAATCCCCAGAGATCTGTGCGCAAAGCAACTTTTAGCGGATAATAGTACTCCTGGCGATATAACTCTGGGGGTTAATACTCCTCCTGCAGAGATCTGTGCTGTAGGAGGCTGGCCTGGCTTATAGTGGGTACCAAGGGTTCTTACACTCTGTACCAGGTCCAGTTATCCCTTATTAGTGTAGAAGAGGTGTTTCTAGCAGCTTAGGCTGATAGAAGGTAGCTATAGCAGAGCAGCTTAGGCTGAACTAGGAGACATGTAAAGCTCCTACTATACCACTGGTGTCATATGCACAATATCATAAGAAAACACAATACACAGATATACTAAAAATAAAGGTACTTTATTTTTATGACAATATGCCAAAAGTATCTCAGTGAGTACCCTCAGTATGAGGATAATTTATATACACAAGATATATGTACACAAACCACAATTATGCAGTAAATAGCAAAAGGAATATAGGAGGCTGGCCTGGTTTGTAGTGGGTACCAAGGGGTACTTACACTCTGTACCAGGTCCAGTTATCCCTTATTAGTGTAGAAGAGGTGTTTCTAGCAGCTTAGGCTGATAGAAGGTAGCTATAGCAGAGCAGCTTAGGCTGAACTAGGAGACATGCAAAGCTCCTACTAGACCACTGGTGTCATATGCACAATATCATAAGAAAACACAATACACAGATATACTAAAAATAAAGGTGCAAAGAAGCTGCCACCAGATGGTAGAAGCTGTGGATTCTGCAAGAACGAAGAGGCCTAGAAACTTCCCCTTTGGAGGATGGATGTCCCACGTCGTGAAGAAGCTTGCAGAGGTGTTCCCACGCAGAAAGACCGCAAACAAGCCTTGCTAGCTGCAAGGGTCGCGGTTATGGTTTTTAGATGCTGCTGTGGCCCAGGAGGGACCAGGATGTTGCCACTTGGATGAGGAGACAGAGGGGGCGCCCAGCAAGTCAGGGAGCCCTCAAAGAAGCAGGCAGCACCCGCAGAAGTACCGGATCAGGCACTTAGAAGAGGAGTGAACCGGAGTCCACCCGAAGTCAGAAAAGGGAGTCCCCCAACGCCAGAGGACAACTCAGAAGGTTGTGCACTGCAGGTTAGAGTGTCGGGACCCAGGCTTGGCTGTGCACGAAAGAAATCCTGGAAGAGTACACAGGAGCCGGAGCAGCTGCAAATCACGCGGTACCCAGCAATGCAGTCTAGCGTGGGGAGGACTTACCTCCACCAAACTTGGACTGAAGAGTCACTGAACTGTGGGAGTCACTTGGACAGAGTTGCTGAGTTCCAGGGACCTCGCTCGTCGTGCTGAGAGGGGACCCAGAGGACCGGTGATGCAGTCTTTTGTTGCCTGCGGTTGCAGGGGGAAGATTCCGTCGACCCACGGGAGATTTCTTCAGAGCTCCTGGTGCAGAGAGGAGGCAGGCTACCCCCACAGCATGCACCACCACGAAACAGTCGAGAAAGCCAGCAGGATGAAGCGATATAAGGTTGCAGTAGTCGTCTTTGCTACTTTGTTGCGGTTTTGCAGGCGTCCTGAGCAGTCAGCGGGCGATCCTTTGGCAGAAGGTGAAGAGGGAGATGCAGAGGAACTCTGCTGAGCTCTTGCATTCGGTATCTGAAGAATTCCCCAAAGCAGAGACCCTTAATAGCCAAAAAAGGAGGTTTGGCTACCTAGGAAGGAGGATAGGCTAGTAACACAGGTAATAGCCTATCAGAAGGAGTCTCTGACATCACCTGCTGGCCCTGGCCACTCAGAGCAGTCCAGTGTGCCAGCACACCTCTGAATCCAAGATGGCAGAGGTCTGGAGCACACTGGAGGAGCTCTGGGCACCTACCCTGGGAGGTGCAGGTCAGGGGAGTGGTCACTCCCCTTTCCTTTGTCCAGTTTCGCGCCAGAGCAGGGCTGGGGGATCCCTGAACCGGTGTAGACTGGCTTATGCAGAGATGGGCACCATCTGTGCCCATCAAAGCATTTCCAGAGGCTGGGGGAGGCTACTCCTCCCCAGCCCTGACACCTTTTTCCAAAGGGAGAGGGTGTAACACCCTCTCTCTGAGGAAGTCCTTTGTTATGCATTCCTGGGCCAGGCCTGGCTGGACCCCAGGAGGGCAGAAACCTGTCTGAGGGGTTGGCAGCAGCAGCAGCTGCAGTGAAACCCCGGGAAAGGCAGTTTGGCAGTACCCGGGTCTGTGCTAGAGACCCGGGGGATCATGGAATTGTCCCCCCAGTCCAGGATGGCATTGGGGTGACAATTCCATGATCTTAGACATATTACATGGCCATGTTCGGAGTTACCATTGTGACGCTGGACATAGGTAGTGACCTATGTACAGTGCACGCGTGTAATGGTGTCCCCGCACTCACAAAGTCTGGGGAATTTGCCCTGAACGATGTGGGGGCACCTAGGCTAGTGCCAGGGTGCCCTCACACTAAGTAACTTTGCACCCAACCTTCACCAGGTGAAAGTTAGGCATATAGGTGACTTATAAGTTACTTAAGTGCAGTGGTAAATGGCTGTGAAATAACGTGGACGTTATTTCACTCAGGCTGCACTGGCAGGCCTGTGTAAGAATTGTCAGAGCTCCCTGTGGGAGGCAAAAGAAATGCTGCAGCCCATAGGGATCTCCTGGTACCCCAATACCCTGGGTACCTCAGTACCATATACTAGGGAATTATAAGGGTGTTCCAGTATGCCAATGTGTATTGGTGAAATTGGTCACTAGCCTGTTAGTGACAATTTAGAAAGCAGAGAGAGCATAAACACTGAGGTTCTGGTTAGCAGAGCCTCAGTGAGACAGTTAGTCATCAAACAGGGAACACATACAGGGTAACATGCCAGGCAAGATGGTACTTTCCTACACCACCTGTCATGTTAGCTTGTCAATCACTGACCATAATTCAGCTGGGCAGTCAGTTCAGGCTTCCTGGATAGAACTACACATAAATGTATCTAACAGTCAGTCACCCACCCTGTGGGCATTCCAGCACAGAACACATTGTACTCTCTGTAACAGGGAACAGGTCTCTCTTCTTCAAGTTGATAGAGATCCCTGAATATCTCCCACACCGGATCCTCTCCTTATCAATGATGGCATGTTTACTTCTGGATTTTTAAAAAACAGTAACATATCATCCACATACGTGGACAGCATCAGTCACCCTCTGCAGAGGTACGGTCCCCTACGCATACACTTCTCTTGGAGCTGTCCAGCCGGGGGGTCATGGCTAATGGAAATACTAAGGGGAATATGTTGTTATTTTATGTAGATTTGTATAGAGCGCTGGTCTAGAGGGTATCCAGTCTCTTGGGCAGGTGTGTGGTCCCAAGGTGCTCATATGGAGAGCCGGGTCCTCAGCTTCTTGCGTTAACTAGAGAAGTGAGGAAAAGCTCTGATGGGGTGAGGGAGAGCGCTCCATGTCTCGGATGTTGGAGAACAGGCGACCTCCTGGTTTGCTTTCACAGATATGGTACGTGCGGGTGAGAGTGAGGCTGAGCGTAGGTGTCTGGTGGGTTGGTGTAAGCGTATACGGCTGTCCAGGTATTCTGGTTCTGTGTTGTGTAGGACTTTGTTTATGTGCGTGAGAGGTTTGAATTGGCTGCGCTTGTGAATGGGGAGGCAGTGAAGCTTCCTGAGGTGCGGTGTGATGTGGGTGCGGCGTGGGAGGTCCAGTATGAGTCTTGCAGCGGCGTTCTGGATGGTCTGGAGTTTGTGTAGGCAAGGTTTGGAGATTCCGGCGTAGAGAGTGTTGCCGTACTCCAGCCTGCTGGTGATGAGTGCTTGAGTGACCGTCCCCCTGGTGTTCTGAGGGAACTATTTGAAGATCGTTTGCAGCATGCGTAAGATGTGGAAGCAGGAGTTGCTCAATGCGTTGACTTGAGCCGTCATGTTGAGCTTGTCTAGGATGATCCTTGTGTGGTCTGTGGGTGTTGTCCTAGCTCTGAAGGCCCCCCTGGGGGGGGGAAGGGGTGGATGGGGGGCACCATGGACAGGTCTTGCTGCCATAAGACCAGTACTTCAGTCTTGTCAGAGTTGAGCTCCAGTCACTTGCTTTGCATCCAGTCTTCTGCCATGGTCAACCAGTTGGTAAAGTTGGATCTGGTGGTGGTTGTCTCATCAGTCAGAGAGCGGCTGAGTTGAGTGTCATTAGCATAGGCGATGACGGTGATGTCTTCTCATTGGATAATCTTCGCCAGCTGTGTCATGTACATGTTGAAAAGGGTGGGACTGAGGGACGATCCCTGTGGGACTTCACAAGGTTTTTCCTGTAAAGAACAGATCCATTTGATCGCGGATTCTTGCATGCCAATCTCGTGGAATCTTCTGATGAGGTTGTTGTGGGACAGGGGGCAACCTTGCCTCGTGCTCCTAGCTTTTTCAAAGGTATCTGTTGTCAGGCCATAATGCCAACCAGATTGTGGTAACGCATATCATAGCAAGGCCATGAAACTGCTCAGTATACCAAGTCATTTAACACTTTAAAAAAGAAATGGTCATTCTAAAGAATCAATTGCGTTTTCAGGGTAAAGAAGGATGACCACTGCCTTAATTTGGGGATTTATCTGATCGATTACAGCAGAGACCCTGTGCAGACTGAGAGCTGTTGAACTGTGCGGGATGAATCCTGACTGTGCCCGGGACATTATATTCTCCGGCAGCAGAGACAGCGTTGTTGCAATCACTTTAGCCAGTATCTTAGCACAATTCATGAGTGAGAGCAGGCGATAGGAAGAACAATTAGTGGAATCCTTCCCTGGTTTAGGAACTATGGATATAGTTGCTTCCTGCATCAAGGAAGGAAGTTTCCAATCCTGTAAGGCCTCAGCATAGACCTCGAAGAGGTGCGGACTGAGGATATTCTTGTACACCTTGAAGAAATGGGTTGAACTTGGGCCCTCCCTTCGCCAGCGGGTAAATACTGTCCACTATCTCCTCTGCTAAGATCGGGTGACTTAAAAACCGTTCATGATAATCTTCAAGCCACACTATTGCTATTCCATCAAGATAGTCAGTAAAGCGGTCATATGACTCTGACACAACTGAAGTGTCCAGTCGTATATAATATTATACAAACTCATTTAGGATCTCCTTGTTGTCTATTAACATGGCCCGATTGTCCACGTATTTTGGGGTAATGTGAGCCCTTGCATGGAGGCTCCTATTGGCCACGGTTGGATCCACTCCTGTCGTGGGCACTGGGCCCAGCCACACAAGTGCAGCAGAGTTCTTATTGGTTCAGATGGGGCAATCCTGGGTGGTATAATTTTATGAGGTCCTGCGGATTACGGAAGTTTCCGTTACAGAAATGTAGGGAAAATGTGTGACTTCAGGCAAAGTTGGAGGTTTGCAGGGTATTGTGGGTAAGAAAATGGTGTAGGGTGCATGCGAGGAGCACCACCCTGGACACCCACAGATGTCTAGTTTTCAGAACTGTCTGAGTGTGGTAGGTTTTACCAGGTGGGGGCTGCCCAAGCCCAAAAAGTGCAGCCATTCAGCATTGGACGTGTGACGGTATTGGGAGGTAGCCAAGCTCTCCTGGCCCGTATGTAAAACCAACACCCAAAAAAGCCAAATGTCCTCTTGCTTGCCACTGGGGTGAGATGCCGTACTCCGCAGGGCCAGCAGAAAGACTGTTGCCCCCATCAGTTGGGGTGGGAGCATAACCATGCCCATGGTGGTGGACAACCCCACCCAGAAATACTTTATCCCCATTTATTTGGGGGGGGGGGGCATGGCCATGCCCATTATAGGCATCCCCATCCCTCTATTTTTTCAAAAAATGAATCCCTGGTGTCTAGTGGGCTTGCTGCCCTCCTTCCGGGGGAGGGGGGCATCAGATGGGGTAATTACCTGTGTCTGCCCCCCAGGGTGGCAGAAAAACTTCAGACCCCTTTTATGTGGGGTGGGGACATGGCCATGCCCATTGCGGGCAGCCCAAGCCCTCTTTTATAAATAAAAATCTGCCACCCGGGGACAGGGTAGAAAGACTGCATCCATTTGTTTTGGGGGGGGCTGGGGGAATTTGGATGTCTATTTGCGGCAGCCCCCACCCCTACACTATTAAAAAAAAGTAGTACCTGCTGCCTAGTGGGTTTCTGACCCCAGCCCCCGGAGGCATATTGGGGATATTGCCTCACCTGCACCATTTGGGAGAGAAGGGGGGGACAGAAAGACTTCAGTCCACATTTATGTTGGTGAGGCATGGCCTTGCCCATTGTGGGCAGCCCCCCACCCCTCTTGTTGTAAAAAAAGAACTTTGGTGTCTTGTGACTTACTGCCTACCCTGGGGGGGCAGATCAGGGGCAAAAAAAAACATGTGAGTACTAGTACTTATCCTTTCTCCCCACCCCGGGTGTCTTTGCCTGGGTGTGTACAAAGCCTCGTCATGTCACGACCATGGGGCGCTGGGGGGAGCAGAGGGTGAATTCATCCTCCCCCACCCCAGGTATCTTTGTCTAGGTGTGTACAAAGCCTCGTCATGTCACGACAGTGGGGTGCCTGGGGGGAGCAGAGGGTGAAGCCATCCTCCCCCACCCCGGGTATCTTTGTCTGGGTGTGTGCAAAGCCTCGTCATGTGACGACCATGGGGCGCTGGGGGGAGCAGAGGGTGAATTCATCCTCCCCCACCCTTGGTATCTTTGTCTAGGTGTGTACAAAGCCTCGTCATGTCACGACAGTGGGGTGCCTGGGGGGAGCAGAGGGTGAATTCATCCTCCCCCACCCTTGGTATCTTTGTCTGGGTGTGTGCAAAGCCTCGTCATGTGACGACCATGGGGCGCTGGGGGGAGCAGAGGGTGAAGCCATCCTCCCCCACCCCGGGTATCTTTGCATGGGTGTGTACAAAGCCTCGTCATGTCACGACCATGGGGCGCTGGGGGGAGCAGAGGGTGAATTCATCCTCCCCCACCCTTGGTATCCTTGTCTAGGTGTGTACAAAGCCTCGTCATGTCACGACCATGGGGCGCTGGGGGGAGCAGAGGGTGAAGCCACCCCCCTCCCCCGGGTATCTTTGTCTAGGTGTGTGCAAAGCCTCGTCATGTGACGACCATGGGACGCTGGGGGGAGCAGAGGGTGAATCCATCCTCCCCCACCCCGGGTATCTTTGGGTGTGTACAAAGCCTCGTCATGTCACGACAGTGGGGCGCTGGGGGAAGCAGAGGGTGAAGCCATCCTCCCCCACCCCGGGTATCTTTGGGTGTGTAGAAAGCCTCGCCATGTCACGACAATGGGGCGCTGGAGGGACAGAGGGTGAAGCCATCCTCTCCCACCCCGGGTATCTTTGTCTAGGTGTGTACAAAGCCTCGTCATGTCACGACCATGGGACGCCTGGGGGGCGCAGAGGGTGAATCCATCCTCCCCACCCCGGGTATCTTTGTCTAGGTGTGTACAAAGCCTCGCCATGTCACGACAATGGGGCGCTGGAGGGACAGAGGGTGAAGCCATCCTCTCCCACCCCGGGTATCTTTGTCTAGGTGTGTACAAAGCCTCGTCATGTCACGACCATGGGGCGCCTGGGGGGCGCAGAGGGTGAATCCATCCTCCCCACTCCGGGTATCTTTGTCTGGGTGGGTACAAAGCCTCGTCATGTCACGACCATGGGGCGCCTGGGGGGAGACAGAGGCTGAATCCATCCTCCCCACCCCGGGTATCTTTGTCTGGGTGTGTACAAAGCCTCGTCATGTCACGACCATGAGGCGCCTGGGGGGAGACAGAGGGTGAAGCCATCCTCCCCCACCCCGGGTATCTTTGGGTGTGTACAAAGCCTCGTGTCACGACCATGGGACGCTGGAGGGACAGAGGGTGAAGCCATCCCCTCCACCCTGGGTATCTTTGGGTGTGTACAAAGCCTCGTCATGTCACGACCATGGGGCACTGGGGGGACAGAGTGGGAAGCCATCCTCCCCACCCCAGGTATCTTTGTCTGGGTGTGTACAAAGCCTCGTCATGTCACGACCATGGGGCGCCTGGGTGGAGCAGAGGGTGAATCCATCCTCCCCACCCCAGGTATCTTTGTCTGGGTGTGTACAAAGCCTCGTCATGTCACGACCATGGGGCGCCTGGGTGGAGCAGAGGGTGAATCCATCCCCCCCACCCCGGGTATCTTCGGGTGTGTACAAAGCCTCGCCACGTCAGAGATGCCCCAGGGCCCTTTCCTGGCTCCCCCTGAGGGTCTCAGCTGTATTTACTGTAAGACTTAGAATATTTCTGTGATTTCTTCCCCGACCCCTAGAGGGCAGACCCACGTGGGGCTGTTTATCCATCTGCACCTAGAATAGATTTCATGTTCCCACTCTTCAGCCTCACCGAGGGGTCCTCGTGGTAAATGCACCCCGACTTTCAAGTGCCCAAGGATGGACCATATTCGGTGCTAGTTACTAACTAGATCAGGGTTCAGTTTCCGAGGACAATGATTTTACATTTCTTTCCATCCTGAGTACTTTGAAATGACTGACTATCCAATGTCTTATCCTTTCGGTACTGATTCCTGTGTCTGATCAGCGCTTGGTTTCTGACACTAAATCAGTCATTTAAAGGGGTGCCGGCTGCAGACCTGGGGGGGACGAGGGGGGGGGGGCAGGGGGTGGCCAGTAAGGCAGGGTCGGTACAGCCGGTCATCCAGCACAGAGCGGGGGCTTCCGACTCCGCTATAAAGGAGGGTAGAGAGGCCGGAGTTGCTGCAGGTCACACGGGGCGTCAGTCAGACACACTTGGATGTCTGGAGAGAGGTTTTTGGTCCCCAAAAGATTTCCAGGAACTACTCCCGTCACTTGCATGTGCCATTGCTGACGTCAGTCACCTGGCTCAAAAGTTCGTGTTTTTTTAAAAGGACACATTAGCTCACTCGCCGTGGCACTGAAGGGGACTACTTTTATGGCGGATGTGCACGTTGTACACAAACTAAACGCTGTCACTCACATCGAGGGCAGCAAATGGCTGAAATGGGCGGACCCACGGCCCCCTGCTGCGTGCTTTGACAGGCGGAGGCAACTGTGAATGACAGCTTCATAGACCAATGGATGAAGACTGCTGATTAAACCCCTGCGTGTAAGTTTATGATCTGATTTATGATTTTTATTTTAATACAAGAGTCTGCAAGACTGCTGAAGCTCTTCCAGAGGGCCAGACCTACAAAGGGTTCCACAGAAGGGGAACCCCCAGGGGCCAAGTGAACCGTAATGTGGGAGTTTTCAGAGAAAGACTTCCTGTCTCCACTGCATTTCAAGTGCAATAGGAGTGTTTATTCAACACACTGAACTGATTTAGCTCCTCGAAGAACTCACCTCTGGTATGAAACAGTTGAGAAAAACCAATATCCTTCCAGTGGCTGAACTGCATGATGTATAACAAGAAAATCAGGGCTCAGTGTTTGCTCCTGTGCTTCACTGCCTTGTGTGATCCCAGTGCAGTTGCCGTGTCTGCTTCCCGTGAGCAGCACATCTGAGGGCGTCACAAAATACATCAGTTCAGGATGTGCCTGGTACAAACACCTCTCATGGATATTGTTTACTGGACTATAACATTCTTCAATGTATATTAACCATATAGGGTATATACAGAGGCAGATGTCAACTGACTTCCCTCTTGGTTCATTAGTGACATTGTCATCAGCGCCATGGGTGAGGTGCGGATCATGAACATTTCTAATTTTATGTTTATAAACTATCACTTCTAATAAATGCTGCTCAAAGCTGTGATACAGTCTACTGCAGATGTGCGTAACCTGGGGCCTGCGACCCCTACTGGGGGGTCCACAGCTCTTTTCGAACATTGTAATTGTATTTATATAGCGCTAACTACCCCTGACAAGGGGTCAAAGCGCTTTTCAGAGAGTAGCACACTACCCCGGAACCCAAAAAGGATTAGTGGTAATTAGTATAGGGATTTATGAGTACATTATCAGTATGGAGAGCTATGAGTTAATTTGAGCGGAGGACATGTGAGTCTGTTAGTTGGACTGAATTAGTAGATTAAAGAGGATGGTGTACACAAAACCACAGAAAAGCAGAATGTAAAACTGAACATTTTAAAGCACTCAAAATGTGAAGGACTGGAAATTGCAGGATTTAAATTAAGTTGGCGTCTTTAAACAATTCTTTGTAGCAGCTCAAACACAGCAGAGAGAATCTAGTACAGCGACTGGTGGCCTCGATCGAAGGACTGGTAGCCTCGATCAAAGGACTGGTGGCCTCGATCGAAGGACTGGTGGCCGCGATCAACGAACTGGTGGCCTCGATCTAAAGACGGGGTGCCTCGATCGACAGACTGGTGGCCTTGTTCTAAAGACTGGTGGCACTTGAACGAAGGACTGGTGACCTGATCAAAGGACTGGCTGCCTTAATCGAAGGACTGGCTGCCTCGATCGAAGGACTGGCGGCCTCGATCGAAGGACTGGCGGCCTCGATCGAAGGACTGGCGGCCTCGATCGAAGGACTGGTAGCACTCGATCGAAGGACTGGTAGCACTCGATCGAAGGACTGGTAGCACTCGATCGAAGGACTGGCAGCCTCGATCGAAGGACTGGCAGCCTCGATCGAAGGACTGGTAGCGCAGACAAAAAAAGCACACACTGGGAGTAAAAAGACAAGGTGATGAGCTAAAGCGTGGCCTCCAACCTTTTCTGTAGTGAGAGCTACTTCTGGTCACTGAAAACCATCCTGAGCTGCCGCCTAATATAAGGATGTTTGAGAAGGGTACATAACGGAATGGAGGGACAGAAAGGTGGGAGAGAGCTTGAGAAAGGGAAGGAGAAAGAAGAAAATAGAACAAAAGAGTAAAAAAGGAGAGGAAGAACGGTGAGGACAATAGAAACAGAAAAAAGAAGAGCAAAAAGACACGAGATAAGGCAGAATAACAAAAACAAAGAAGGCAGAAAACAGAAGCTAAACAGAGGACCAAGAAATAAAAGAAAAAGGAGCAAAGAAAAACAAAAATAAATCAAAAGGACAAACGAAAATGATAGAGGTAGAAAAAGATAAGAACAAGGAAAGGGCAAGTAAGAAACAAAAATGAGAGGTCAGTCGAAGAAAGAGAGAAAGAAAGAAGAAATGAAAGGGAAAGGCCATAAAAGAAAAAACAAGGAGTGAAAGAAAGAGAAAAACGGGAATGGAGAAAAAAGGATAGAGGAATGAAAGAGGGGACAAAAAATAAAGAAACAGAAATGAGAGAAAATGGAGAGATGTAGAAGATGAAAGGAGAAAGGGAGAAAACCAGAAACTGAAAAACAAAGACAGGAAGAATAAAAAAAGGAGACAAAGTAGTTGAGAATAAATGTAGAAAGAAACAATGAGAAAGAAGAGAATATGAGTAGAAAAAGAAAGATAGAGAAAAGCGAGTGAAAGGAGGCAGAAGAAAACAGAAAGTACTAAAGAAACAGTGAAGGGAGAAGAAAAGGAAACAAAGGAATAGTGAAAGAAGGAAAGAAGTAGCACAATAAAGATATAAAATGAAAGAAAAGAAACAAAATAATGAAGAAGAGAGTGGGCTATATGTTCCTGCATGTTCAGATTCCTGGCCCCACAGAAAGCTCTGACTCTGTTTCAAGGCGCTACCATACTGTCCAACCCTCTGACAGGTAATTATCACATGAGAGCCCGAGACCTACTGGTAGCTCGCGATCGACCTGTTGGACACGCCTGTGCTGGAGTCTAGCATAATACGCCATCTGTTGTGCAGTTCAAATAGTAAGAAGCATTGTCAAAGCCAATAGGTCCCTTTGCAAGAGCTACTGACTCGCCAACGTCTACGGCGGAGGGAGTGTAACGGGCAGAACATGAAAAAGGGGTGAGTGGGAGGGGAAGAAGCAACACGGCGTACGGGGTTGGTGGGAGGAGAAGGAGAACTATTACCTCATTCACAGCGCGATCACCGGACGGACACTAATCAAGAGGAAGCAATCTGTGCTTGATCCATGCTCCACAGAAAGAAAAGGACGTGACGCCCAGCACGCGCTGGCCAATTAGGAGGCAGCAACTGAGAGTGACAACGAAACCAACAAATGGAAAGCAGTGATGGGCCCCAACCCTTTCTTGTAAACAACACCCCTGCAGTGACAGCGCATATGCTTTCCACTGCGAGACCTAAACGCTGATTATAGTGGGCCCCCCGCTACCAGTAGTGATTCAGTGGGGGGATCCACAGAAGTGAAAAGTTTAAGAACCGCTGAAGTCAAGTCTTGACTAAAAATACCCCAAATGTTAAGGAAATACACTGTTTGACCTTGAAGAGTGTTTGTTGTATGAGCTGCATGGTAGCTTTGTGACTTGGCTCATGTTGTGGTGTGTTACACTGATTCACACATACACACTCACTGTTTTGTTACACTGATCTGTGCACACAGCCCCTCCATGTGCTACACTGATTCACACGTACACACTCACTATTGTGTTACACTGATCTGTGCACACAACCCCCGCCATGTGTTACGCTGATTCACACATACACACTCACTATTGTGTTACACTGACCTGTGCACACAGCCCCTCCATGTGCTACACTGATTCACACGTACACACTCACTATTGTGTTACACTGATCTGTGCACACAACCCCCCCATGTGTTACACTGATTCACACGTACAAACTCACTAACCTGTGACTGTTCCTCCCACACACACCATCACTGTGTGTTACAGTGATCCTGACGCACAACCCTCACACCGTGTAACACTGATCCACATGCACAGCCCCCACCCCGTGTTACACTGATCCTCACGCACAGCCCCCACCCCGTGTTACACTGATCCTCACGCACAGCCCCCACCCCGTGTTACACTGATCCTCACGCACAGCCCCCACCCCGTGTTACACTGATCTTCACGCACAGCCACCACCCTTTGCTACACTAATCCTCACGTACAGGCCCCACCCCGTGTTACACTGATCTTCACGAATAGCCCCACCCCGTGTTACACTGATTTTCACGCACAGCCCCCACCCGTGTTACACTGATCTTCACGAATAGCCCCACCCCGTGTTACACTGATCTTCACGCACAGCCCCCACTCTGTGTTACACTGATTGTCACGCACATCCCCCACCCTGTGATACACTGATCTTCACGCACAGCCCCACCCCGTGTTACACTGATCATCACGCAAATCTTCACGCACAGCCCCCAACCCGTGTTACACTGATCACCACACAGCCCTCAGCTCGTGTTACACTGATCTTCACGCACAGCCCCACCCCGTGTTACACTGATCATCACGCAAATCTTCACGCACAGCCCCCAACCCGTGTTACACTGATCACCACACAGCCCTCAGCTCGTGTTACACTGATCTTCACGCACAGCCCCACCCCGTGTTACACTGATCTTCACGCACAGCCCCCACCCCGTGCTACACTGATCCGCACCCTATTATACTGATCCCCACACAGGCCTCACCCCGTGTGTTACACTGATGTCCCCACACAGCCCTCGCCCTGTGTTACACTGATCACCACACAGCCCTCACCTCGTGTTACACTGATCCACACACACAGCCCCCATCTCTCTGTTCCACAGACCCCAGTGCAGTCCACCTGACTCCCTAACACTATGTAAACGAACCCCTTCTCCCCCCATGATGTGTTCCCCCTCCCCAGGTCACTCACCTGCCCGGGCCTGTTGCAGACAGAGCCCCCCAAGGAGCAGGAGGAGGGGACCCCAGGTCATGATGAGGGGGCAGCAGTGAGGTCACAGAGGGGACAATCAGTCTGTGAGGACCAGCTCTGGAGAGAACTTCACAGGATCTGAGCTCAGTCAGTCCCAGAGAGAGAAGGGAGAGGGAGAACCCACCAATCAGAAGGCAGAACACCGGCGCGTCATCACTCACCGGGTAGAGCCTCGCTGCGAGGAGCTAAAGGAGGTGAAAGTGAAAGTGAAGAGAGGGGGCAGAAGTTTCGTTTTCTTTCCTTCTCTGCATAGCCCCCCCTTTTGTTATTTCTGCCTCCAGTTTTGACCCCCCCCCCTCCCCCGTGTTTGTTTGTTTTTACTCCTTGGTTTCTGTTGCTTTGGTGAGCAGGGTCTGTGCTCAGACTCTTGAAGTGCTTAGAAGCACTCGCTGTTATTATGGGCGGGAGAGGCGCCTCCTTACACCCAGAGCTGCCGACCTTGGACCTGGGGAACCACGGTCGAGTCCCGGCGTGGGTTCAACATCTTGTGATCCTGGGCAGATCACTTCATCTCCCCGTCATCATGACATGAATGTGACCTTGTGTAGTGTAACTGGCCTTCGAGTAAGGCGCTACTTTGAGTTGGTTTAGCGCTATACAAAACTGATGTTCCTCCTTCTCTCCCCATCTGTGTCGGGCGCTTAGACGCTTGTGACATGACACGTAAATGGCTGTAAATCCCTCACTGCTCTGTTAGTGCTTAGAAGCCTGTGACATGACACGTAGATGTCTGGAAATCCCCCGCTGCTCTCTCTGTTAGTGCTTAGAAGCCTGTGACATGACACGTAAATGGCTGTAAATCCCCCGCTGCTCTGTTAGTGCTTAGAAGCCCGGGGCTGGACTCGTAAATGGCTGTAAATCCCCCACTGCTCTGCTAGTGCCTAGAAGCCCGGGACTGGACTCGTAAATGGCTGTTAATCCCCCGCTGCTCTCTGTTAGTGCTTAGAAGCCTGTGACATGACACGTAGATGGCTGTAAATCCCCCGATGTTCTGTTGGTGCTTAGAAGCCTTTGACATGACACGTAAATGTCTGGAAATCCCCGCTTAGAAGTCCCCGTGACAGAGCTCGGCTGAGGCGGTGAGAGGTCTGTGCTTCACCCGCGGTGCTCTAGCGCCCTCCTGCGGACGGATAGCGCCTCGATGGCAGGAGATGGGCTGATTTCCCAGAAACGGAGGGTTTGGTACAGTGGGGGCGGGGTATGAGGAGGGAATACAAGTTATAGCGCCTCGATGACAGAGATGGGCTGATGTCCCAGAAACGCAGACTTTGGTACTGTAGGGCAGGAAGTCCGCAGTGACATCAGTGTGTCAAGCTGCTCCTCATTTTATCAGTGGAATGAGCTTCTATGTTGTGAACAGTGTCAGTCTCTTCTTGGTGACGGGGGGTAGACTCCAAAGTCCCACCCCTTTTATCTTGGGGGGCTCCTGTCCCTGGTCACTGCACTACCCACAGTGGGGGGCAGCTGATTGTATTACAGGGGTGAAGCCCTGTGGGAAGGGTCAGTGCAAGCTCTCCCCAGTAAATCCACATAGTGCGTCATGACTGAGCCCCTTCATTCCCCTGACTGTGGAGTTGTAGGATGCTGGCCTGGCTTGTAGTGGGTACCAAGGGGTACTTACACCTTGTGCCAGGTCCAGTTACCCCTTATTAGTGTAGAAGAGGTGTTTCTAGCAGCTTAGGCTGGTAGAAGGTAGCTATGGCAAAGCAGCTTACGCTGAACTAGGAGACATGCAAAGCTCCTACTAAACCACTGCTGTCATATGCACAATATCATAAGAAAACACAATACACAGAAGTACTAAAAATAAAGGTACTTTATTTTTATGACAATATGCCACAAGTATCTCAGTGAGTACCCTCAGTAAGAAGGTAAGTAATATACACAAGTTATATGTACACAAACCCAAAACAGGTAAGTAAGAGTCAGAAAAGTAATGCAAACAGTGTAGAATTACAATAGGTTGCAATAGGCAAAAATAGGTCTAGGGGCAATCAATCAATCAAAAAAATGTATATAGTGCGCTACTCATCCGTGAGGGTCTCAAGGCGATTGGCAACACAACCATATACTCCAAAAGTGGAATGCAAACCACGAATGGACCCCAAACCTATGTGAGCTTGTAGAGGGTCGCTGGGACTGTAAGAAAACAGTGAGGGTTAGAAAAATAGCCCACCCCAAGACCCTGAAAGGTAGGTGTAAAGTGCACCTACTACCCCCAGAGAGCACAGAAGTCGTGATAGGGGGATTCTGCAGGAAGAACATACACCAGCAAAGCAACAACAGTGGATTTCCAGACCTGAGTACCTGTAAGACAAGGGGACCAAGTCCAAGAGTCGCAACAATGTCGAGAGTGAGCAGATGCCCAGGAAATGCCAGCTGAGGGTGCAAGGAAGCTGCCACTGGATAGAAGAAGCTTAGAGTTCTGCAAGAAAGAAGAGGACTAGGAACTTCTCCTTCGGAGGATGGATGTCCCACGTCGCGATGAAGCTTGCAGAGGTGTTCCCACGCAGAAAGACTGCAAATAAGCCTTGCTAGCTGCAAGGGTTTTTGGGTAGGGTTTTTGGGTGCTGCTGTGGCCCAGGAGGGACCAGGGTGTCGCCACTTGGATGAGGAGACAGAGGGAGTGCCCAGCAAGTCAGGGAGCCCTCACAGAAGCAGGCAGCACCCGCAGAAGTACTGGAACAGGCACTTAGAAGAGGAGGGAACCGGAGTCCACCCGAAGTCACAAAAGGGAGTCCCACGACTCCGGAGGACAACTCAGAAGGTTGTGCACTGTAGGTTAGAGTGTCGGGGACCCAGGCTTGGCTGTGCACCAAGGAAATCCTGGAAGAGTGCACAGGAGCCGGAGCAGCTGCAAATCATGTGGTACCCAGCAATGCAGTCTAGCGTGAGGAGGCAAGGACTTACCTCCACCAAACTTGGACTGAAGAGTCACTGGACTGTGGGAGTCACTTGGACAGAGTTGCTGAGTTCCAGGGACCACGCTCGTCGTGCTGAGAGGGGACCCAGAGGACCAGTGATGCAGTCTTTTGGTGTCTGTGGTTGCAGGGGGAAGATTCCGTCGACCCACGGGAGATTTCTTCAGAGCTCCTGGTGCAGAGAGGAGACAGGCTACCACCAGAGCATGCACCACTTGGAAACAGTCGAGAAAGCCGGCAGGATGAAGCAATAGAAGGTTTCTAGTAGTCGTCTTGCTACTTTGTTGCGGTTTTGCAGGCGTCCTGAGCAGTCAGCGGTCGCTCCTTTGGCAGAAGGTGACGAGGGAGGTGCAGAGGAACTCTGATGAGCTCTTGCATTCGTTATCTGAAGAATTCCCCAAAGCAGAGGCCCTAAATAGCCAGAAAAGGAGGGTCCAAAAAACCACAAAACTCCCTGTATACAAATGCCGATTAGTACTGTAAGAGCGTAGGAACTTCACCAGAGGACATTGGACCCTAGTCCTCCATGGGAAAGCACAATTCAAAAAGGTGGTGAGGTCCCACTGTATAGATACAGTTATTTTTTCTCAGAATCAAAATGTCTAGGGACATGTAGTGTTCATCAGCAAAGCTATAGTCAAATCCAATGTTGCTCCAATTTCAATTTTATTTTTTGAAAGACATTCAATTCGCAGTAGAAACGCAGACACTCAAGGGTCCAAGAGAGTATATGAGCTAGGCCAGCCAACACGTGTTTCGCCCCACAGGCGCGTAGGCCAGGGCTTTCTCAAGGCTGGGGAAAAGAAAAAAGGCATAAGACTAAAGACAATAGTGAAACGAGAATAGTTATATTGAGAACGGTGAAGGGAAGCCAAAGGACTGTGCCAGGGAAATCCCGAAAGGTGCCTAGGAATAAAGGCCCTGATGAACCCGTGAAAAGAGGTCATGCTGTCCAAAAACATGCTTCTCAAAGTCAAAAAATCCAAAAAGAGAAGTCCTGTGCCGGGTGATGAAAGAACTAGTGATAGAATAGGGGTAACCAAAAAATTAAGTATATATTAGTGGCGACCAATTCAAATATCCTTTAGAAAAGATAGAGATGATCAAAGGTCAGTTTTTAAATGACCTGAATTGGCTAATGTGTGAAAGCACATGCAATCGAAGAGAGACATTATTACATTGCACCCAAGGGAGAATTTGAGATTGAGAACAGAAAATGTTACTGTACACAAAAGAAAAGAAAAGGAAGGAGAAAAAAAACATACCATTTTAAGTAGTTTGATGTTCAGATAGCCAAAAAACAGTCGATAATATGAGTAATAATACAGCAGTTTAGCCTAAAATATAAATATATGCATGTAACATCTTGTGACTGATATAATTAGGTTGAGCATAAGTAAACAATCAAAGAAAAAAGCTTTTTCAGCTGAGTTATGTCTAATATTAACGATATATATAAAGAGTAATGATATCTGTTGTAATAGAGAGTACAACACAATGAAGATTGCAATCTAGACTCAGGAGAAAAAAGAAAGAGGGAAAAAAGGGGAAGAAAGAAAGAAAAGGACAAAAGAATCAGAGTTTAAAAAAGGTTGTCAAAGATAAATAGAAAAAGAAAAGTGCCAAAAGTTTTGCCCGGAGGAGACCAGAATAGTGAGAAGCCACCGGTTTAAAATTCGCAATAAATTTCAGAACTAAGGAAATACTGTTTGCGTCGGAAAGGTAAACATCTATTGGGTCGTTAAGTGAAAAGTACCAAACGTTTACTCATAAAGAAAGACCCTTGCGGCAGAGACTCACCCGTTTATATTTCTATACCGCATATTTACGTCCGTCGCCTGGAAAGTATCTTGATGAATGGCAGCGCGCTGATTTCATCTCGCGTCTTTATACGCGACCGGTATGATGTATTGAATCGTCCTACCTCGATATAGACTATCGGGTGTGGACAAAAACAGGGACTACAGTTATTCCGGCACTCGTGAAGTCGGCGGCGCCATCTTGGTAGTAACCAAGGGCGGCGCCATCTTTGCACAGGCAATAGATGTGTATTATGTCCAAAGGAAAAGACAGGGAAAGTTGAATTGCTATAACCTAATGAGCCTGTTTAATTAATTATTGATCTAATTTAGTGACTAAAAAGATTAGAGAATAAAGAGAAGAAGAGAAAGAAGAAAATGAATACAAGTAAAAGAGAATGGATGTTGATACTGTGAATTATGGTATTGCCCTAACACCCTACGGAAGGTGAGACATGAGAGATTAGAACAGAATAGATATGGTAACCATGTAAGAAGTCAAAGGTACGTCGACAGAGAGAAAGAAAAAACATTACACAAAGTTTAAAGCAAACTTGGTACATTATTACAATGCACTCCAGATGACAATGTTACTCGGTATCTCAGTTTTACAATAACCAGTAGTGCCACTCATAGTCTTTGTTAAGTTCATGGTTAACTGTATCGTATTGGATTATAAGTCTGCTTTCCTCCTTGCGCAGGCGTAATGGACTGTTACCACCTCGAGGGGTTGATCTCATTCGTCGAAGACCACAGAATGTGAAATTGCGTTCATGGAATGAAATTCTGTGAAATGTTCAACAAGTGGTGCTTTCATGTCCAGTTTTTGAATATTGCGGTAGTGTTCTTGGATTCTTATTTTGAGTGGGCGGATGGTACTGCCTATATAGGCTTGGTGGCATGGGCACCATATTATATAGACAACATTCGAACTTTCACAGTTTATGAACTCATTGATATGGAAACATTGGTCATTGATAGTAGCTGTTGTGGTTTTGGAGAGACCCCACTTACAGATTGAACATTTGCTGCATGTGTAAAAGCCCTTTGGTTTTGGAGGTAAAAAAGATGTTGGAGACTGATTTTGAAAGAATGATGAACAGAGTGTGTCTCTTAGATTGGGAGCCCGTTGAAGCCTATTTGTGGAAAATTAGTTATGTGTTGATTAATGGAGGGGTTGCTTTGTAGAAGGTACCAATGTTTGCGAAGGAGTTTCCGAATCAAATGGTGGCCATTGTGAAATTCCGTAATAAACCGAATAGCCGGCTTCGTATTGACTGTATGGGATTTGTTTAGTAGCTTGATGCGGTCCATGTCACGTAGTTTATCCTTAGTAGCGTTAAGTGATTGGTGATTGTACCCCCTGGAAGTTAGTCTCTCAGTCATTTGGGTGGAGATGTTGTTGTAATCTGTTTTGGTGCAATCCAATCTGGCTCTTTTGTATTCACCCTGAGTAATATTCCGGATGGTACTTGAGGGGTGACAGCTGGTAGCATGAAGAATGGAATTTGCTGCTGTTGTTTTCCGAAATAATTTTGTCTGTAACTTGTCATCTTTTATAAAGATCAGAAGGTCCAGGTATTCTACTGATGAGTTAGAGATGTGATAAGTGATGTCGATGCCCCATTTGTTGGGCACTAATGACTGTAAGAATTGATTAAGGAGACCCTTTGGACCTTGCCAAATGAACAAGATGTCGTCAATGTAACGACCCCAAAAATGATATGTTGAGAAAGATGTTCAGTTAGATCATCCCGTAGCGAGTGGTTTTCTACTGCACCATCAGAATGCAGGCGTATGGTGGTGCACATTTTGCCCCATCGCAGTCCCTTGGAGTTGTAAGTAGAACTTGCCGTCAAATAGAAAATAGTTGTTTTCTAAACAAAATTGCAACATTTCCATAATCATCAAATTACGTTCCAGATACTTCACTGATTTTGTGGAAAGGCATCTTCTAACAGCTTCTAGGCCGTCACTATGTTTTATAGAAGTATAGAGGCTGACAACGTCAATGGTAACCAGAAAGTAGTCAGATTGCCAATCGATGTTTTGTAGCTTTTGTAAAATATCTTTGGAATCTCTAACAAAGGAGGGTAAATTTGTCATAAAGGCTGCAGTTCCTTATGGATTAGGGTGCCCAGTTGTGAACAGATAGAGTTGATGCCTGATATTATTGGTCGACCTTTGGGTGGGTGACCTTTTTTGTGTATTTTTGGTAGAAGATATAGAGTAGGGATAGTGGGAAATTCTAAGTATAAGGCACTTTTTTCTCTACTAGAAAGAATATGGAGAGAATGCCAGTGCTCCCAAAGATCAAATAGCCTATGTTGGATTTCAGCTGTTGGGTTGTGTGAAAGAGGTTTGTAGCATTTCTTATCCTGAAGATGCCGATAGGCTTCCTGCAAGTAGTCATAGGTGTTGAGGACTACTATATTTCCGCTCTTGTCAGCCTCTTTAATGATGATTTGATTATTTTTACTCAGTAATTTGAGGGCTTGTGCTTGGTTTTTGGTAATATTGGGACGGGAATATTTTCGTTTGTCACTATAGTGTTTATACTCTCGGTCCAGGTCCCTCAAGACAGCTGTCGAAAAGAGGTCAATAGAATTGCCTGCCGGAAGAGTTGGGGTAAAGGTAGATTTAGGTCGCAGGTCAGAAGGATGGTATTTGTTAATGTATAAATCTAGATCTTGTGCTATCAAGGAGAGGGGTAAGTCAGGTTTGTCAGTGTTGGATAGATTTCTTAACAGGCCGATATCTTCAAGGTCTTGAACTGAGAGATCACTTGTGTTTTGTGAAGGAGGTGTTGGATGGGAAGAAGACCGGGGCGAAATATTGGAAAAGAACGATTTCAGTTTGAGATGGCGTACAAATTTGAAAAAGTCAATCTTAGTTTGGGTAATGTTAAAGCCTTTTCGGCTGAGTTATGTCTAATAACAAGAGCCCGCAGCAAGACTACAAGCAAGACTACAAGATCCTAAACTCTGACACACAACATACAGTCAATCTTTCTGATCACAAACTTTCTCCAACTGATCATCAAATCCTCAATAGAGGTCTCTCTTTCTGCCCTACTAACTATTGGAACATTACCCAAACTAAGATTGACTTTTTCAAATTTATATGCCATCTCAAACTGAAATCGTTCTTTTCTAATATTTCGCCCCTGTCTTCTTCCCATCCAACACCTCCTTCACAAAACTCAAGTGATCTCTCAGTTCAAGACCTTGAAGATATTGCTCTGCTAATAAATCTATCCAACATTGATGAACCTGTCTTACCCCTCTCCTCGATAGCACAAGATCTAGATTTAGACATTAACAAATACCATCCTTCTGACCTGCGACCTAAATCTACCTTTACCCCAACTCTTCCGGCAGGCAATTCTATTGACCTCTTTTCAACAGCTGTTTTGAGGGACCTGGATCGAGAGTATAAACACTATAGTGACAAACGAAAATATTCCCGTCCCAACATTACCAAAAACCAAGCACAAGCCCTCAAATTACTGAGTAAAAATAATCAAATCATCATTAAAGAGGCTGACAAGGGCAGACATATAGTTGTCCTTAACACCCATGACTATCTGCAGGAAGCCTATCGGCATCTTCAGGATAAGAAATGCTACAAACCTCTTTCACACAACCCAACAGCTGAAATTCAACATAGGCTATTTGATCTTTTGGAGCATTGGCATTCTCTCCATATTCTTTCCAGTAAAGAAAAAAGTGCCTTATACTTAGAATTTCCCACTATCCCTACTCTATATCTTCTACCAAAAATACACAAAAAAGGTCACCCACCCAAAGGTCGACCAATAATATCAGGCATCAACTCTATCTGTTCACAATTGGGCACCCTAATCGATAAGGAACTGCAGCCTTTTATGACAAATTTACACTCTTTTGTTAGAGATACCAAAGATATCTTACAAAAGCTACAAAACATTGTAGGAAACTACCATCTTGCCTGGCATGTTACCCCCATATTTCACTGTATATATGTTGTTTTAGTGTATGTGTCACTGGGACCCTGCCAGCCAGGGCCCCAGTGCTCATAAGTGTGCCCTGTATGTGTTCCCTGTGTGATGACTGACTGTCTCACTGAGGCTCTGCTAACCAGAACCTCAGTGGTTATGCTCTCTCTGCTTTCCAAATTGTCACTAACAGGCTAGTGACCAATTTCACCAATTCACATTGGCATACTGGAACACCCTTATAATTCCATAGTATATGGTACTGAGGTACCCAGGGTATTTGGGTTCCAGGAGATCCCTATGGGCTGCAGCATTTCTTTTGCCACTCATAGGGAGCTCTGACAATTCTTACACAGGCCTGCGACTGCAGCCTGAGTGAAATAACATCCACGTTATTTCACAGCCATTTACCACTGCACTTAAGTAACTTATAAGTCACCTATATGTCTAACCTTTACCTGGTAAAGGTTGGGTGCTAAGTTACTTAGGGGGTCATTCTGACCCGGGCGGGCGGCGGACGCCGCCCGCCTGGCGGGAACCGCCAAATGGCCGCTCCGCGGTCAGAAGTCCGAGGAGGCCATTCTGACTTTCCCGCTGGGCCGGCGGGCGCCCGCCAAGGGAGCAACCGCCGGCCCAGCGGGAAAGCCCCTGCAACACAGAAGCCGGCTCCGAATGGAGCCGGCGGTGTTGCAGGGGTGCGACGGGAGCAGTTGCACCCGTCGTGATTTTCACTGTCTGCTCTGCAGACAGTGAAAATCATGCTGGGGCCCTGTTAGGGGGCACCTGCACTGCCCATGCCAGTGGCACGGTGTAGGAGGCTGGACTGGCTTGTAGTGAGTACCAAGGGGTACTTGCACCTTGCACCAGGCCCAGTTATCCCTTATTAGTGTATAGGGTGTCTAGCAGCTTAGGCTGATAGATAATGGTAGCTTAGCAAAGCAGCTCAGGCTGAACTAGGAGACGTGTGAAGCTACTACAGTACCACTTAGTGTCATATGCACAATATCATAAGAAAACACAATACACAGTTATACTAAAAATAAAGGTACTTTATTTTTATGACAATATGCCAAAGTATCTTAGAGTGTACCCTCAGTGAGAGGATAGGAAATATACACAAGATATATATACACAATAGCAAAAATATGCAGTATAGTCTTAGAAAACAGTGCAAACAATGTATAGTTACAATAGGATGCAATGGGGAAACATAGGGATAGGGGCAACACAAACCATATACTCCAAAAGTGGAATGCGAACCACGAATGGACCCCAAACCTATGTGACCTTGTAGAGGGTCGCTGGGACTATTAGAAAATAGTGAGAGTTAGAAAAATAACCCTCCCCAAGACCCTGAAAAGTGAGTGCAAAGTGCACTAAAGTTCCCCTAAGGACAAAATAGTCGTGTTAGAGGGAGAATGCAAGGAAAACACAAATCAGCAATGCAACAACGATGGATTCTTGTCTGAAGGTACCTGTGGAACAAGGGGACCAAGTCCAAAAGTCACAAGCAGCTCGGAGATGGGCAGATGCCCAAGAAATGCCAGCGGTTGGTGCAAAGAAGCTCTTACTAGGCTGAAGAACTGTGAATACTGCAGGAACGACAAGGGCTAGAGACTTCCCCTTTGGAGGATGGATCCCCCACGCCTTGAAGAGTCGTGCAGAAGTGTTTTCCCGCCGGATGGACGCCAACAAGCCTTGCTACACGCAAATCGTGCGTTTGGCGTTTTTGGACGCTGCTGGGGCCCAGGAGGGACCAGGAGGTCGCAAATTGGACCTGCAGAGAGAGGGGACGTTGAGCAAGACAAGGAGCCCTCACTGAAGCAGGTAGCACCCGGAGAAGTGCCAGAAACAGGCACTACGAGGATGCGTGAAACGGTGCTCGCCGAAGTTGCACAAAGGAGTCCCACGTCGCCGGAGACCAACTTAGAAAGTCGTGCAATGCAGGTTAGAGTGCCGTGGACCCAGGCTTGGCTGTGCACACAGGATTTCCGCCGGAAGTGCACAGGGGCCGGAGAAGCTTGCAAAGTCGCGGTTCCCAGCAATGCAGCCCAGCGAGGTGAGGCAAGGACTTACCTCCACCAAACTTGGGCTGAAGAGTCACTGGACTGTGGGGGTCACTTGGACGGTGTCGCTGGATTCGAGGGACCTCGCTCGTCGTGCTGAGAGGAGACCCAAGGGACCGGAGATGCAGCTTTTTGGTGCCTGCGGTTGCAGGGGGAAGATTCCGTCGACCCACGGGAGATTTCTTTGGAGCTTCTGGTGCAGAGAGGAGGCAGACTACCCCCACAGCATGCACAAGCAGGAAAACAGTCGAGAAGGCGGCAGGATCAGCGTTACAGAGTTGCAGTAGTCGTCTTTGCTACTATGTTGCAGGTTTGCAGGCTTCCAGCGCGGTCAGCGGTCGATTCCTTATCAGAAGGTGAAGAGGGAGATGCAGAGGAACTCGGCTGAGCTCATGCATTCGTTATCTAGAGTTTCCCCAGAGACAGAGACCCTAAATAGCCAGAAAAGAGGGTTTGGCTACCTAGGAGAGAGGATAGGCTACTAACACCTGAAGGAGCCTATCAGCAGGAGTCTCTGACGTCACCTGGTGGCACTGGCCACTCAGAGCAGTCCAGTGTGCCAGCAGCACCTCTGTTTCCAAGATGGCAGAGGTCTGGAGCACACTGGAGGAGCTCTGGGCACTCCCAGGGGAGATGCAGGTCAGGGTAGTGGTCACTCCCCTTTCCTTTGTCCAGTTTCGCGCCAGAGCAGGGGCTAAGGGGTCCCTGAACCGGTGTAGACTGGCTTATGCAGATTTTGGGCACCTCTGTGCCCAACAAAGCATTTCCAGAGGCTGGGGGAGGCTACTCCTCCCCTGCCTTCACACCATTTTCCAAAGGGAGAGGGTGTCACACCCTCTCTCAGAGGAAGTTCTTTGTTCTGCCATCCTGGGCCAGGCCTGGCTGGACCCCAGGAGGGCAGATGCCTGTCTGAGGGGTTGGCAGCAGCAGCAGCTGCAGTGAAACCCCAGGAAGGGCAGTTTGGCAGTACCAGGGTCTGTGCTACAGACCACTGGGATCATGGGATTGTGCCAACTATGCCAGGATGGCATAGAGGGGGCAATTCCATGATCATAGACATGTTACATGGCCATATTCGGAGTTACCATTGTGAAGCTACATATAGGTAGTGACCTATATGTAGTGCACGCGTGTAATGGTGTCCCCGCACTCACAAAGTTCAGGGAATTGGCTCTGAACAATGTGGGGGCACCTTGGCTAGTGCCAGGGTGCCCTCACACTAAGTAACTTTGCACCTAACATTTACCAGGTAAAGGTTAGACATATAGGTGACTTATAAGTTACTTAAGTGCAGTGTAAAATGGCTGTGAAATAACGTGGACGTTATTTCACTCAGGCTGCAGTGGCAGGCCTGTGTAAGAATTGTCAGAGCTCCCTATGGGTGGCAAAAGAAATGCTGCAGCCCATAGGGATCTCCTGGAACCCCAATACCCTGGGTACCTCAGTACCATATACTAGGGAATTATAAGGGTGTTCCAGTAAGCCAATGTAAATTGGTAAAAATGGTCACTAGCCTGTTAGTGACAATTTGAAAGTAATGAGAGAGCATAACCACTGAGGTTCTGGTTAGCAGAGCCTCAGTGAGACAGTTAGGCACCACACAGGGAACATATACATGCACACCTATGAGCACTGGGGCCCTGTGTGACAGGGTCCCAGTGACACATACATATAGGCCACAAACCTATGAGCACTGGGGTCCTGACCAGCAGGACCCCAGTGACACATAACAAACATACTGAAAACCTAGTGTTTTCACTATGAGCACTGAGGCCTGGCTATCAGGATCCCAGTGAGACAGTGAAAACAGTGACAAACACCCTGACATACACTCACAAACAGGCCAAAAGTGGGGGTAACAAGGCTAGAAAGAGGCTACCTTCTCACACAACCCCCCCCCAAACGAAGGACAATAAGGCTAACCTTGGCCAGTTGAGACTTTATTGTCTAAGTGGTGATAAGTAGAGAGTAGCTCTGCAATAGACTGGTTACTCCCTTTATCATCCACTATATGGTTACTTCCCTGTGGGGATGTAAACCACCCTGTTTGAAGTTTTTTAGCTAAGCAACAATGTGAAGATGTATTTTCAGAGTTTCTATCAGTAAGTTTTAGTTTAGAGCAGTGGGAATTGTCCACTGAACCTATTTGTAGTGATGGAAATGCCAGACAGGGATGCTGTCTCAGAAAAGCCATAGCTGGGCAAAAACTTTGTCCATCTGGCTGGAAGAGAGAACAGGGATGCTGTTTCTCTTGAGTTGGAGCAGGGCAGGGATGCTGTCCTATCAGCTCCACACTAGGGCAGGGATGCTGTCCTAAGTGTTGTGAGGCAGTGCAGAGTTTCTGCACTAAAGTTTCTCTGGGAGGGTTGGAGGGATGCTCCATGTTAACTAAAATGGTGCTCTTTTTCTCACCAATGTTAGTTATCCCACAGAGAGGTACTTCCACCTCAGGGAGTCCAGCTTTGCCAGCTGATGATTCCCTTGGAACAGGTGCCACCCCAGGAGAGGTTTCTCCCACCACAGGAATAGTATCCTGAATGGTAGGGTGGTTAGGGGATACTGTGATACCCTTTTTACCTGTTGATGGAGAGGGATCCTGAGTTTTCAGGCCTTCTCTCCTTTGCTTTTTCATTTCACTTGAAATGAGAGGGAACAATTCCTCAGGGATGCCCAGCATGGCTGCATGGGCATAAAACTCTACATCAGCCCAACCTGAGGCCTCTAGGTCATTACCTAAGAGACAGTCTACAGGTAAGCTAGGTGATACCACCACCTGCTTAGGGCCAGTAACTCCACCCCAACTAAACTGAATTATAGCTAAGGGAAGAAACTTAGTGGAGTTATGGACATCAATAATCTTATACTGTTGTCCAATGATGTGTTGTTCAGGAGGCACTAGGTTTTCAGTCACCAAAGTGAAACTGGCACCTGTGTCCCTGTAGGCCAAGGCCTCAACACCATTTATTGAAACTGTCTGCCTGTACTTATCCATTGTAAGGGGACAAGCAGCCAGTGTGGCAAGGCCAATGCCACTAGGTGTGACAGAAACTGTCTTGGGACTGATTACATCAGTTTCCACTATGGACCCATAAGTGAACCCAACTACACCCTTTGCTTGACTGTTGCCAGCAGTCCCACCACTAGTACCACTACTGCTAGGGGCACTAGAGCTTGATGTATTAGTGGTGGTAGGCTCAGGGGGTTTACCTGGACAGGACTTATCCCCTGGCCTATGGCCTCTATTTTTACACACAAAGCACCAAGGCTTTTTAATGTGTGCAGGTTGGGAAGAAGAGGAAGAATTTGTTTTATCCCCACCCTCTGAAGAGTGTTTAAGATTTGAAGTGGGATCTTTGGTTTTACCCTTATCCCCATGCTTATCTTGAGATTTTTCACCATCTTTCTTCTTATTGCCATCTTTGTCACCCCCTGTATGAACTTTTCTGTTCACCCTTGTTCTGACCCATTTGTCTGCCTTCTTTCCCAATTCTTGGGGAGAGGTCAGATCAGAGTCTACCAGGTACTGGTGCAACAAATCAGACACACACTTATTAAGTATATGCTCTCTCAGGATTGTGTTATACAGGCTTTCATAATCAGTAACTTTACTGCCATGTAACCACCCCTCCAAGGCCTTCACTGCCTGGTCAATGAAATCAACCCAGTCTTGTGAAGACTCCTTTTTGGTCTCTCTGAACTTTATCCTGTACTGTTCAGTGGTTAAGCCATAACCATCCAGGAGTGCATTCTTAAGAACTGTAAAATTATTGGCATCATTTTCTTTCACAGTAAGGAGCCTATCCCTACCTTTTCCACTAAATGATAGCCATAGGATAGCAGCCCACTGCTTTTGAGGGACATCCTGTACAGCACAGGCCCTCTCAAGTGCAGCAAACCACTTGTTAATGTCATCCCCCTCCTTATAAGGGGGAACTATCTTGTGCAGATTCCTGGAATCATGCTCTTTTGCAGGATGACTATGGGGAATACTGCTGCTGCCACCATGGGTATCTAAACCCAACTTCTGTCTTTCCTTCTCTAATTCTAAAGACTGTCTATCCAAATCCAGCTGTTGCTTCTTGAGCTTCAGTCTGGTTTGTTCCACTCTCAATCTATTGAGCTCCCTTTCTAACAATCTGTCATCAGGGTGGGTGGGAGGGACATTTCTAGATACAGAGGTATGATGGGAATGAACAGAAGGAGACCTGTCCCTTACCAAGGGCACCCTAACAGCTTGGCTACCAGCATAATGTGAGAGCACATCATCAGTATGATGTGATTCAACCTCTGTACCAACTATGCTAGACTGTCTAGTAATGGGCAGGCTGAGAAGTTTCTTTCCTGAACCTTTTCCTGGGGGAGTCCCTGGATCAGATTGAGAACCATTAGCTACTTTTTCTACAGATTGGGCACTTATGGCCTTATCCTGTACTCTAAGCATATTAATTAACAGTTCTAAGGAAGGATTCTTCCCTACACTCAAACCTCTCTCTATGCAGAGACTCCTTGCTCCTTTCCAGCTAAGGTGATCATATGCAAGTTTGGACAGTTCAACTTTTTGGCCTGTGCCAGACATTTTTTAGAGAGAGTTAAAGTGATAGCAAAAGAGAAAAAAGTTTTCAGAACTTTTTGGAAAGACAGAAAAAAAACTTTTTAAACTTTTAAGAACTTTTTGAAAGTTTAGAAGTACTTTTCAGCACTTAGAAAAGAGTGAAAAGAGGAAATGCAAAACTTTTTGGCTATGTGTATATACACTGACCTTGTTTTGTATATTTTTCTCTTATGAAAAGTACAATGACAAGAGTGGTAAGTAGTCTCAAAGCACTTATCCCACCGCTGCACAACCAATGTAGGAGGCTGGACTGGCTTGTAGTGAGTACCAAGGGGTACTTGCACCTTGCACCAGGCCCAGTTATCCCTTATTAGTGTATAGGGTGTCTAGCAGCTTAGGCTGATAGATAATGGTAGCTTAGCAAAGCAGCTCAGGCTGAACTAGGAGACGTGTGAAGCTACTACAGTACCACTTAGTGTCATATGCACAATATCATAAGAAAACACAATACACAGTTATACTAAAAATAAAGGTACTTTATTTTTATGACAATATGCCAAAGTATCTTAGAGTGTACCCTCAGTGAGAGGATAGGAAATATACACAAGATATATATACACAATAGCAAAAATATGCAGTATAGTCTTAGAAAACAGTGCAAACAATGTATAGTTACAATAGGATGCAATGGGGAAACATAGGGATAGGGGCAACACAAACCATATACTCCAAAAGTGGAATGCGAACCACGAATGGACCCCAAACCTATGTGACCTTGTAGAGGGTCGCTGGGACTATTAGAAAATAGTGAGAGTTAGAAAAATAACCCTCCCCAAGACCCTGAAAAGTGAGTGCAAAGTGCACTAAAGTTCCCCTAAGGACAAAATAGTCGTGTTAGAGGGAGAATGCAAGGAAAACACAAATCAGCAATGCAACAACGATGGATTCTTGTCTGAAGGTACCTGTGGAACAAGGGGACCAAGTCCAAAAGTCACAAGCAGCTCGGAGATGGGCAGATGCCCAAGAAATGCCAGCGGTTGGTGCAAAGAAGCTCTTACTAGGCTGAAGAACTGTGAATACTGCAGGAACGACAAGGGCTAGAGACTTCCCCTTTGGAGGATGGATCCCCCACGCCTTGAAGAGTCGTGCAGAAGTGTTTTCCCGCCGGATGGACGCCAACAAGCCTTGCTACACGCAAATCGTGCGTTTGGCGTTTTTGGACGCTGCTGGGGCCCAGGAGGGACCAGGAGGTCGCAAATTGGACCTGCAGAGAGAGGGGACGTTGAGCAAGACAAGGAGCCCTCACTGAAGCAGGTAGCACCCGGAGAAGTGCCAGAAACAGGCACTACGAGGATGCGTGAAACGGTGCTCGCCGAAGTTGCACAAAGGAGTCCCACGTCGCCGGAGACCAACTTAGAAAGTCGTGCAATGCAGGTTAGAGTGCCGTGGACCCAGGCTTGGCTGTGCACACAGGATTTCCGCCGGAAGTGCACAGGGGCCGGAGAAGCTTGCAAAGTCGCGGTTCCCAGCAATGCAGCCCAGCGAGGTGAGGCAAGGACTTACCTCCACCAAACTTGGGCTGAAGAGTCACTGGACTGTGGGGGTCACTTGGACGGTGTCGCTGGATTCGAGGGACCTCGCTCGTCGTGCTGAGAGGAGACCCAAGGGACCGGAGATGCAGCTTTTTGGTGCCTGCGGTTGCAGGGGGAAGATTCCGTCGACCCACGGGAGATTTCTTCGGAGCTTCTGGTGCAGAGAGGAGGCAGACTACCCCCACAGCATGCACAAGCAGGAAAACAGTCGAGAAGGCGGCAGGATCAGCGTTACAGAGTTGCAGTAGTCGTCTTTGCTACTATGTTGCAGGTTTGCAGGCTTCCAGCGCGGTCAGCGGTCGATTCCTTATCAGAAGGTGAAGAGGGAGATGCAGAGGAACTCGGCTGAGCTCATGCATTCGTTATCTAGAGTTTCCCCAGAGACAGAGACCCTAAATAGCCAGAAAAGAGGGTTTGGCTACCTAGGAGAGAGGAAAGGCTACTAACACCTGAAGGAGCCTATCAGCAGGAGTCTCTGACGTCACCTGGTGGCACTGGCCACTCAGAGCAGTCCAGTGTGCCAGCAGCACCTCTGTTTCCAAGATGGCAGAGGTCTGGAGCACACTGGAGGAGCTCTGGACACCTCCCAGGGGAGGTGCAGGTCAGGGGAGTGGTCACTCCCCTTTCCTTTGTCCAGTTTCGCGCCAGAGCAGGGGCTAAGGGGTCCCTGAACCGGTGTAGACTGGCTTATGCAGAATTGGGCACCTCTGTGCCCAACAAAGCATTTCCAGAGGCTGGGGGAGGCTACTCCTCCCCTGCCTTCACACCATTTTCCAAAGGGAGAGGGTGTCACACCCTCTCTCAGAGGAAGTTCTTTGTTCTGCCATCCTGGGCCAGGCCTGGCTGGACCCCAGGAGGGCAGATGCCTGTCTGAGGGGTTGGCAGCAGCAGCAGCTGCAGTGAAACCCCAGGAAGGGCAGTTTGGCAGTACCAGGGTCTGTGCTACAGACCACTGGGATCATGGGATTGTGCCAACTATGCCAGGATGGCATAGAGGGGGCAATTCCATGATCATAGACATGTTACATGGCCATATTCGGAGTTACCATTGTGAAGCTACATATAGGTAGTGACCTATATGTAGTGCACGCGTGTAATGGTGTCCCCGCACTCACAAAGTTCAGGGAATTGGCTCTGAACAATGTGGGGGCACCTTGGCTAGTGCCAGGGTGCCCTCACACTAAGTAACTTTGCACCTAACATTTACCAGGTAAAGGTTAGACATATAGGTGACTTATAAGTTACTTAAGTGCAGTGTAAAATGGCTGTGAAATAACGTGGACGTTATTTCACTCAGGCTGCAGTGGCAGGCCTGTGTAAGAATTGTCAGAGCTCCCTATGGGTGGCAAAAGAAATGCTGCAGCCCATAGGGATCTCCTGGAACCCCAATACCCTGGGTACCTCAGTACCATATACTAGGGAATTATAAGGGTGTTCCAGTAAGCCAATGTAAATTGGTAAAAATGGTCACTAGCCTGTTAGTGACAATTTGAAAGTAATGAGAGAGCATAACCACTGAGGTTCTGGTTAGCAGAGCCTCAGTGAGACAGTTAGGCACCACACAGGGAACATATACATGCACACCTATGAGCACTGGGGCCCTGTGTGACAGGGTCCCAGTGACACATACATATAGGCCACAAACCTATGAGCACTGGGGTCCTGACCAGCAGGACCCCAGTGACACATAACAAACATACTGAAAACCTAGTGTTTTCACTATGAGCACTGAGGCCTGGCTATCAGGATCCCAGTGAGACAGTGAAAACAGTGACAAACACCCTGACATACACTCACAAACAGGCCAAAAGTGGGGGTAACAAGGCTAGAAAGAGGCTACCTTCTCACACAACCCCCCCCCAAACGAAGGACAATAAGGCTAACCTTGGCCAGTTGAGACTTTATTGTCTAAGTGGTGATAAGTAGAGAGTAGCTCTGCAATAGACTGGTTACTCCCTTTATCATCCACTATATGGTTACTTCCCTGTGGGGATGTAAACCACCCTGTTTGAAGTTTTTTAGCTAAGCAACAATGTGAAGATGTATTTTCAGAGTTTCTATCAGTAAGTTTTAGTTTAGAGCAGTGGGAATTGTCCACTGAACCTATTTGTAGTGATGGAAATGCCAGACAGGGATGCTGTCTCAGAAAAGCCATAGCTGGGCAAAAACTTTGTCCATCTGGCTGGAAGAGAGAACAGGGATGCTGTTTCTCTTGAGTTGGAGCAGGGCAGGGATGCTGTCCTATCAGCTCCACACTAGGGCAGGGATGCTGTCCTAAGTGTTGTGAGGCAGTGCAGAGTTTCTGCACTAAAGTTTCTCTGGGAGGGTTGGAGGGATGCTCCATGTTAACTAAAATGGTGCTCTTTTTCTCACCAATGTTAGTTATCCCACAGAGAGGTACTTCCACCTCAGGGAGTCCAGCTTTGCCAGCTGATGATTCCCTTGGAACAGGTGCCACCCCAGGAGAGGTTTCTCCCACCACAGGAATAGTATCCTGAATGGTAGGGTGGTTAGGGGATACTGTGATACCCTTTTTACCTGTTGATGGAGAGGGATCCTGAGTTTTCAGGCCTTCTCTCCTTTGCTTTTTCATTTCACTTGAAATGAGAGGGAACAATTCCTCAGGGATGCCCAGCATGGCTGCATGGGCATAAAACTCTACATCAGCCCAACCTGAGGCCTCTAGGTCATTACCTAAGAGACAGTCTACAGGTAAGCTAGGTGATACCACCACCTGCTTAGGGCCAGTAACTCCACCCCAACTAAACTGAATTATAGCTAAGGGAAGAAACTTAGTGGAGTTATGGACATCAATAATCTTATACTGTTGTCCAATGATGTGTTGTTCAGGAGGCACTAGGTTTTCAGTCACCAAAGTGAAACTGGCACCTGTGTCCCTGTAGGCCAAGGCCTCAACACCATTTATTGAAACTGTCTGCCTGTACTTATCCATTGTAAGGGGACAAGCAGCCAGTGTGGCAAGGCCAATGCCACTAGGTGTGACAGAAACTGTCTTGGGACTGATTACATCAGTTTCCACTATGGACCCATAAGTGAACCCAACTACACCCTTTGCTTGACTGTTGCCAGCAGTCCCACCACTAGTACCACTACTGCTAGGGGCACTAGAGCTTGATGTATTAGTGGTGGTAGGCTCAGGGGGTTTACCTGGACAGGACTTATCCCCTGGCCTATGGCCTCTATTTTTACACACAAAGCACCAAGGCTTTTTAATGTGTGCAGGTTGGGAAGAAGAGGAAGAATTTGTTTTATCCCCACCCTCTGAAGAGTGTTTAAGATTTGAAGTGGGATCTTTGGTTTTACCCTTATCCCCATGCTTATCTTGAGATTTTTCACCATCTTTCTTCTTATTGCCATCTTTGTCACCCCCTGTATGAACTTTTCTGTTCACCCTTGTTCTGACCCATTTGTCTGCCTTCTTTCCCAATTCTTGGGGAGAGGTCAGATCAGAGTCTACCAGGTACTGGTGCAACAAATCAGACACACACTTATTAAGTATATGCTCTCTCAGGATTGTGTTATACAGGCTTTCATAATCAGTAACTTTACTGCCATGTAACCACCCCTCCAAGGCCTTCACTGCCTGGTCAATGAAATCAACCCAGTCTTGTGAAGACTCCTTTTTGGTCTCTCTGAACTTTATCCTGTACTGTTCAGTGGTTAAGCCATAACCATCCAGGAGTGCATTCTTAAGAACTGTAAAATTATTGGCATCATTTTCTTTCAC
This sequence comes from Pleurodeles waltl, assembly GCF_031143425.1. Classification (NCBI taxonomy): domain Eukaryota; kingdom Metazoa; phylum Chordata; class Amphibia; order Caudata; family Salamandridae; genus Pleurodeles; species Pleurodeles waltl. The sequence continues at coordinate 1,713,927,228 of NC_090445.1, read as the reverse complement.
AGTAAGGAGCCTATCCCTACCTTTTCCACTAAATGATAGCCATAGGATAGCAGCCCACTGCTTTTGAGGGACATCCTGTACAGCACAGGCCCTCTCAAGTGCAGCAAACCACTTGTTAATGTCATCCCCCTCCTTATAAGGGGGAACTATCTTGTGCAGATTCCTGGAATCATGCTCTTTTGCAGGATGACTATGGGGAATACTGCTGCTGCCACCATGGGTATCTAAACCCAACTTCTGTCTTTCCTTCTCTAATTCTAAAGACTGTCTATCCAAATCCAGCTGTTGCTTCTTGAGCTTCAGTCTGGTTTGTTCCACTCTCAATCTATTGAGCTCCCTTTCTAACAATCTGTCATCAGGGTGGGTGGGAGGGACATTTCTAGATACAGAGGTATGATGGGAATGAACAGAAGGAGACCTGTCCCTTACCAAGGGCACCCTAACAGCTTGGCTACCAGCATAATGTGAGAGCACATCATCAGTATGATGTGATTCAACCTCTGTACCAACTATGCTAGACTGTCTAGTAATGGGCAGGCTGAGAAGTTTCTTTCCTGAACCTTTTCCTGGGGGAGTCCCTGGATCAGATTGAGAACCATTAGCTACTTTTTCTACAGATTGGGCACTTATGGCCTTATCCTGTACTCTAAGCATATTAATTAACAGTTCTAAGGAAGGATTCTTCCCTACACTCAAACCTCTCTCTATGCAGAGACTCCTTGCTCCTTTCCAGCTAAGGTGATCATATGCAAGTTTGGACAGTTCAACTTTTTGGCCTGTGCCAGACATTTTTTAGAGAGAGTTAAAGTGATAGCAAAAGAGAAAAAAGTTTTCAGAACTTTTTGGAAAGACAGAAAAAAAACTTTTTAAACTTTTAAGAACTTTTTGAAAGTTTAGAAGTACTTTTCAGCACTTAGAAAAGAGTGAAAAGAGGAAATGCAAAACTTTTTGGCTATGTGTATATACACTGACCTTGTTTTGTATATTTTTCTCTTATGAAAAGTACAATGACAAGAGTGGTAAGTAGTCTCAAAGCACTTATCCCACCGCTGCACAACCAATGTAGGAGGCTGGACTGGCTTGTAGTGAGTACCAAGGGGTACTTGCACCTTGCACCAGGCCCAGTTATCCCTTATTAGTGTATAGGGTGTCTAGCAGCTTAGGCTGATAGATAATGGTAGCTTAGCAAAGCAGCTCAGGCTGAACTAGGAGACGTGTGAAGCTACTACAGTACCACTTAGTGTCATATGCACAATATCATAAGAAAACACAATACACAGTTATACTAAAAATAAAGGTACTTTATTTTTATGACAATATGCCAAAGTATCTTAGAGTGTACCCTCAGTGAGAGGATAGGAAATATACACAAGATATATATACACAATAGCAAAAATATGCAGTATAGTCTTAGAAAACAGTGCAAACAATGTATAGTTACAATAGGATGCAATGGGGAAACATAGGGATAGGGGCAACACAAACCATATACTCCAAAAGTGGAATGCGAACCACGAATGGACCCCAAACCTATGTGACCTTGTAGAGGGTCGCTGGGACTATTAGAAAATAGTGAGAGTTAGAAAAATAACCCTCCCCAAGACCCTGAAAAGTGAGTGCAAAGTGCACTAAAGTTCCCCTAAGGACAAAATAGTCGTGTTAGAGGGAGAATGCAAGGAAAACACAAATCAGCAATGCAACAACGATGGATTCTTGTCTGAAGGTACCTGTGGAACAAGGGGACCAAGTCCAAAAGTCACAAGCAGCTCGGAGATGGGCAGATGCCCAAGAAATGCCAGCGGTTGGTGCAAAGAAGCTCTTACTAGGCTGAAGAACTGTGAATACTGCAGGAACGACAAGGGCTAGAGACTTCCCCTTTGGAGGATGGATCCCCCACGCCTTGAAGAGTCGTGCAGAAGTGTTTTCCCGCCGGATGGACGCCAACAAGCCTTGCTACACGCAAATCGTACGTTTGGCGTTTTTGGACGCTGCTGGGGCCCAGGAGGGACCAGGAGGTCGCAAATTGGACCTGCAGAGAGAGGGGACGTCGAGCAAGACAAGGAGCCCTCACTGAAGCAGGTAGCACCCGGAGAAGTGCCAGAAACAGGCACTACGAGGATGCGTGAAACGGTGCTCGCCGAAGTTGCACAAAGGAGTCCCACGTCGCCGGAGACCAACTTAGAAAGTCGTGCAATGCAGGTTAGAGTGCCGTGGACCCAGGCTTGGCTGTGCACACAGGATTTCCGCCGGAAGTGCACAGGGGCCGGAGAAGCTTGCAAAGTCGCGGTTCCCAGCAATGCAGCCCAGCGAGGTGAGGCAAGGACTTACCTCCACCAAACTTGGGCTGAAGAGTCACTGGACTGTGGGGGTCACTTGGACGGTGTCGCTGGATTCGAGGGACCTCGCTCGTCGTGCTGAGAGGAGACCCAAGGGACCGGAGATGCAGCTTTTTGGTGCCTGCGGTTGCAGGGGGAAGATTCCGTCGACCCACGGGAGATTTCTTCGGAGCTTCTGGTGCAGAGAGGAGGCAGACTACCCCCACAGCATGCACAAGCAGGAAAACAGTCGAGAAGGCGGCAGGATCAGCGTTACAGAGTTGCAGTAGTCGTCTTTGCTACTATGTTGCAGGTTTGCAGGCTTCCAGCGCGGTCAGCGGTCGATTCCTTATCAGAAGGTGAAGAGGGAGATGCAGAGGAACTCGGCTGAGCTCATGCATTCGTTATCTAGAGTTTCCCCAGAGACAGAGACCCTAAATAGCCAGAAAAGAGGGTTTGGCTACCTAGGAGAGAGGAAAGGCTACTAACACCTGAAGGAGCCTATCAGCAGGAGTCTCTGACGTCACCTGGTGGCACTGGCCACTCAGAGCAGTCCAGTGTGCCAGCAGCACCTCTGTTTCCAAGATGGCAGAGGTCTGGAGCACACTGGAGGAGCTCTGGACACCTCCCAGGGGAGGTGCAGGTCAGGGGAGTGGTCACTCCCCTTTCCTTTGTCCAGTTTCGCGCCAGAGCAGGGGCTAAGGGGTCCCTGAACCGGTGTAGACTGGCTTATGCAGAATTGGGCACCTCTGTGCCCAACAAAGCATTTCCAGAGGCTGGGGGAGGCTACTCCTCCCCTGCCTTCACACCATTTTCCAAAGGGAGAGGGTGTCACACCCTCTCTCAGAGGAAGTTCTTTGTTCTGCCATCCTGGGCCAGGCCTGGCTGGACCCCAGGAGGGCAGATGCCTGTCTGAGGGGTTGGCAGCAGCAGCAGCTGCAGTGAAACCCCAGGAAGGGCAGTTTGGCAGTACCAGGGTCTGTGCTACAGACCACTGGGATCATGGGATTGTGCCAACTATGCCAGGATGGCATAGAGGGGGCAATTCCATGATCATAGACATGTTACATGGCCATATTCGGAGTTACCATTGTGAAGCTACATATAGGTAGTGACCTATATGTAGTGCACGCGTGTAATGGTGTCCCCGCACTCACAAAGTTCAGGGAATTGGCTCTGAACAATGTGGGGGCACCTTGGCTAGTGCCAGGGTGCCCTCACACTAAGTAACTTTGCACCTAACATTTACCAGGTAAAGGTTAGACATATAGGTGACTTATAAGTTACTTAAGTGCAGTGTAAAATGGCTGTGAAATAACGTGGACGTTATTTCACTCAGGCTGCAGTGGCAGGCCTGTGTAAGAATTGTCAGAGCTCCCTATGGGTGGCAAAAGAAATGCTGCAGCCCATAGGGATCTCCTGGAACCCCAATACCCTGGGTACCTCAGTACCATATACTAGGGAATTATAAGGGTGTTCCAGTAAGCCAATGTAAATTGGTAAAAATGGTCACTAGCCTGTTAGTGACAATTTGAAAGTAATGAGAGAGCATAACCACTGAGGTTCTGGTTAGCAGAGCCTCAGTGAGACAGTTAGGCACCACACAGGGAACATATACATGCACACCTATGAGCACTGGGGCCCTGTGTGACAGGGTCCCAGTGACACATACATATAGGCCACAAACCTATGAGCACTGGGGTCCTGACCAGCAGGACCCCAGTGACACATAACAAACATACTGAAAACCTAGTGTTTTCACTATGAGCACTGAGGCCTGGCTATCAGGATCCCAGTGAGACAGTGAAAACAGTGACAAACACCCTGACATACACTCACAAACAGGCCAAAAGTGGGGGTAACAAGGCTAGAAAGAGGCTACCTTCTCACACAACCCCCCCCCAAACGAAGGACAATAAGGCTAACCTTGGCCAGTTGAGACTTTATTGTCTAAGTGGTGATAAGTAGAGAGTAGCTCTGCAATAGACTGGTTACTCCCTTTATCATCCACTATATGGTTACTTCCCTGTGGGGATGTAAACCACCCTGTTTGAAGTTTTTTAGCTAAGCAACAATGTGAAGATGTATTTTCAGAGTTTCTATCAGTAAGTTTTAGTTTAGAGCAGTGGGAATTGTCCACTGAACCTATTTGTAGTGATGGAAATGCCAGACAGGGATGCTGTCTCAGAAAAGCCATAGCTGGGCAAAAACTTTGTCCATCTGGCTGGAAGAGAGAACAGGGATGCTGTTTCTCTTGAGTTGGAGCAGTGCAGGGATGCTGTCCTATCAGCTCCACACTAGGGCAGGGATGCTGTCCTAAGTGTTGTGAGGCAGTGCAGAGTTTCTGCACTAAAGTTTCTCTGGGAGGGTTGGAGGGATGCTCCATGTTAACTAAAATGGTGCTCTTTTTCTCACCAATGTTAGTTATCCCACAGAGAGGTACTTCCACCTCAGGGAGTCCAGCTTTGCCAGCTGATGATTCCCTTGGAACAGGTGCCACCCCAGGAGAGGTTTCTCCCACCACAGGAATAGTATCCTGAATGGTAGGGTGGTTAGGGGATACTGTGATACCCTTTTTACCTGTTGATGGAGAGGGATCCTGAGTTTTCAGGCCTTCTCTCCTTTGCTTTTTCATTTCACTTGAAATGAGAGGGAACAATTCCTCAGGGATGCCCAGCATGGCTGCATGGGCATAAAACTCTACATCAGCCCAACCTGAGGCCTCTAGGTCATTACCTAAGAGACAGTCTACAGGTAAGCTAGGTGATACCACCACCTGCTTAGGGCCAGTAACTCCACCCCAACTAAACTGAATTATAGCTAAGGGAAGAAACTTAGTGGAGTTATGGACATCAATAATCTTATACTGTTGTCCAATGATGTGTTGTTCAGGAGGCACTAGGTTTTCAGTCACCAAAGTGAAACTGGCACCTGTGTCCCTGTAGGCCAAGGCCTCAACACCATTTATTGAAACTGTCTGCCTGTACTTATCCATTGTAAGGGGACAAGCAGCCAGTGTGGCAAGGCCAATGCCACTAGGTGTGACAGAAACTGTCTTGGGACTGATTACATCAGTTTCCACTATGGACCCATAAGTGAACCCAACTACACCCTTTGCTTGACTGTTGCCAGCAGTCCCACCACTAGTACCACTACTGCTAGGGGCACTAGAGCTTGATGTATTAGTGGTGGTAGGCTCAGGGGGTTTACCTGGACAGGACTTATCCCCTGGCCTATGGCCTCTATTTTTACACACAAAGCACCAAGGCTTTTTAATGTGTGCAGGTTGGGAAGAAGAGGAAGAATTTGTTTTATCCCCACCCTCTGAAGAGTGTTTAAGATTTGAAGTGGGATCTTTGGTTTTACCCTTATCCCCATGCTTATCTTGAGATTTTTCACCATCTTTCTTCTTATTGCCATCTTTGTCACCCCCTGTATGAACTTTTCTGTTCACCCTTGTTCTGACCCATTTGTCTGCCTTCTTTCCCAATTCTTGGGGAGAGGTCAGATCAGAGTCTACCAGGTACTGGTGCAACAAATCAGACACACACTTATTAAGTATATGCTCTCTCAGGATTGTGTTATACAGGCTTTCATAATCAGTAACTTTACTGCCATGTAACCACCCCTCCAAGGCCTTCACTGCCTGGTCAATGAAATCAACCCAGTCTTGTGAAGACTCCTTTTTGGTCTCTCTGAACTTTATCCTGTACTGTTCAGTGGTTAAGCCATAACCATCCAGGAGTGCATTCTTAAGAACTGTAAAATTATTGGCATCATTTTCTTTCACAGTAAGGAGCCTATCCCTACCTTTTCCACTAAATGATAGCCATAGGATAGCAGCCCACTGCTTTTGAGGGACATCCTGTACAGCACAGGCCCTCTCAAGTGCAGCAAACCACTTGTTAATGTCATCCCCCTCCTTATAAGGGGGAACTATCTTGTGCAGATTCCTGGAATCATGCTCTTTTGCAGGATGACTATGGGGAATACTGCTGCTGCCACCATGGGTATCTAAACCCAACTTCTGTCTTTCCTTCTCTAATTCTAAAGACTGTCTATCCAAATCCAGCTGTTGCTTCTTGAGCTTCAGTCTGGTTTGTTCCACTCTCAATCTATTGAGCTCCCTTTCTAACAATCTGTCATCAGGGTGGGTGGGAGGGACATTTCTAGATACAGAGGTATGATGGGAATGAACAGAAGGAGACCTGTCCCTTACCAAGGGCACCCTAACAGCTTGGCTACCAGCATAATGTGAGAGCACATCATCAGTATGATGTGATTCAACCTCTGTACCAACTATGCTAGACTGTCTAGTAATGGGCAGGCTGAGAAGTTTCTTTCCTGAACCTTTTCCTGGGGGAGTCCCTGGATCAGATTGAGAACCATTAGCTACTTTTTCTACAGATTGGGCACTTATGGCCTTATCCTGTACTCTAAGCATATTAATTAACAGTTCTAAGGAAGGATTCTTCCCTACACTCAAACCTCTCTCTATGCAGAGACTCCTTGCTCCTTTCCAGCTAAGGTGATCATATGCAAGTTTGGACAGTTCAACTTTTTGGCCTGTGCCAGACATTTTTTAGAGAGAGTTAAAGTGATAGCAAAAGAGAAAAAAGTTTTCAGAACTTTTTGGAAAGACAGAAAAAAAACTTTTTAAACTTTTAAGAACTTTTTGAAAGTTTAGAAGTACTTTTCAGCACTTAGAAAAGAGTGAAAAGAGGAAATGCAAAACTTTTTGGCTATGTGTATATACACTGACCTTGTTTTGTATATTTTTCTCTTATGAAAAGTACAATGACAAGAGTGGTAAGTAGTCTCAAAGCACTTATCCCACCGCTGCACAACCAATGTAGGAGGCTGGACTGGCTTGTAGTGAGTACCAAGGGGTACTTGCACCTTGCACCAGGCCCAGTTATCCCTTATTAGTGTATAGGGTGTCTAGCAGCTTAGGCTGATAGATAATGGTAGCTTAGCAAAGCAGCTCAGGCTGAACTAGGAGACGTGTGAAGCTACTACAGTACCACTTAGTGTCATATGCACAATATCATAAGAAAACACAATACACAGTTATACTAAAAATAAAGGTACTTTATTTTTATGACAATATGCCAAAGTATCTTAGAGTGTACCCTCAGTGAGAGGATAGGAAATATACACAAGATATATATACACAATAGCAAAAATATGCAGTATAGTCTTAGAAAACAGTGCAAACAATGTATAGTTACAATAGGATGCAATGGGGAAACATAGGGATAGGGGCAACACAAACCATATACTCCAAAAGTGGAATGCGAACCACGAATGGACCCCAAACCTATGTGACCTTGTAGAGGGTCGCTGGGACTATTAGAAAATAGTGAGAGTTAGAAAAATAACCCTCCCCAAGACCCTGAAAAGTGAGTGCAAAGTGCACTAAAGTTCCCCTAAGGACAAAATAGTCGTGTTAGAGGGAGAATGCAAGGAAAACACAAATCAGCAATGCAACAACGATGGATTCTTGTCTGAAGGTACCTGTGGAACAAGGGGACCAAGTCCAAAAGTCACAAGCAGCTCGGAGATGGGCAGATGCCCAAGAAATGCCAGCGGTTGGTGCAAAGAAGCTCTTACTAGGCTGAAGAACTGTGAATACTGCAGGAACGACAAGGGCTAGAGACTTACCCTTTGGAGGATGGATCCCCCACGCCTTGAAGAGTCGTGCAGAAGTGTTTTCCCGCCGGATGGACGCCAACAAGCCTTGCTACACGCAAATCGTGCGTTTGGCGTTTTTGGACGCTGCTGGGGCCCAGGAGGGACCAGGAGGTCGCAAATTGGACCTGCAGAGAGAGGGGACGTCGAGCAAGACAAGGAGCCCTCACTGAAGCAGGTAGCACCCGGAGAAGTGCCAGAAACAGGCACTACGAGGATGCGTGAAACGGTGCTCGCCGAAGTTGCACAAAGGAGTCCCACGTCGCCGGAGACCAACTTAGAAAGTCGTGCAATGCAGGTTAGAGTGCCGTGGACCCAGGCTTGGCTGTGCACACAGGATTTCCGCCGGAAGTGCACAGGGGCCGGAGAAGCTTGCAAAGTCGCGGTTCCCAGCAATGCAGCCCAGCGAGGTGAGGCAAGGACTTACCTCCACCAAACTTGGGCTGAAGAGTCACTGGACTGTGGGGGTCACTTGGACGGTGTCGCTGGATTCGAGGGACCTCGCTCGTCGTGCTGAGAGGAGACCCAAGGGACCGGAGATGCAGCTTTTTGGTGCCTGCGGTTGCAGGGGGAAGATTCCGTCGACCCACGGGAGATTTCTTCGGAGCTTCTGGTGCAGAGAGGAGGCAGACTACCCCCACAGCATGCACAAGCAGGAAAACAGTCGAGAAGGCGGCAGGATCAGCGTTACAGAGTTGCAGTAGTCGTCTTTGCTACTATGTTGCAGGTTTGCAGGCTTCCAGCGCGGTCAGCGGTCGATTCCTTATCAGAAGGTGAAGAGGGAGATGCAGAGGAACTCGGCTGAGCTCATGCATTCGTTATCTAGAGTTTCCCCAGAGACAGAGACCCTAAATAGCCAGAAAAGAGGGTTTGGCTACCTAGGAGAGAGGAAAGGCTACTAACACCTGAAGGAGCCTATCAGCAGGAGTCTCTGACGTCACCTGGTGGCACTGGCCACTCAGAGCCGTCCAGTGTGCCAGCAGCACCTCTGTTTCCAAGATGGCAGAAGTCTGGAGCACACTGGAGGAGCTCTGGACACCTCCCAGGGGAGGTGCAGGTCAGGGGAGTGGTCACTCCCCTTTCCTTTGTCCAGTTTCGCGCCAGAGCAGGGGCTAAGGGGTCCCTGAACCGGTGTAGACTGGCTTATGCAGAATTGGGCACCTCTGTGCCCAACAAAGCATTTCCAGAGGCTGGGGGAGGCTACTCCTCCCCTGCCTTCACACCATTTTCCAAAGGGAGAGGGTGTCACACCCTCTCTCAGAGGAAGTTCTTTGTTCTGCCATCCTGGGCCAGGCCTGGCTGGACCCCAGGAGGGCAGATGCCTGTCTGAGGGGTTGGCAGCAGCAGCAGCTGCAGTGAAACCCCAGGAAGGGCAGTTTGGCAGTACCAGGGTCTGTGCTACAGACCACTGGGATCATGGGATTGTGCCAACTATGCCAGGATGGCATAGAGGGGGCAATTCCATGATCATAGACATGTTACATGGCCATATTCGGAGTTACCATTGTGAAGCTACATATAGGTAGTGACCTATATGTAGTGCACGCGTGTAATGGTGTCCCCGCACTCACAAAGTTCAGGGAATTGGCTCTGAACAATGTGGGGGCACCTTGGCTAGTGCCAGGGTGCCCTCACACTAAGTAACTTTGCACCTAACATTTACCAGGTAAAGGTTAGACATATAGGTGACTTATAAGTTACTTAAGTGCAGTGTAAAATGGCTGTGAAATAACGTGGACGTTATTTCACTCAGGCTGCAGTGGCAGGCCTGTGTAAGAATTGTCAGAGCTCCCTATGGGTGGCAAAAGAAATGCTGCAGCCCATAGGGATCTCCTGGAACCCCAATACCCTGGGTACCTCAGTACCATATACTAGGGAATTATAAGGGTGTTCCAGTAAGCCAATGTAAATTGGTAAAAATGGTCACTAGCCTGTTAGTGACAATTTGAAAGTAATGAGAGAGCATAACCACTGAGGTTCTGGTTAGCAGAGCCTCAGTGAGACAGTTAGGCACCACACAGGGAACATATACATGCACACCTATGAGCACTGGGGCCCTGTGTGACAGGGTCCCAGTGACACATACATATAGGCCACAAACCTATGAGCACTGGGGTCCTGACCAGCAGGACCCCAGTGACACATAACAAACATACTGAAAACCTAGTGTTTTCACTATGAGCACTGAGGCCTGGCTATCAGGATCCCAGTGAGACAGTGAAAACAGTGACAAACACCCTGACATACACTCACAAACAGGCCAAAAGTGGGGGTAACAAGGCTAGAAAGAGGCTACCTTCTCACACACGGGCAGTGCAGGGGCCCCCATGGGCCCCACAACACCCGTTCCCGCCATCCTGTTCCTGGCGGTCAAAACCGCCAGAAACAGGCTGGCGGGAAGGGGGTCGGAATCCCCATGGCGGCGCTGCTTGCAGCGCCGCCATGGAGGTTCAGCCCAGCCAGGGGTAATCCGGCGGGGATCCCGATCCCCTTTTCTGACTGCAGCTTTATCGCCACGGTCAGAATGGGCACTGAAGCACCGCCAGCCTGTTGGCGGTGCTTCCGTTGCCCGCGGCCCTGGCGGTCTTGGACTGCCAGGGTCAGAATGAGGGCCTTAGTGTGTGGGCACCCTGGCACTAGCCAAGGTGCCCCCATATCGTTCAGGGCAAATTACCCGGACTTTGTGAGTGCGGGGACACCATTTCACGCGTGCACTATACATAGGTCACTACCTATGTATAGCGTCACAATGGTAACTCCGAACATGGCCATGTAACATGTCTAAGATCATGGAATTGTCACCCCAATGCCATTCTGGCATTGGGGAGACAATTCCATGATCCCCCGAGTCTCTAGCACCGACCCGGGTACTGCCAAACTACCTTTCCCGGGTTTCACTGCAGCTGCTGCTGCTGCCAACCCCTCAGACAGGTTCTGCCCACCTGGGGTCCAGCCAGGCCTGGCCCAGGAAGGCAGAACAAAGGACTTCCTCAGAGAGAGGGTGTTACAACCCTCTCCCTTTGGAAAAAGGTGTCAGGGCTGGGGAGGAGTAGCCTCCCACAGCCTCTGGAAATGCTTTGATGGTCACAGATGGTGCCCATCTCTGCATAAGCCAGTCTACACCGGTTCAGGTCCCCCAGCCCTGCTCTGGCGCGAAACTGGACAAAGGAAAGGGGAGTGACCACTCCCCTGACCTGCACCTCCCAGGGGAGTTGCCCAGAGCTCCTCCAGTGTGCTCCAGACCTCTGCCATCTTGGAAACAGAGGTGCTGCTGGCACACTGGACTGCTCTGAGTGGCCAGTGCCAGCAGGTGATGTCAGAGACTCCTTCTGATAGGCTCTTACCTGTGTTGCTAGCCTATCCTCCTTCCTAGGTAACCAAACCTCCTTTTCGGGCTATTTAGGGTCTCTGCTTTGGGGAATTCTTTAGATAACGAATGCAAGAGCTCATCAGAGTCCCTCTGCATCTCTCTCTTCACCTTCGGCCAAAGGATCGACCGCTGACTGCTCAGGACGCCTGCAAAACCGCAACAAAGTAGAAAAGACAACTACTGCAACCTTGTATCGCTGATCCTGCCGCCTTCTCGACTGTTTTCCTGGTGGTGCATGCTGTGGGGGTAGCCTGCCTCCTTCTTGCACCAGGAGCTCTGAAGAAATCTCTTGTGGGTCGCCGGAATCTTCCCCCTGCAACCGCAGGCAACAAAAGACTGCATCACCGGTCCTCTGGGTCCCCTCTCAGTATGACAAGCGTCGTCCCTGGAGCTCAGCAACTCTGTCCAAGTGATTCCCACAGTCCAGTGACTCTTCAGTCCAAGTTTGGTGGAGGTAAGTCCTTGCCTCCCCACGCTAGACTGCATTGCTGGGTACCGCGTGATTTGCAGCTGCTCTGGCTCCTGTGCACTATTCCAGGATTTCCTTCGTGCACAGCCAAGCCTGGTCCCCGACACTCTAACATGCAGTGCACAACCTCCTGAGTTGTCCTCCGCCGTCGTGGGACTCCCTTTTGTGTCTTCAGGTGAGCTCCGGTTCACTCCTCTTCTAAGTGCCTGATCCGGTACTTCTGCGGGTGCAGCCTGCTTCTGTGAGGGCTCCCTGACGTGCTGGGCACCCCCTCTGTCTCTTCATCCAAGTGGTGACATCCTGGTCCCTCCTGGGCCACAGCAGCATCCACAAACCCTAACTGTGACCCTTGCAGCTAGCAAGGCTTGTTTGCGGTCTGTCTGCGTTGGAACACCCTTGCAATCTTCTTCACGATATGGGACATCCATCCTCCAAAGGGGAAGTTCCTAGTCCTCTTCGTTCTTGCAACACACCAAGGTTCTTCCATCCGGTGGCAGCTTCCTTGCACCCTCAGCTGGCATTTCCTGGGCTCCTGCCCACTCTCGACACTGTTGCGACTCTTGGACTTGGTCCCCTTGTCTACAGGTATTCAGGTCCAGAAATCCACTGTTGTTGCATTGCTGGTGTTGGTCTTCCTTGCAGAATTCCCCTATCACGACTTCTGTGCTCTCTGGGGAATATAGGTGCACTTTACACCTACTTTTCAGGGTCTTGGGGTGGGCTATTTTTCTAACCCTCACTGTTTTCTTACAGTCCCAGCAACCCTCTACAAGCTCATATAGGTTTGGGGTCCATTCGTGGATCGCATTCCACTTTTGGAGTATATGGTTTGTGTTGCCCCTATACCTATGTGCTCCTATTGCAATCTACTGTAACTTTACATTGCTTTGCATTACTTCCTTTTGCTATTACTGCATATTTTTGGTATTGTGTACATATATCTTGTGTATATTTGGCATCCTCATACTGAGGGTACTCACTGAGATACTTTTGGCATATTGTCATAAAAATAAAGTACCTTTATTTTTAGTATATCTGTGTATTGTGTTTTCTTATGATATTGTGCATATGACACCAGTGGTATAGTAGGAGCTTTGTATGTCTCCTAGTTCAGCCTAAGCTGCTCTGCTATAGCTACCTTCTATCAGCCTAAGCTGCTAGAAACACCTCTTCTACACTAATAAGGGATAACTGGACCTGGTACAGAGTATAAGTACCCCTTGGTACCCACTACAAAACAGGCCAGCCTCCTACATTGGTTGTGCAGAGGTGGGATAAGTACTTGCAACTACTTACCACTTTGTCATTGTGTTCTTTTCATAAGAGAATAATATACAAAACAAGTTCAGTGTATGTACACCTAACCAAAAGGTTTGCTTTTCTTCTCTTACACTATCTGCTAAGTGCTGAAAAGTACTCTTAAACTTTCAAAAGTTTCTAAAAAGTAGAAAAAGTTTTTACTTCTGTTTCCTTAAAAAGTCCTGAAACCTTTTCTCTCTTTTATCTGTCCCTAAACCTTTCTTCTATCATGTCTGATGTAGGAACTTCTCTTGACTTGGTCAGCTCAGCTTATGTCTACCTTAACTGAAGGGTTTAAGTAGTCTCTGCATTGATAGAGGTTTAGGGGTGGGAAAGAATCCCTCTAGAGAATTGTTATCTAACATGCTTATTGAGAATGATAAGGCCTTAGCTGGCACATCCATTGAGACGTTAGGAGATGGTTCACACTCTGACTCAGGGGCACCCCCAGTAAGAGTGTTAGATGGTGTGAGAAAGTAGCCTCTTTCTAGCCTTGTTACCCCCACTTGTGGCCTGTTTGTGAGTGTATGTCAGGGTGTTTTTCACTGTTTTCACCGTCTCACTGGGATCCTGCTAGCCAGGGCCCAGTGCTCATAGTGAAAACCCTATGTTTTCAGTATGTTTGTTATGTGTCACTGGGACCCTGCTAGTCAGGACCCCAGTGCTCATAAGTTTGTGGCCTATATGTATGTGTCACTGGGACCCTGCCACACAGGGCCCCAGTGCTCATAAGTGTGCATGTATGTGTTACCTGTGTAGTGACTAACTGTCTCACTGAGGCTCTGCTAACCAGAACCTCAGTGGTTATGCTCTCTCATTTCTTTCAAATTGTCACTAACAGGCTAGTGACCAATTTTACCAATTTACATTGGCTTACTGGAACACCCTTATAATTCCCTAGTATATGGTACTGAGGTACCCAGGGTATTGGGGTTCCAGGAGATCCCTATGGGCTGCAGCATTTCTTTTGCCACCCATAGGGAGCTCTGACAATTCTTACACAGGCCTGCCACTGCAGCCTGAGTGAAATAATGCACACATTATTTCACAGCCATTTTCACTGCACTTAAGTAACTTATAAGTCACCTATATGTCTAACCTTTACCTGGTAAAGGTTAGGTGCAAAGTTACTTAGTGTGTGGGCACCCTGGCACTAGCCAAGGTGCCCCCACATTGTTCAGGGCAAATTCCCCAACTTTGTGAGTGCGGGGACACCATTACATGCGTGTACTACACATAGGTCACTACCTATGTGTAGCTTCACAATGGTAACTCCGAATATGGCCATGTAACATGTCTAAGATCAAGGAATTGCCCCCTCTATGCCATCCTGGCATAGTTGGCACAATTCCATGCTCCCAGTGGTCTGTAGCACAGACCCTGGTACTGCCAAACTGCCTTTTCAGGGGTTACACTGCAGCTGCTGCTGCTGCCAACCCCACAGACAGGCTTCTGCCCTCCTGGGGTCCAGCCAGGCCTGGCCCAGGATGGCAGAACAAAGGACTTCCTCAGAGAGGGTGTGTTACACCCTCTCCCTTTGGAAAATGGTGTGAAGGCAGGGGAGGAGTAGCCTCCCCCAGCCTCTGGAAATGCTTTGTTGGGAACAGATGTGCCCAATTCTGCATAAGCCAGTCTACACCGGTTCAGGGACCCCTCAGCCCTGCTTGGGCGCGAAACTGGACAAAGGAAAGGGGAGTGACCACTCCCCTGACCTGCACCTCCCCTGGGAGGTGCCCAGAGCTCCTCCAGTGTGCTCCAGACCTCTGCCATCTTGGAAACAGAGGTGCTGCTGGCACACTGGACTGCTCTGAGTGGCCAGTCCAAGCAGGTGACGTCAGAGACTCCTTCTGATAGGCTCCTTCAGGTGTTGCTAGCCTATCCTCTCTCCTAAGTAGCCAAACCCTCTTTTCTGGCTATTTAGGGTCTCTTTCTTTGGGGATTCCTCAGATAACGAATGCAAGAGCTCATCAGAGTTCCTCTGCATCTCTCTCTTCACCTTCTGCCAAGGAATCGACTGCTGACCGTGCTGGAAGCCTGCAAAACTGCAACAAAGTAGCAAAGACGACTACTGCAACCTTGTAACGCTGCTCCTGCTGCCTTCTCGACTGTTTTCCTGGTGGTGCATCCTGTGGGGGTAGTCTGCCTCCTCTCTGCATCAGAAGCTGCGAAGAAATCTCCCGTGGGTCGACGGAATCTTCCCCCTGCAACCGCAGGCACCAAAAAGCTGCATCACCGGTTCCTTGGGTCTCCTCTCACGACGACGAGCGAGGTCCCTCGAATCCAGCAAGACTGTCCAAGTTACCCGCATGGTCCAGTGACTCTTCAGTCCAAGTTTAGTGGAGGTAAGTCCTTGCCTCCCCACGCCAGACTGCATTGTTGGTAACCGTGACTTTTGCAACTTCTCCGGCCTCTGTGCACTTCCGGCAGAACTCCTTTGTGCACAGCCAAGCCTGGGTCCACGGCACTCTAACCTGCATTGCACGACTTTCTAAGTTGGTCTCCGGTGACGTGGGACTCCTTTGTGTAACTTCAGGTGAGCACCGTTTCACTTTTCTTCGTAGTGCCTGTTCTGGTACTTCTGCGAGTGCTGCCTGCTTCTGAGAGGGCTCCTTGTCTTGCTCGGCGTCCCCTCTGTCCCCAGACGAAATTGGCGACATCCTGGTCCATCCTGGGCCACAGCAGCATCCAAAAACGCTAACCGCACAACTTGCAGCTAGCAAGGCTTGTTGGCGTCCATTTGGCAGGAAAACACTTCTGCGCGACTCTCCACAGCGTGGGGGATCATTCCTCAAAAGGGAAAGTCTCTAGCCCTTGTCGTTCCTGCAGAAACCACAGCTTCTTCAGTCCAGTAGAAGCTTCTTTGCACCCACAGCTGGCATTTCATGGGCATCTGCCCATCTCCGACTTGCTTGTGACTTTTGGACTCGGTCCCCTTGTTCCACAGGTACCCTCGACTGGAAATCCATTGTTGTTGCATTGCTGGTTTGTGTCTTTCCTGCAGAATTCCTCTATCACAACTTCTAAGTCTTTGGGGGAACTTTAGTGCACTTTGCACTCACTTTTCAGGGTCTTGGGGTGGGGTATTTTTCTAACCCTTGCTGTTTTCTAATAGTCCCAGCGACCCTCTACCAGGTCACATAGGTTTGGGGTCCATTCATGGTTCGCATTCCACTTTTGGAGTATTTGGTTTGTGTTGCCCCTATCCCTATGTGTTTCCATTGCATCCTATTGTAACTATACATTGTTTGCACTGTTTTCTAAGACTATACTGCATATTTTTGGTATTGTGTACATATATCTTGTGTATATTTCTTATCCTCATACTGAGGGTACTCACTGAGATACTTTTGGCATATTGTCATAAAAATAAAGTACCTTTATTTTTAGTATAACTGTGTATTATGTTTTCTTATGATATTGTGCATATGGCATTTGTGGTACTGTAGTAGCTTCACACGTCTCCTAGTTCAGCCTAAGCTGCTCTGCTAAGCTACCATTATCTATCAGCCTAAGCTGCTAGACACCCTATACACTAATAAGGGATAACTGGGCCTGGTGCAAGGTGCAAGTACCCCTTGGTACTCACTACAAGCCAGTCCAGCCTCCTACAGATGGTGATCTTTCCAACCTGCCCCTTAGCAGACCACCTAGCATAGCTGGTACTGATGTGAGCTCTCATCACAGTAGGGATATTATTCCAGCAGGCCAGGTTGTTAGGGTGCCAACTGTTAGGGACAGGTCTCCCTCTGTTCATTCACATCATTCTTCTGTGTCAAAGCATGCCCAACCCACACACCCTGAGGACAGATTGTTAGAAAGGGAACTCAATAGATTGAGAGTGGAAGAGTCCAGGCTGAAGCTTAAACAGCAACAGCCGGCTCTAGACAGGGAATCTTTAGACTTAGAGAAAGAAAGACAGAGGTTGGGGTTTGGACCCCATGGTGGCAGCAGCGGTATTCCAGATAATAATCCTGTGAAAGAGCATGATGCTAGGAATCTGCATAAGAATGTTCCCCCTTACAAGGAGGGGGATGACATTAACAAGTGGTTTGCTGCACTTGAGAGGGCCTGTGTTGTACAGGGGGTCCCTCAAAGGCAGTGGGCTGCTGTCTTATGGCTACCTTTCAGTGGAAAGGGTAGGGATAGGCTCCTTACTGTGAAGGAAAGTGATGCCAATAATTTTACAATTTTGAAGAATGCACTCTTGGATGGATTTGGCTTAACCACTGAACAATACAGGAATAAGTTCAGAGAAACCAGAAAAGAGTCCTCACAAGACTGGGTAGACTTTGTTGACTATTTAGTGAAGGCCTTGGAGGGGTGGTTACATGGCAGTAAAGTTTCTGACTATGAAAGCCTGTATAATCTGATCCTGAGAGAGCATATTCTGAATAACTGTGTGTCTGATTTGTTACACCAATATCTAGTGGACTCAGATCTGACCTCTCCCCAAGAATTGGGAAAGAAGGCAGACAAATGGGTCAGAACAAGAGTGAACAGAAAAGTTCATACAGGGGGTGACAAGGATGGCAAGAAGAAGGATGGTAAGTCTTCAGACAAGGGTGGGGACAAATCTAAAAATGAGTCTTCATCAGGCCCACAAAAACACTCTGGTGGGGGGGGGGTCCAAATCCTCTTCTAATCAAGTAAAGAAACCATGGTGCTATTTATGTAAAGCAAAAGGCCATTGGACAACTGATGCCAGTTGTCCAAAGAAAAGCACCAAGCCTCCCACTACCACAACCCCTACTGCTACACCTAGTGCCCCTAGTAATAGCAGTGGTGGTGGGAGTAAACCTACTAATAGCCGATCTAAGGGAGTAGCTGGGCTCACTTTTGGTAATTTACTTGGGGTTGGTCTTGTTAGGGAGACCACAGAGGCTGTGCTAGTCTCTGAAGGTGCCATTGATTTGGCCACCTTACTATGGATAAGTACAAGCAACTTCCCCTAATAAATGGTGTTGAGGTTCAGGCCTGCAGGGACACAGGTGCCAGTGTTACCATGGTAATAGAGAAACTGGTACACCCTGAACAACACCTACTTGGTCACCAGTACCAAGTGACGGATGCTCATAACAACACTCTTAGCCACCCCATGGCTGTTGTGAATCTCAACTGGGGGGGGGGGTTTACTGGTCCAAAGAAAGTTGTGGTTACCTCAGATTTACTTGTAGACTGTCTACTAGGAAACGATTTAGAGACATCGGCTTGGGCAGAAGTGGAGTTGGAGGCTCATGCAGCAATGCTGGGCATTCCTGGGCATATTTTTGCTTTAACCAGGGCTCAGGCCAAAAAGCAAAAAGGACAGGGTGACCTGGATCCTGGAACAATGGACCAAGTGCTCCCTAAAGCTAGGGTTAGTAAGGGTAAATCCCTACCCACTATCCCTCCCTCTACAGATGATTCAACTTCTGAAGAAGAAGAATTTCCCCCCTGTGCAGAACCTTCACCAGAGGAGCTGGAAGCAGACACTGCTGAGCTTTTGGGTGGAGGGGGGCCTGCCAGGGAGGAGCTGAGTGTGGCACAGCAAACCTGTCCCACATTAGAGGGTCTAAGACAGCAAGCTGTCAAACAGCAAAATGGGGATGTCAGTGACTCACATAGAGTTTACTGGGAGGACAACCTCTTGTATACAGAGGCAAAGGACCCAAAACCTGGAGCAGCCAGGAGATTGGTCATTCCCCTGCAATACAGAGAGTTCCGCATAACTCTAGCCCACGACATTCCCTTGGCTGGACATTTGGGTCAAATTAAAACATGGGAAAGGCTTGTCCCCCTGTTTCATTGGCCTAGGATGTCAGAGGAGACAAAAGACTTTTGTAAGTCCTGTGTGACCTGCCAAGCCAGTGGCAAGACTGGTGGCACACCAAAGGCTCCACTTATTCCACTGCCTGTGGTTGGGGTTCCCTTTGAAAGGGTGGGGGTTGACATAGTTGGCCCCCTTGACCCTCCTACTGCTTCAGGCAATAGGTTTATCTTGGTGGTAGTGGACCATGCCAAAAGATATCCTGAAGCAATTCCTCTAAGGACCACTACAGCACCTGCAGTGGCAAAAGACCTCCTGGGAATCTTTTCCAGGGTGGGTTTCCCAAAAGAGGAGGTATCAGACAGCGGGAGCAACTTTATGTCTGCATACTTGAAGGCCCTGTGGAAGGAATGTGGTGTAACGTACAAATTCACCACACCTTATTGTAGGAGGCTGGACTGGCTTGTAGTGAGTACCAAGGGGTACTTGCACCTTGCACCAGGCCCAGTTATCCCTTATTAGTGTATAGGGTGTCTAGCAGCTTAGGCTGATAGATAATGGTAGCTTAGCAGAGCAGCTTAGGCTGAACTAGGAGACGTGTGAAGCTACTACAGTACCACTTAGTGTCATATGCACAATATCATAAGAAAACACAATACACAGTTATACTAAAAATAAAGGTACTTTATTTTTATGACAATATGCCAAAGTATCTTAGAGTGTACCCTCAGTGAGAGGATAGGAAATATACACAAGATATATATACACAATAGCAAAAATATGCAGTATAGTCTTAGAAAACAGTGCAAACAATGTATAGTTACAATAGGATGCAATGGGGAAACATAGGGATAGGGGCAACACAAACCATATACTCCAGAAGTGGAATGCGAACCACGAATGGACCCCAAACCTATGTGACCTTGTAGAGGGTCGCTGGGACTATTAGAAAATAGTGAGAGTTAGCAAGATAACCCACCCCAAGACCCTGAAAAGTGAGTGCAAAGTGCACCAAAGTTCCCCTAAGGACAAAATAGTCGTGTTAGAGGGAGAATGCAAGGAAAACACAAATCAGCAATGCAACAACGATGGATTCCTGTCTGAAGGTACCTGTGGAACAAGGGGACCAAGTCCAAAAGTCACAAGCAGCTCGGAGATGGGCAGATGCCCAAGAAATGCCAGCGGTTGGTGCAAAGAAGCTCTTACTAGGCTGAAGAACTGTGAATACTGCAGGAACGACAAGGGCTAGAGACTTCCCCTTTGGACGATGGATCCACCACGCCTTGGAGAGTCGTGCAGAAGTGTTTTCCCGCCGGATGGACGCCAACAAGCCTTGCTACACGCAAATCGTGCGTTTGGCGTTTTTGGACGCTGCTGGGGCCCAGGAGGGACCAGGAGGTCGCAAATTGGACCTGCAGAGAGAGGGGACGTCGAGCAAGACAAGGAGCCCTCACTGAAGCAGGTAGCACCCGGAGAAGTGCCAGAAACAGGCACTACGAGGATGCGTGAAACGGTGCTCGCCGAAGTTGCACAAAGGAGTCCCACGTCGCCGGAGACCAACTTAGAAAGTCGTGCAATGCAGGTTAGAGTGCCGTGGACCCAGGCTTGGCTGTGCACGGAGGATTTCCGCCGGAAGTGCACAGGGGCCGGAGAAGCTTGCAAAGTCGCGGTTCCCAGCAATGCAGCCCAGCGAGGTGAGGCAAGGACTTACCTCCACCAAACTTGGGCTGAAGAGTCACTGGACTGTGGGGGTCACTTGGACGGTGTCGCTGGATTCGAGGGACCTCGCTCGTCGTGCTGAGAGGAGTCCCAAGGGA
This sequence comes from Pleurodeles waltl, assembly GCF_031143425.1. NCBI lineage: Eukaryota > Metazoa > Chordata > Amphibia > Caudata > Salamandridae > Pleurodeles > Pleurodeles waltl. The sequence continues at coordinate 1,713,906,521 of NC_090445.1, read as the reverse complement.
CCGGAGATGCAGCTTTTTGGTGCCTGCGGTTGCAGGGGGACGATTCCGTCGACCCACGGGAGATTTCTTCGGAGCTTCTGGTGCAGAGAGGAGGCAGGCTACCCCCACAGCATGCACAAGCTGGAAAACAGTCGAGAAGGCGGCAGGATCAGCGTTACAGAGTTGCAGTAGTCGTCTTTGCTACTATGTTGCAGGTTTGCAGGCTTCCAGCGCGGTCAGCGGTCGATTCCTTATCAGAAGGTGAAGAGGGAGATGCAGAGGAACTCGGCTGAGCTCATGCATTCGTTATCTAAAGTTTCCCCAGAGACAGAGACCCTAAATAGCCAGAAAAGAGGGTTTGGCTACCTAGGAGAGAGGAAAGGCTACTAACACCTGAAGGAGCCTATCAGCAGGAGTCTCTGACGTCACCTGGTGGCACTGGCCACTCAGAGCAGTCCAGTGTGCCAGCAGCACCTCTGTTTCCAAGATGGCAGAGGTCTGGAGCACACTGGAGGAGCTCTGGACACCTCCCAGGGGAGGTGCAGGTCAGGGGAGTGGTCACTCCCCTTTCCTTTGTCCAGTTTCGCGCCAGAGCAGGGGCTAAGGGGTCCCTGAACCGGTGTAGACTGGCTTATGCAGAATTGGGCACCTCTGTGCCCAACAAAGCATTTCCAGAGGCTGGGGGAGGCTACTCCTCCCCTGCCTTCACACCATTTTCCAAAGGGAGAGGGTGTCACACCCTCTCTCAGAGGAAGTTCTTTGTTCTGCCATCCTGGGCCAGGCCTGGCTGGACCCCAGGAGGGCAGATGCCTGTCTGAGGGGTTGGCAGCAGCAGCAGCTGCAGTGAAACCCCAGGAAGGGCAGTTTGGCAGTACCAGGGTCTGTGCTACAGACCACTGGGATCATGGAATTGTACCAACAATGCCAGGATGGCATAGAGGGGGCAATTCCATGATCATAGACATGTTACATGGCCATATTCGGAGTTACCATGGTGAAGCTACATATAGGTAGTGACCTATATGTAGTGCACGCGTGTAATGGTGTCCCCGCACTCACAAAGTTCAGGGAATTGGCTCTGAACAATGTGGGGGCACCTTGGCTAGTGCCAGGGTGCCCTCACACTAAGTAACTTTGCACCTAACCTTTACCAGGTAAAGGTTAGACATATAGGTGACTTATAAGTTACTTAAGTGCAGTGTAAAATGGCTGTGAAATAACGTGGACGTTATTTCACTCAGGCTGCAGTGGCAGGCCTGTGTAAGAATTGTCAGAGCTCCCTATGGGTGGCAAAAGAAATGCTGCAGCCCATAGGGATCTCCTGGAACCCCAATACCCTGGGTACCTCAGTACCATATACTAGGGAATTATAAGGGTGTTCCAGTAAGCCAATGTAAATTGGTAAAAAATGGTCACTAGCCTGTTAGTGACAATTTGAAAGTAATGAGAGAGCATAACCACTGAGGTTCTGGTTAGCAGAGCCTCAGTGAGACAGTTAGGCACCACACAAGGAACATATACATGCACACCTATGAGCACTGGGGCCCTGTGTGACAGGGTCCCAGTGACACATACATATAGGCCACAAACCTATGAGCACTGGGGTCCTGACTAGCAGGATCCCAGTGACACATAACAACCATACTGAAAACATGGTGTTTTCACTATGAGCACTGAGGCCTGGCTATCAGGATCCCAGTGAGACAGTGAAAACAGTGACAAACACCCTGACATACACTCACAAACAGGCCAAAAGTGGGGGTAACAAGGCTAGAAAGAGGCTACCTTCTCACACAACCCCCCCCAAACGAAGGACAATAAGGCTAACCTTGGCCAGTTGAGACTTTATTGTCTAAGTGGTGATAAGTAGAGAGTAGCTCTGCAATAGACTGGTTACTCCCTTTATCATCCACTAAATGGTTACTTCCCTGTGGGGATGTAAACCACCCTGTTTGAAGTTTTTTAGCTAAGCAACAATGTGAAGATGTATTTTCAGAGTTTCTATCAGTAAGTTTTAGTTTAGAGCAGTGGGAATTGTCCACTGAACCTATTTGTAGTGATGGAAATGCCAGACAGGGATGCTGTCTCAGAAAAGCCATAGCTGGGCAAAAACTTTGTCCATATGGCTGGAAGAGAGAACAGGGATGCTGTTTCTCTTGGGTTGGAGCAGGGCAGGGATGCTGTCCTATCAGCTCCACACTAGGGCAGGGATGCTGTCCTAAGTGTTGTGAGGTAGTGCAGGGTTTCTGCACTAAAGTTTCTCTGGGAGGGTTGGAGGGATGCTCCATGTTAACTAAAATGGTGCTGTTTTTCTCACCAATGTTAGTTATCCCACAGAGAGGTACTTCCACCTCAGGGAGTCCAGCTTTGCCAGCTGATGATTCCCTTGGAACAGGTGCCACCCCAGGAGAGGTTTCTCCCACCACAGGAATAGTATCCTGAATGGTAGGGTGGTTAGGGGATACTGTGATACCCTTTTTACCTGTTGATGGAGAGGGATCCTGAGTTTTCAGGCCTTCTCTCCTTTGCTTTTTCATTTCACTTGAAATGAGAGGGAACAATTCCTCAGGGATGCCCAGCATGGCTGCATGGGCATAAAACTCTACATCAGCCCAACCTGAGGCCTCTAGGTCATTACCTAAGAGACAGTCTACAGGTAAGCTAGGTGATACCACCACCTGCTTAGGGCCAGTAACTCCACCCCAACTAAACTGAATTATAGCTAAGGGAAGAAACTTAGTGGAGTTATGGACATCAATAATCTTATACTGTTGTCCGATGATGTGTTGTTCAGGAGGCACTAGGTTTTCAGTCACCAAAGTGAAACTGGCACCTGTGTCCCTGTAGGCCAAGGCCTCAACACCATTTATTGAAACTGTCTGCCTGTACTTATCCATTGTAAGGGGACAAGCAGCCAGTGTGGCAAGGCCAATGCCACTAGGTGTGACAGAAACTGTCTTGGGACTGATTACATCAGTTTCCACTATGGACCCATAAGTGAACCCAACTACACCCTTTGCTTGACTGTTGCCAGCAGTCCCACCACTAGTACCACTACTGCTAGGGGCACTAGAGCTTGATGTATTAGTGGTGGTAGGCTCAGGGGGTTTACCTGGACAGGACTTATCCCCTGGCCTATGGCCTCTGTTTTTACACACAAAGCACCAGGGCTTTTTAATGTGTGCAGGTTGGGAAGAAGAGGAAGAATTTGTTTTATCCCCACCCTCTGAAGAGTGTTTAAGATTTGAAGTGGGATCTTTGGTTTTACCCTTATCCCCATGCTTATCTTGAGATTTTTCACCATCTTTCTTCTTATTGCCATCTTTGTCACCCCCTGTATGAACTTTTCTGTTCACCCTTGTTCTGACCCATTTGTCTGCCTTCTTTCCCAATTCTTGGGGAGAGGTCAGATCAGAGTCTACCAGGTACTGGTGCAACAAATCAGACACACAATTATTAAGTATATGCTCTCTCAGGATTGTGTTATACAGGCTTTCATAATCAGTAACTTTACTGCCATGTAACCACCCCTCCAAGGCCTTCACTGAATGGTCAATGAAATCAACCCAGTCTTGTGAAGACTCCTTTTTGGTCTCTCTGAACTTTATCCTGTACTGTTCAGTGGTTAAGCCATAACCATCCAGGAGTGCATTCTTAAGAACTGTAAAATTATTGGTATCATTTTCTTTCACTGTAAGGAGCCTATCCCTACCTTTTCCACTAAATGATAGCCATAGGATAGCAGCCCACTGCTTTTGAGGGACATCCTGTACAGCACAGGCCCTCTCAAGTGCAGCAAACCACTTGTTAATGTCATCCCCCTCCTTATAAGGGGGAACTATCTTGTGCAGATTCCTGGAATCATGCTCTTTTGCAGGATGACTATGGGGAATACTGCTGCTGCCACCATGGGTATCTAAACCCAACTTCTGTCTTTCCCTCTCTATTTCTAAAGACTGTCTATCCAAATCCAGCTGTTGCTTCTTGAGCTTCAGTCTGGTTTGTTCCACTCTCAATCTATTGAGCTCCCTTTCTAACAATCTGTCATCAGGGTGGGTGGGAGGGACATTTCTAGATACAGAGGTATGATGGGAATGAACAGAAGGAGACCTGTCCCTTACAGAGGGCACCCTAACAGCTTGGCTACCAGCATAATGTGAGAGCACACCATCAGTATGGTGTGATTCAACCTCTGTACCAACTATGCTAGACTGTCTAGTAATGGGCAGGCTGAGAAGTTTCTTTCCTGAACCTTTTCATGGGGGAGTCCCTGGATCAGATTGAGAACCATTAGCTACTTTTTCTACAGATTGGGCACTTATGGCCTTATCCTGTACTCTAAGCATATTAATTAACAGTTCTAAGGAAGGATTCTTCCCTACACTCAAACCTCTCTCTATGCAGAGACTCCTTGCTCCTTTCCAGCTAAGGTGATCATATGCAAGTTTGGACAGTTCAACTTTTTGGCCTGTGCCAGACATTTTTAGAGAGAGTTAAAGTGATAGATAAAGAGAAAAAAGTTTTCAGAACTTTTTGGAAAGACAGAAAAAACTTTTTAAACTTTTAAGAACTTTTTGAAAGTTTAGAAGTACTTTTCAGCACTTAGAAAAGAGTGAAAAGAGGAAATGCAAAACTTTTTGGCTATGTGTATATACACTGACCTTGTTTTGTATATTTTTCTCTTATGAAAAGTACAATGACAAGAGTGGTAAGTAGTCTCAAAGCACTTATCCCACCGCTGCACAACCAATGTAGGAGGCTGGACTGGCTTGTAGTGAGTACCAAGGGGTACTTGCACCTTGCACCAGGCCCAGTTATCCCTTATTAGTGTATAGGGTGTCTAGCAGCTTAGGCTGATAGATAATGGTAGCTTAGCAGAGCAGCTTAGGCTGAACTAGGAGACGTGTGAAGCTACTACAGTACCACTTAGTGTCATATGCACAATATCATAAGAAAACACAATACACAGTTATACTAAAAATAAAGGTACTTTATTTTTATGACAATATGCCAAAGTATCTTAGAGTGTACCCTCAGTGAGAGGATAGGAAATATACACAAGATATATATACACAATAGCAAAAATATGCAGTATAGTCTTAGAAAACAGTGCAAACAATGTATAGTTACAATAGGATGCAATGGGGAAACATAGGGATAGGGGCAACACAAACCATATACTCCAGAAGTGGAATGCGAACCACGAATGGACCCCAAATCTATGTGACCTTGTAGAGGGTCGCTGGGACTATTAGAAAATAGTGAGAGTTAGCAAGATAACCCACCCCAAGACCCTGAAAAGTGAGTGCAAAGTGCACCAAAGTTCCCCTAAGGACAAAATAGTCGTGTTAGAGGGAGAATGCAAGGAAAACACAAATCAGCAATGCAACAACGATGGATTCCTGTCTGAAGGTACCTGTGGAACAAGGGGACCAAGTCCAAAAGTCACAAGCAGCTCGGAGATGGGCAGATGCCCAAGAAATGCCAGCGGTTGGTGCAAAGAAGCTCTTACTAGGCTGAAGAACTGTGAATACTGCAGGAACGACAAGGGCTAGAGACTTCCCCTTTGGAGGATGGATCCGCCACGCATTGGAGAGTCGTGCAGAAGTGTTTTCCCGCCGGATGGACGCCAACAAGCCTTGCTACACGCAAATCGTGCGTTTGGCGTTTTTGGACGCTGCTGGGGCCCAGGAGGGACCAGGAGGTCGCAAATTGGACCTGCAGAGAGAGGGGACGTCGAGCAAGACAAGGAGCCCTCACTGAAGCAGGTAGCACCCGGAGAAGTGCCAGAAACAGGCACTACGAGGATGCGTGAAACGGTGCTCGCCGAAGTTGCACAAAGGAGTCCCACGTCGCCGGAGACCAACTTAGAAAGTCGTGCAATGCAGGTTAGAGTGCCGTGGACCCAGGCTTGGCTGTGCACAGAGGATTTCCGCCGGAAGTGCACAGGGGCCGGAGAAGCTTGCAAAGTCGCGGTTCCCAGCAATGCAGCCCAGCGAGGTGAGGCAAGGACTTACCTCCACCAAACTTGGGCTGAAGAGTCACTGGACTGTGGGGGTCACTTGGACGGTGTCGCTGGATTCGAGGGACCTCGCTCGTCGTGCTGAGAGGAGACCCAAGGGACCGGAGATGCAGCTTTTTGGTGCCTGCGGTTGCAGGGGGACGATTCCGTCGACCCACGGGAGATTTCTTCGGAGCTTCTGGTGCAGAGAGGAGGCAGGCTACCCCCACAGCATGCACAAGCAGGAAAACAGTCGAGAAGGCGGCAGGATCAGCGTTACAGAGTTGCAGTAGTCGTCTTTGCTACTATGTTGCAGGTTTGCAGGCTTCCAGCGCGGTCAGCGGTCGATTCCTTATCAGAAGGTGAAGAGGGAGATGCAGAGGAACTCGGCTGAGCTCATGCATTCGTTATATAAAGTTTCCCCAGAGACAGAGACCCTAAATAGCCAGAAAAGAGGGTTTGGCTACCTAGGAGAGAGGAAAGGCTACTAACACCTGAAGGAGCCTATCAGCAGGAGTCTCTGACGTCACCTGGTGGCACTGGCCACTCAGAGCAGTCCAGTGTGCCAGCAGCACCTCTGTTTCCAAGATGGCAGAGGTCTGGAGCACACTGGAGGAGCTCTGGACACCTCCCAGGGGAGGTGCAGGTCAGGGGAGTGGTCACTCCCCTTTCCTTTGTCCAGTTTCGCGCCAGAGCAGGGGCTAAGGGGTCCCTGAACCGGTGTAGACTGGCTTATGCAGAATTGGGCACCTCTGTGCCCAACAAAGCATTTCCAGAGGCTGGGGGAGGCTACTCCTCCCCTGCCTTCACACCATTTTCCAAAGGGAGAGGGTGTCACACCCTCTCTCAGAGGAAGTTCTTTGTTCTGCCATCCTGGGCCAGGCCTGGCTGGACCCCAGGAGGGCAGATGCCTGTCTGAGGGGTTGGCAGCAGCAGCAGCTGCAGTGAAACCCCAGGAAGGGCAGTTTGGCAGTACCAGGGTCTGTGCTACAGACCACTGGGATCATGGAATTGTACCAACAATTCCAGGATGGCATAGAGGGGGCAATTCCATGATCATAGACATGTTACATGGCCATATTCGGAGTTACCATGGTGAAGCTACATATAGGTAGTGACCTATATGTAGTGCACGCGTGTAATGGTGTCCCCGCACTCACAAAGTTCAGGGAATTGGCTCTGAACAATGTGGGGGCACCTTGGCTAGTGCCAGGGTGCCCTCACACTAAGTAACTTTGCACCTAACCTTTACCAGGTAAAGGTTAGACATATAGGTGACTTATAAGTTACTTAAGTGCAGTGTAAAATGGCTGTGAAATAACGTGGACGTTATTTCACTCAGGCTGCAGTGGCAGGCCTGTGTAAGAATTGTCAGAGCTCCCTATGGGTGGCAAAAGAAATGCTGCAGCCCATAGGGATCTCCTGGAACCCCAATACCCTGGGTACCTCAGTACCATATACTAGGGAATTATAAGGGTGTTCCAGTAAGCCAATGTAAATTGGTAAAAAATGGTCACTAGCCTGTTAGTGACAATTTGAAAGTAATGAGAGAGCATAACCACTGAGGTTCTGGTTAGCAGAGCCTCAGTGAGACAGTTAGGCACCACACAAGGAACATATACATGCACACCTATGAGCACTGGGGCCCTGTGTGACAGGGTCCCAGTGACACATACATATAGGCCACAAACCTATGAGCACTGGGGTCCTGACTAGCAGGATCCCAGTGACACATAACAACCATACTGAAAACATGGTGTTTTCACTATGAGCACTGAGGCCTGGCTATCAGGATCCCAGTGAGACAGTGAAAACAGTGACAAACACCCTGACATACACTCACAAACAGGCCAAAAGTGGGGGTAACAAGGCTAGAAAGAGGCTACCTTCTCCCACTTATCATCCACAAACAAATGGACTGGTAGAGAGGTTTAATAAATGTTTCAAAGGAATGATAATGGGATTCCTTGAAAAACTCAGGAGGAGATGGGTTGTCCTGTTACCTTGCTTCCTTTTTGCTTACAGGGAGGTACCCCAGAAAGGAGTGGGCTTCAGCCCCTTTGAACTCCTCTTTGGACACCCTGTAAGCGGTCCTCTAACACTTGTAAAGGAGGGTTGGGAACAACCTTTAAAAGCTCCTAAGCAAGACATAGTGGACTATGTACTTGGCCTAAGATCCAGAATGGCTGAGTACATGAAAAAGGCCAGTAAAAACCTTGAGGCCAGCCAAGAGCTCCAAAAACAATGGCATGACCAGAAGGCTGTTCTGATTCAGTACCAACCAGGACAGAAGGTGTGGGTCTTGGAGCCTGTGGCCCCAAGAGCCCTCCAAGACAAATGGAGTGGACCCCACATCATTGTTGAAAAGAAGGGAGAAGTCACCTACTTGGTTGACTTGGGCACTGCCAGGAGTCCCCTTAGGGTGCTCCATGTCAATCGCCTAAAACCCTACTATGACAGGGCTGATCTCACCCTGCTCATGGCAACAGATGAAGGACAGGAAGAAGAGAGTGACCCTCTTCCTGATCTCTTCTCTTCCACAGAACAAGATGCTCTAGTGGAAGGTGTAGTTCTGGCAGACTGTCTTACTGCTGAGCAGAAAGACAACTGCATAAACCTCCTGGGTCAGTTTTCTGAACTCTTTTCTACTGTGCCAGGCACCACTTCTTGGTGTGAGCACACTATAGATACTGGAGACAGCATGCCTGTCAAAAGTAAGATCTATAGGCAGCCTGACCATGTCAGAGACTGCATAAAACAAGATGTTCAGAAAATGCTTGAACTGGGAGTGGTTGAACACTCTGAAAGCCTATGGGCCTCTCCTGTGGTGCTTGTACCAAAGCCTCACTCAAAAGATGGGAAAAGGGAGATGAGGTTTTGTGTAGATTACAGAGGTCTCAACCAGGTAACTAAAACTGATGCTCACCCTATACCCAGGGCAGATGAGATCATAGATACACTGGCATCTGCCAAGTATCTAAGCACATTTGATTTGACTGCAGGGTATTGGCAGATCAAGTTATCAGAGGATGCTAAAGCAAAAACTGAATTTTTGACTATTGGTGGGCACTACCAATTCACAGTAGTGCCCTTTGGTTTGGAAAATGCACCTGCCACTTTTCAGAGGTTGGTGAATACAGTCCTGCAAGTGTTGGAGGCTTTTAGTGCAGCATATCTAGATGATATAGCTGTCTTTAGCTCCACCTGGGACGATCACCGGGTCCAAATATGGAAAGTTTTGGAGGCCCTGCAAAAGGCAGGCGTCACTATCAAGGATTCAAAGTGCCAGATATGGCAGGGTAAAGTGGTTTATCTGGGACACCTTGTAGGTGGGGAACAGATTGCACCACTTCAGGGGAAAATCCAAACTATCATGGATTGGATTCCCCCTACAACTCAGACCCCGGTGAGAGCCTTCTTAGGCCTCACTGGGTATTACAGGAGGTTCATAAAGAACTATGGGTCCATTGCAGCCCCTCTTAATGACCTCACTTCTAAGAAAATGCCTTAAAAGGTATGGTGGACAGCTAGCTGTCAGAAAGCTTTTGAGGAGCTGAAACAGGCCATGTGCACTGCACGTGTCCTAAAAAGCCCATGTTACTCCAAGAAATTCATAGTTCAAACTGATGCATCTGAATTAGGGGTAGGGGCAGTCCTATCACAACTCAATTCTGAGGGCCAGGATCAACCTGTTGCTTTTATCAGCAGGAGGTTGACCCCTAGAGAAAAGCGTTGGTCTGCCATAGAGAGGGAGGCCTTTGCTGTGGTCTGGGCACTGAAGAAGTTGAGGCCATACCTGTTTGGCACTCACTTCATTGTTCAGACAGACCACAAACCTCTACTTTGGCTAAAACAAATGAAAGGTGAAAATCCTAAATTGTTGAGGTGGTCCATATCTCTACAGGGAATGGACTATACAGTGGAACATAGACCTGGGAGTACCCACTCCAATGCAGATGGACTCTCCAGATATTTCCACTTAGACAATGAAGACTCATCAGGTCATGGCTAGTCTTACTGTCCTTCGTTTGGGGGGGGGGGGTTGTGTAGGAAAGTACCATTTTGCCTGGCATGTTACCCCCATATTTCACTGTATATATGTTATTTTAGTCTATGTGTCACTGGGACCCCGCCAGCCAGGGCCCCAGTGCTCATAAGTGTGCCCTGTATGTGTTCCCTGTGTGATGACTAATTGTCTCACTGAGGCTCTGCTAACCAGAACCTCAGTGGTTATGCTCTCTCTGCTTTCCAAATTGTCACTAACAGGCTAGTGACCAATTTCACCAATTCACATTGGCATACTGGAACACCCTTATAATTCCCTAGCATATGGTACTGAGGTACCCAGGGTATTGGGGTTCCAGGAGATCCCTATGGGCTGCAGCATTTCTTTTGCCACCCATAGGGAGCTCTGACAATTCTTACACAGGCCTGCCACTGCAGCCTGAGTGAAATAACGTCCACGTTATTTCACAGCCATTTACCACTGCACTTAAGTAACTTATAAGTCACCTATATGTTTAACCTTTACCTGGTAAAGGTTGGGTGCTAAGTTACTTAGTGTCTGGGCACCCTGGCACTAGCCAAGGTGCCCCCACATCGTTCAGGGCAAATTCCCCGGACTTTGTGAGTGCGGGGACACCATTTCACGCGTGCACTATACATAGATCACTACCTATGTATAGCGTCACAATGGTAACTCCGAACATGGCCATGTAACATGTCTAAGATCATGGAATTGTCACCCCAATGCCATTCTGGCATTGTGGAGACAATTCCATGATCCTCCGAGTCTCTAGCACAGACCCGGTGTAGGAGGCTGGACTGGCTTGTAGTGAGTACCAAGGGGTACTTACACCTTGCACCAGGCCCAGGTATCCCTTATTAGTGTAGAGGGTGTCTAGCAGCTTAGGCTGATAGATAATAGTAGCTTAGCAGAGCAGCTTAGGCTGAACTAGGAGACGTGTGAAGCTACTACAGTACCACAAATGCCATATGCACAATATCATAAGAAAACACAATACACAGTTATACTAAAAATAAAGGTACTTTATTTTTATGACAATATGCCAAAAGTATCTCAGTGAGTACCCTCAGTATGAGGATAAGAAATATACACAAGATATATGTACACAATACCAAAAATATGCAGTATAGTCTTAGAAAACAGTGCAAACAGTGTAAAATTACAACAGGATGCAATGGGAGCACATAGGGTTAGGGGCAACACAAACCATATACTCCAAAAGTGGAATGCGAATCACGAATGGACCCCAAACCTAGAGGGCCGCTGGGACTATTAGAAAATAGTAAGGGTTAGAAAAATACCCCACCCCAAGACCCTGAAAAGTGAGTGCAAAGTGCACTAAAGTCACAGAAGTCGTGGTAGAGGAATAATGCAGGAAAGACACAAACCAGCAATGCAACAACAATGGATTTCCAGTTGAGGGTACCTGTGGAACAAGGGGACCAAGTCCAAAAGTCGCAAGCAAGTCAGAGATGGGCAGATGCCCAAGAAATGCCAGCTGTTGGTGCAAAGAAGCTTCTACTGGACTGAAGAAGCTGAGGATTCTGCAGGAACGACAAGAGCTAGAGACTTCCCCTTAGGAGGATGGATCCCCCACGCCAAGGAGAGTCGTGCAGAAGTGTTTTCCCGCCGGATGGACGCCAACAAGCCTTGCTAGCTGCAAGTCGTGCATTTAGGGTTTTTGGATGCTGCTGTGGCCCAGGATGGACCAGGATGTCGCCAATTTCGTCAGGGGACAGAGGGGACGCCGAGCAAGACAAGGAGCCCTCTCAGAAGCAGGCAGCACCCGCAGAAGTGCCAGAACAGGCACTACGAAGAAAAGTGAAATGGTGCTCGCCTGAAGTTACACAAAGGAGTCCCACGTCGCCGGAGACCAACTTAGGAAGTCGTGCAATGCAGGTTAGAGTGCCGTGGACCCATGCTTGGCTGTGCACAAAGGATTTCCACCGGAAGTGCACGGGAGCCGGAGAAGTTGGAAAAGTCGCGGTTACCAACAATGCAGTCTGGCGTGGGGAGGCAAGGACTTACGTCCACCAAACTTGGACTGAAGAGTCACTGGACCGTGTGGGTCACTTGGACAGTCTTGCTGGATTCGAGGGACCTCGCTCGTCATCGTGAGAGGAGACCCAAGGGACCAGTGATGCAGCTTTTTGGTGCCTGCGGTTGCAGGGGGAAGATTCCGTTGACCCACGGGAGATTTCTTCGCAGCTTCTGATGCAGAGAGGAGGCAGACTACCCCCACAGGATGCACCACCAAGAAAAACAGTCGAGAAGGCAGCAGGAGCAGCGTTACAAGGTTGCAGTTGTCGTCTTAGCTACTTTGTTGCAGTTTTGCAGGCTTCAGCGCGGTCAGAAGTCGATTTCTTGGCAGAAGGTGAAGAGAGAGATGCAGAGGAACTCTGATGAGCTCTTGCATTCGTTATCTGAGGAATCCCCAAAGAAAGAGACCCTAAATAGCCAGAAAAGAGGGTTTGGCTACTTAGGAGAGAGGATAGGCTAGCAACACCTAAAGGAGCCTATCAGAAGGAGTCTCTGATGTCAGCTGTGGGCACTGGCCACTCAGAGCAGTCCAGTGTGCCAGCAGCACCTTTGTTTCCAAGATGGCAGAGGTCTGGAGCACACTGGAGGAGCTCTGGGCACCTCCCAGGGGAGGTGCAGGTCAGGGGAGTGGTCACTCCCCTTTCCTTTGTCCAGTTTCGCGCCTAAGCAGGGCTGAGGGGTCCCTGAACCGGTGTAAACTGGCTTATGCAGAATTGGGCACATCTGTGCCCAAGAAAGCATTTCCAGAGGCTGGGGGAGGCTACTCCTCCCCTGCCTTCACACCATTTTCCAAAGGGAGAGGGTGTAACACCCCCTCTCTGAGTAAGTCCTTTGTTCTGCCATCCTGGGCCAGGCCTGGCTGGACCCCAGGAGGGCAGAAGCCTGTCTGTGTGGTTGGCAGCAGCAGCAGCTGCAGTGAAACCCCTGAAAAGGCAGTTTGGCAGTACCAGGGTCTGTGTTACAGACCACTGGGAGCATGGGATTGTGCCAACTATGCCAGGATGGTATAGAGGGGGCAATTCCATAATCTTAGACATGTTACATGGCCATATTCGGAGTTACCATTGTGAAGCTACACATAGGTAGTGACCTATGTGTAGTGCACGCATATAATGGTGTCACCAGCACTCACAAAGTCGGGGAATTTGCCCTGAACAATGTGGGGGCACCTTGGCTAGTGCCAGGGTACCCACACACTAAGTAACTTTGCACCTAACCTTTACCAGGTAAAGGATAGACATATAGGTGACTTATAAGTTACTTAAGTGCAGTGAAAATGGCTGTGAAATAATGTGGGCATTATTTCACTCAGGCTGCAATGGCAGGCCTGTGTAAGAATTGTCAGAGCTCCCTATGGGTGGCAAAAGAAATGCTGCAGCCCATAGGGATCTCCTGGAACCCCGATACCCTGGGTACCTCAGTACCATATACTAGGGAATTATAAGGGTGTTCCAGTAAGCCAATGTGAATTGGTAAAATTGGTCACTAGCCTGTTAGTGACAATTTGAAAGTAATGAGAGAGCATAACCACTGAGGTTCTGGTTAGCAGAGCCTCAGTGAGACAGTTAGTCACTACACATGTAACACAGGCAGGCACACTTATGAGCACTGGGGCCCTGTGTTGCAGGGTCCCAGTGACACATACAACTAAACCAACATATATACAGTGAAAAATTGGGGGTAACATGCCAGGCAAGATGGTACTTTCCTACACAACCCCCCCCCCCAAACGAAGGACAATAAGACTAGTCATTACCTGATGGGTCTTCATTGTCTAAGTGGAAATATCTGGAGAGTCCATCTGCATTGGAGTGGGTACTCCCAGGTCTATGTTCCACTGTATAGTCCATTCCCTGTAGAGATATGGACCACCTCAACAATTTAGGATTTTCATCTTTCATTTGTTTTAGCCAAAGTAGAGGTTTGTGGTCTGTTTGAACAATGAAGTGAGTGCCAAACAGGTATGGCCTCAACTTCTTCAGAGCCCAGACCACAGCAAAGGCCTCCCTCTCAATGGCAGACCAACGCTTTTCTCTAGGGGTCAACCTCCTACTAATAAAAGCAACAGGTTGATTCTGGCCCTCAGAATTTAGTTGTGATAGGACTGCCCCTACTCCTAATTCAGATGCATCAGTCTGGACATAGAATTTTTTAGAGTAACAAGGGCTTTTTAGGACAGGTGCAGAGCACATGGCCTGCTTCAGCTCCTCAAAAGCTTTCTGACAGTTTGCTGTCCACAATACCTTTTTAGGCATTCTTTTGGATGTGAGGTCATTAAGAGGGGCTGCAATGGAGCCATAGTTCTTGATGAACCTCCTGTAATACCCAGTGAGGCCTAAAAAGGCTCTCACTTGAGTCTGAGTAGTAGGGGGAGTCCAATCCATAATTGTTTGGATCTTCCCCTGAAGTGGTGCAATCTGTTCTCCACCAACCAGGTGTCCCAGATAAACCACCTTCCACTGCCCTATCTGGCACTTTGAAGCCTTGATAGTGAGGCCTGCCTTTTGCAGGGCCTCCAAAACTTTCCATAGGTGGACCAGGTGATCATCCCAGCTGGAGCTAAAGACAGCTATATCGTCCAGATATGCTGCACTGAAGGCTTCCAGCCCTTGCAGGACTGTATTCACCAACCTTTGAAAAGTGGCAGGTGCATTCTTCAAACCAAAAGGCATTACTGTGAATTGGTAATGTCCTCCAATGGTTGAAAATGCAGTTTTAGGTTTAGCATCTTCTGATAATTTGATCTGCCAATACCCTGCAGTCAAATCAAAAGTGCTTAGATACTTGGCAGATGCCAGTGTATCTATGAGCTCATCTGCCCTGGGTATAGGGTGAGCATCAGTTTTGGTTACCTGGTTGAGACCTCTGTAATCAACACAAAACCTCATTTCCTTCTTTCCATCTTTGGAATGAGGCTTTGGCACAAGAACCACAGGAGAGGCCTATGGACTTTCAGAGTGCTCAACCACTCCTAGTTCTAACATTTTCTGGACCTCTTGCTTTATGCAGTCCCTGACATGGTCAGGCTGCCTATAGATTTTACTTTTGGCAGGCAAGCTGTCTCCAGTATCTATAGTGTGCTCACACCAAGAAGTGGTACCTGGCACAGTAGAGAAGAGTTGAGAAAACTGACCCAGGAGATTTATGCAATGGTCTTTCTGCTCAGCAGTAAGACAATCAGCCAAAACTGCACCTTCCACTAGAACATCTTGTTCTGTGGAAGAGAAGAGATCAGGTAGGGGATCACTGTCTTCTTCCTGTCCCTCATCAGTTGCCATGAGCAGGGTGAGATCAGCCCTGTCATAGTAGGGTTTCAGGCGGTTGACATGGAGCACCCTAAGGGGACTCCTGGCAGTGCCTAAGTCAACCAAGTAGGTGACTTCACCCTTCTTTTCAACAATTGGGTGGGGTCCACTCCATTTATCTTGGAGTGCTCTTGGGGCCACAGGCTCCAAGACCCACACTTTCTGCCCTGGTTGGTACTGAACCAAAACAGCCTTCTGGTCATGCCATTGCTTCTGGAGCTCTTGGCTGGCCTGAAGGTTTTTACTGGCCTTCTTCATGTATTCAGCCATCCTTGATCTGAGGCCTAGTACATAATCCACAATATCTTGTTTAGGAGCTTTCAAAGGTTGTTCCCAACCCTCCTTGACAAGTGTGAGTGGACCCCTGACAGGGTGTCCAAATAGGAGTTCAAAGGGGCTGAAGCCCACTCCTTTCTGGGGTACCTCCCTGTAGGCAAAAAGGAGGCATGGTAAAAGGATATCCCATCTCCTGCGGAGTTTGTCTGGGAGTCCCATAATCATGCCTTTGAGAGTTTTATTAAACCTCTCCACCAGTCCATTTGTTTGTGGATGATAGGGTGTGGTGAACTTGTAAGTTACCCCACACTCTTTCCACATGGCCTTCAAGTAAGCAGACATGAAATTGCTTCCCCTGTCTGAAACTACCTCTTTTGGGAAGCCCACCCTGGAAAAGATTCCCAGGAGGGCCTTTGCCGCTGCAGGAGCTGTAGTGGTCCTTAGAGGAATTGCCTCAGGGTATCTTGTGGCATGGTCCACTACCACCAAGATAAACCTATTGCCTGAAGCAGTAGGAGGGTCAAGGGGGCCAACTATGTCAACCCCTACCCTTTCAAAGGGAACCCCAACCACAGGCAGTGGAATAAGGGGTGCCTTTGGAGTGCCACCTGTCTTGCCACTGGCTTGACAGGTTTCACAGGACTTACAAAATTCCTTTGTGTCCTCAGACATTCTAGGCCAATGAAACAGTGGAACAAGCCTGTCCCAAGTTTTCATTTGTCCTAGATGCCCAGCAAGGGGAAAATCATGTGCAAGAGTTAGGAGGAACTTTCTGTACTCCTGAGGAATCACTAATCTTCTGGCTGCCCCAGGTTTAGGATCCCTTGACTCAGTGTACAAGAGGTTGTCCTCCCAGTAAACTCTGTGAGAGTCACTGATATCCCCATTTGCTTGTTTGACAGCTTGCTGTCTTAGACCCTCTAATGTGGGACAGGTTTGCTGTGCCACACTCAGCTCCTCCCTGGCAGGCCCCCCTTCACCCAAAAGCTCAGCAGTGTCTGCTTCCAGCTCCTCTGGTGTAGGTTCTGCACAGGGTGGAAACTCTTCTTCCTCAGAAGAAGAATCCACTGTAGAGGGAGGGATAGTAGGAAGTGGTTTGCTTCTACTAGCCCTAGCTTTAGGGAGCACTTGGTCCATTGTTCAAGGATCCAAGCTTCCCTGTCCTTTTTGCTTTTTGGCCTGAGCCCTTGTCAAAGCAAAAATATGCCCTGGAATACCCAGCATTGCTGCATGGGCCTCCAGCTCCACATCTGACCAGGCTGATGTCTCCAAATCATTCCCTAATAGACAGTCTACAGGTAAATCTGAAGCTACCACAACTTTCTTTGGACCAGTAACCCCCCCCCCCCCCCCCCAGTTGAGATTTACAACAGCCATGGGGTGGCTAAGTGTGTTGTTGTGAGCATCGGTTACTTGGTACTGGTGACCAAGTAGGTGTTGTTCAGGGTGTACCAGTTTCTCAATCACCATTGTGACACTGGCACCTGTGTCCCTGTAGGCCTGGACCTCAACACCATTTATTAGGGGTAGTTGCTTGTACTTATCCATATTAAGGGGACAAGCAACCAAGGTGGCTAAATCAATAGCCCCCTCAGAGACTAACACAGCCTCTGTGGTCTCCCTAATCAGACCAACCCCAACTAAATTACCAAAAGTGAGCCCAGCTACTCCCTTGGAGTGGCTATTAGTAGGTTTGCTCCCACCACCACTGCTATTAGTATGGACACTAGGTGTAGCAGTAGGGGTTGTAGTGGTAGGAGGCTTGGTGCTTTTCTTTGGACAACTGGGATCTGTTGTCCAATGGCCTTTTACTTTACATAAATAGCACCATGGTTTCTTTTCTTGGTAATTTTTTGAAGATTTTCTAGGCCCACCACCCCCACCAGAGTGTTTTTGTGGACCTGTTGAAGACTCATTTTTAGATTTGTCCCCCCATTTTTCTGAAGGCTTACCATCCTTCTTCTTGCCATCTTTGTGACCCTCTGTATGAACTTTTCTGTTCACCCTTGTTCTGACCCATTTGTCTGCCTTCTTTCCCAATTCTTGGGGAGAGGTCAGATCAGAGTCTACCAAGTACTGGTGCAACAAATCTGACACACAATTATTAAGAATATGCTCTCTTAAGTTGTACAGGCTTTCATAGTCAGTCACTTTACTGCCATGTAACCACCCCTCCAAGGCCTTCACTGAATGGTCAATGAAATCAACCCAGTCTTGTGAAGACTCCTTTTTGGTCTCTCTGAACTTTATCCTGTATTGTTCAGTGGTTAAGCCATAACCATCAAGGAGTGCATTCTTAAGAATAGTGAAATTGTTGGCATCACTTTCTTTTACAGTAAGGAGTCTATCCCTACCCTTACCACTAAATGATAGCCATAAGATAGCAGCCCACTGCCTTTGAGGGACATCTTGAACTTTACAGGCCCTCTCAAGTGCAGCAAACCACTTGTTTATGTCATCCCCCTCCTTATAAGGGGGAACTATCTTATGCAGATTCCTGGAATCATGCTCTTTTACAGGATGACTATGGGGAATACTGCTGCTGCCACCATGGGTTTCTAAACCCAGCTTCTGTCTTTATTTTTCTATCTCTAAAGCTTGTCTGTCTAAATACAGCTGTTGCTTCTTGAGCTTCAGGCTGGATGTCTCCACTCTCAATTTATTGAGCTCCCTTTCTAACATTCTGTCATCAGGGTGGGTGGGAGGGACATGTCTAGAAACAGAAGTGTGATGAGAATGGACAGAAGGAGACCTGTCCCTAACAGATGGAACCTTAACAAGATTGCTAACACTATAATGTGAGAGGACATCATCAGAATGATGTGAATGTCTGTAGGAAAGTACCATCTTGCCTGGCATGTTACCCCCATTTTTCACTGTATATATGTTGTTTTAGTTTTATGTGTCACTGGGACCCTGCCAGCCAGGGCCCCAGTGCTCATAAGTGTGCCTGACTGTGTTACCTGTGTAGTGACTAACTGTCTCACTGAGGCTCTGCTATCCAGAACCTCAGTGGTTATGCTCTCTCATTACTTTCAAATTGTCACTAACAGGCTAGTGACCAATTTTACCAATTTACATTGGCTTACTGGAACTCCCTTATAATTCCCTAGTATATGGTACTGAGGTACCCAGGGTATTGGGGTTCCAGGAGATCCCTATGGGCTGCAGCATTTCTTTTGCCACCCATAGGGAGCTCTGACAATTCTTACACAGGCCTGCCACTGCAGCCTGAGTGAAATAATGCACACATTATTTCACAGCCATTTTCACTGCACTTAAGTAACTTATAAGTCACCTATATGTCTAACCTTTACCTGGTAAAGGTTAGGTGCAAAGTTACTTAGTGTGTGGGCACCCTGGCACTAGCCAAGGTGCCCCCACATTGTTCAGGGCAAATTCCACGACTTTGTGAGTGCTGGAGACACCATTATATGCGTGCACTACACATAGGTCACTACCTATGTGTAGCTTCACAATGGTAACTCCGAATATGGCCATGTAACATGTCTAAGATCATGGAATTGCCCCCTCTATGCCATCCTGGCATAGTTGGCACAATTCCATGCTCCCAGTGGTCTGTAGCACAGACCCTGGTACTTCCAAACTGCCTTTTCAGGGGTTTCACTGCAGCTGCTGCTGCTGCCAACCCCACAGACAGGCCTCTGCCCTCCTGGGGTCCAGCCAGGCCTGGCCCAGGATGGCAGAACAAAGGACTTCCTCAGAGAGGGGGTGTTACACCCTCTCCCTTTGGAAAATGGTGTGAAGGCAGGGGAGGAGTAGCCTCTGGAAATGCTTTCTTGGGCACAGATGTGCCCAATTCTGCATAAGCCAGTTTACACCGGTTCAGGGACCCCTCAGCCCTGCTTAGGCGCGAAACTGGACAAAGGAAAGGGGAGTGACCACTCCCCTGACCTGCACCTCCCCTGGGAGGTGCCCAGAGCTCCTCCAGTGTGCTCCAGACCTCTGCCATCTTGGAAACAGAGGTGCTGCTGGCACACTGGACTGCTCTGAGTGGCCAGTGCCAGCAGCTGACGTCAGAGACTCCTTCTGATAGGCTCCTTTAGGTGTTGCTAGCCTATTCTCTCTCCTAAGTAGCCAAACCCTCTTTTCTGGCTATTTAGGGTCTCTGCTTTGGGGAATTCCTTAGATAACGAATGCAAGAGCTCATCAGAGTTCCTCTGCATCTCTCTCTTCACCTTCTGGCAAGGAATCGACTGCTGACCGCGCTAGAAGCCTGCAAAACTGCAACAAAGTAGCAAAGATGACTACTGCGACCTTGTAACGCTGCTCCTGCTGCCTTCTCGACTGTTTTCCTGGTGGTGCATCCTGTGGGGGTAGTCTGCCTCCTCTCTGCATCAGAAGCTGCGAAGAAATCTCCTGTGGGTCAACGGAATCTTCCCCCTGCAACCGCAGGCACCAAAAGCTGCATCTCCGGTCCCTTGGGTCTCCTCTCACGACGACGAGCGAGGTCCATCGAATCCAGCAACACAGTCCAAGTGACCCCCACGGTCCAGTGGCTCTTCAGTCCAAGTTTGGTGGAGGTAAGTCCTTGCCTCCCCACGCCAGACTGCATTGTTGGAAACCGCGACTTTTGCAACTTCTCTGGCCTCTGTGCACTTCGGGCGGAAATCCTTTGTGCACAGCCAAGCCTGGGTCTACGTCACTCTAACCTGCATTGCACGACTTTCTAAGTTGGTCTCCGGCGACGTGGGACTCCTTTGTGTAACTTCAGGCGAGCACTGTTTCACTTTTCTTCGTAGTGCCTGTTCTGGCACTTCTGTGGGTGCTGCCTGCTTCTGAGAGGGCTCCTTGTCTTGCTCGACGTTCCCTCTGTCCCCAGACGAAATTGGCGACATCCTGGTCCATCCTGGGCCACAGCAGCATCCAAAAACGCTAACTGCATGACTTGCAGCTAGCAAGGCTTGTTGGCGTCCTTTCGGCGGGAAAACACTTCTGCACGACTCTTCACGGCGTGGGGGATCCATCCTCTAAAGGGGAAGTCTCTAGCCCTTGTCGTTCCTGCAAAATCCTCAGCTTCTTCAGTCCAGTAGAAGCTTCTTTGCACCCACAGCTGGCATTTCCTGGGCATCTGCCCATCTCCGACTTGCTTGTGACTTTTGGACTTGGTCCCCTTGTTCCACAGGTACCCTCGACTGGAAATCCATTGTTGTTGCATTGCTGATGTGTGTCTTTCCTGCAGAATTCCTCTATCACGACTTTTATGTCCTTGGGGGAACTTCAGTGCACTTTGCACTCACTTTTCAGGGTCTTGGGGTGGGGTATTTTTCTAACCCTTAGTATTTTCTAATAGTCCCAGCGACCCTCTACAAGGTCACATAGGTTTGGGTTCCATTCGTGGTTCGCATTCCACTTTTGGAGTATATGGTTTGTGTTGCCCCTATCCCTATGTGCCCCCATTGCATCCTATTGTAATTTTACACTGTTTGCACTGTTTTTTAAGACTATACTGCATATTTTTGGTATTGTGTACATATATCTTGTGTATATTTGCTATCCTCATACTGAGGGTACTCACTGAGATACTTTTGGCATATTGTCATAAAAATAAAGTACCTTTATTTTTAGTATATCTGTGTATTGTGTTTTCTTATGATATTGTGCATATGGCATTAGTGGTACTGTAGTAGCTTCACACGTCTCCTAGTTCAGCCTAAGCTACTCTGCTAAGCTACCATTATCTATCAGCCTAAGCTGCTAGACACCCTATACACTAATAAGGGATACCTGGGCCTGGTGCAAGGTGTAAGTACCCCTTGGTACTCACTACAAGCCAGTCCAGCCTCCTACTCCTAGCAACTTGGCCTCTAGTAATAAAGGCTTCCCTACTGTGATGGGAACCTCCATTACTACCAACATTACTGGGTGTCCTGATAGGGGGCAGATCCTGTTCAGAACCCTCCCCACCCTCCTCAAGGTGCTCCCTTGAGTCTGAATGGGAACCTTCTATTAACCTCTCATCTGATCTGCCTGCTTGAGACTCATCATTTACAATAACCATGTTAAACAGAAACTCTTTTGTAGGGTTCTTTCCTATCACTAAACCTCTATCTAAGCAGAGACTCCTTAGGCCCTTGTAATTCAAATTGTCATAAGTTGTATTGACCATTTTAAGAGCTAAATCTACCACAGACATGATAGCAAAAGGTTTAGAAATAGTGAGAAGGAAGAAAAAGTTTCAGAACTTTTTAAAGAACAGAGAAAAAACTTTTTCTAACTTTTAGAAAACGTTTAGAAGTTTTAAGAAACTTTTCAGAACTTTGAAAAAAGTTTTAGAGGCGAAAAAAGCAAAACTTTTTGGTTAAGTGTACATACACTGAACTGTTTTGTATATGATTCTCTTATGAAAAGTACACAATGACAAAGTGGTAAGTAGTTACAAGTACTTATCCCAGCGCTGCACAACCAATGTAGGAGGCTGGCCTGGCTTGTAGTGGGTACCAGAGGTGCTTACACCTTGTGCCAGGTCCAGTTATCCCTTATTGGTGTAGAAGAGGTGTTTCTAGCAGCTTAGACTGAAAGAAGGTAGCTATCCGCAAAGCAGCTTAGGCTGAACTAGGAGACATGTAAAACTCCTACTATACCACTGGTGTCATATGCACAATATCATAAGAAAGCACAATACACAGAGGGCCAGATGTAGCAAAATTTTGCGAGTCGCAAATGGCCCGAATTGCAATTTGCGACCCCGCAAAATAGGGAATGGGATGCAAAAACCCCATATCCGAATCGCAAATTGTGCAGCGAGCCATTACCGACTCACAAAAATAGCGACCCCATTGTGCGACCTGCAAATAGGAAGTCGCAATTTGAGAGTCGCAAACCATATGAAATAGCCACTCGTAAATTGCGACTAGTCGCAAAAAACCCATTTTGCACTTCCAATTTACCACTAACTCAGAGCAGGTGGTAACCATTACCAAAGTATAAAAGGAGACCCAGAAGGCATCTGGGTTACTCAAGATGGCGGAGATATAAGTGATAGCAGTGAGGAGGAGAGCCCACGTCGCCCAACAGAGGAGGAGGAGGAGCCAGAGACAGGAGAGGATATACAGAACCAGGCAGACACTTTTCCAACAAACTGAGGAGGAGATTTATGATAAATATAGACTCAGCAGTGCAGCTATACTAGATTTAATAGAATTACTCAAACCACAGCTACAACGCCAGACTGTGCGCGGCTGCGCCATCCCTACGCATGTGCAAGTGCTATGCTCACTGCACCTCTTGGCCTCAGGGAGCTATCAGGGGGTCATTGCTGTGGCAGGTGGGGTATCTCAAAGTGCACTATCACGGTTCTTCAGATGTTTCCTAGATGCCATACTCACACACATGTCCAGGTACATATACCTACCCAGGAATGAGGCAGAAATCAACAGCACCAAGTTGGAATTCTACAGGATTGCCAACTTCCCTCATGTAATAGGGTGTGTAGACGGGGGACATATACAAAAATGCCCTCCTGCAAATCTGTAATATCTGTTCCGCAACCGGACGTGTACCCACTCACTGAACTTCCAGGTGGTATGTGGCGCCCATTATGTCATCACTGACATGGTAGCCAAATTCCCAGGGAGTATACATGACTCTTACATTTTCAGGCACAGTGGGATACACCAACGCCTAGAACGTGGGGAGTTTGGAGACGGATATCTCCTAGGTATAGCTGAATACACCTTGCAGACATACACACAGGTCAATGTGGAACCCATCCATGCCCAGCTAACATTGTTCATTTTTGCCAAACAGGTGACAGTGCATATGCGCTACGACCATGGATACTTACCCCGTACTTAACACCCAGCAATGAGACTGAGTGACGATACAACAGTGCACATAGGTGGACCCGAAATGTTATAGAGAGGACCTTTGGACTGTTGAAGGCAAGATTCAGATGCCTCCACAGAAGTGGAGGTGCCCTCCAGTATACCCCAATAACAGCATTCAAGATCGTTGGCGCATGCGCTATACTGCACAACATTGCCACCAGACGTGGGCTACATCTCACCCCTGAAGACCCAGATTCGGAGGAATACGAGCAAGAGCTACCACATCGCCATCATGGGGATAGAAGCATTGCAAATCAAGGCAGACAGAGACGGACCACATTGCAAACCAATACTTTGGAAGGTACGTGGTAACTGTCAGCACACATACGAATGTCACACACAAAGAGCCCAGGTGTGAAGTGGAACAAACAAGAACTTTAATGAAGTGAACCAAAAACCTATAGAAATGAACTATTGATCAGAGGCTGTAAAAGTCCACCTGCTATGAGGACACATTAACCTCATGTGCCTCCATTGTTTGTAGGTGCGTAGCTCACATCCTATGCCTGGGACGCCCAGCATGGCTGATGCCTGGAGCATCTGCAGATCCCTGCCGTGCACTTCCACTACGCAAGACCCTGGTGTCTGTGGCAGATGCACTACTGATAGTAGAGCCCTCCTCACTGTCTTCTGGCGTGTCTACTGCGCCCCTAGCCACCTGTCGTGCCTCCATCATGTCCACAGCGTGGCTTATACATCCCAGGCCGTGAGCCACATCGCTGGCAAAGTGGCCCATGTCGACCTGTAAGCTGACTGTGCGGCGTGACAGCCCTGTGGTATTTACCGCCAGGCGGACGATGGAGGCAGCCATGCGGTCTAGTCGGTGGATCAGTTGGCAGTCACGGCGCCATGGACTCTCTCTCTCCGTAACAAGTTCAGTCACTTGTTGCCTGATGGAGAGCGCAAGGTCACCTACATTACTGTTCAGGTGTTGTAGCTCTGTGTGGACCTGTGCCAGCCCTGTTGTCTGATTCCTCTCCATTCGCCGCATGGCCCCTGATATAAGTCTTATTTGCCTTGTCTGCAGGCGCTGACCTTCGATGAGTGCTGCCTCGGCGGCGGACAAGGAGGAGTCCCCTACATCTCCCTGGGACACTGCAGGGACATGGACACGTCGCCTGCGACGCGGTGGAGCATCTGTGTTCTGTTGGCTGCCACTGTGGCTGGGACCGGGTGCTGGGTCTATATCCAGTATGGCCACTGGTGCATCTGGAGGGGATTGTGGTTGGGTGGTGCAGGTCTCTGTGGTGGCTGCTCCTGGTCCTGTGCTGCCTGGTGGCTGACCTCTGCACCCTGGACGGTGTGGTTGGTGGTGGTGTTTTGCGGGAGACCTGTGGGACATAGGGAACACACTGTCAGTATTTACCATCTGTTTTATGCTTCCTAATAAACTGTTGCCTATCAGCTGTCTACTGGGCTACATTGCCCATAATGCACCATTCTGATGGTTGCTACTCTGAAATGGAGCTATTTTAGTTGTGCGTGCTGCTGTGTACTAGGTGGGTGGAGGTATGGCAGATATGGGTGTACATGCATGTTTCATGGTACTCACTGGTTGATGGTCCTCTCGCTGACGTGTCCAGCTCTCCTATTTCAGACACTGCCTCTGGCTCCAGGGTCTCTTGCACTCTTTCCTCCATGGGTGTGGGTGGTGGGACAGTAGATGGGACTCCTCCAGTGCCCCTCATCTCCCGGAGGCGCTCTGCCACCCTCTCCTTGGTCCTGGAGCGCAGGTCATACCATCTTTTTTTAAGTTCATCTATGCTCCTGTGGCTCACCCCATTGAATTCACCTTCTCCTGGATTTCCGTCCAAATCCTCCTTTTCTCCAACTCAGGCACACTGAGGGCTGCTTTTTCAAAAAGTTGATAATGGTGCTGGCAGCATTCATCCGTCAGCACCTCCAGTTCCTTTTCAGAAAATTAGATTTTCCTCTTTTTGGCTGATTCTTCAATTGTTGCTGCTGTTCCTCCTGTCGGCTGTTCAGCAGTTGGAAAGGGGTGTGGTCCTCCCTCCTCCCAGGTGTATTTGTAAACTTCCTGGCTGTGATGTCATCATCAAGAGCCAGGAAGTGTTTTCCAGAGTGTTCTGCTGCACCTGCATGCAATTTGCCCTTGTCAAAGCAAAAATATGCCCAGGAATGCCCAGCATTGCTGCATGAGCCGGCAACTCCACTTCTGCCCAAGCTGATGTCTCTAAATCATTTCCTAGTAGACAGTCTACAGGTAAATCTGAGGCAACCACAACTTTCTTTGGGCCACTAAACCCCCCCAGCTGAGATTCAGAACAGCCATGGGGTGGCTAAGAGTGTTGTTATGAGCGTCTGTCACTTGGTACTGCTGACCAAGTAGGTGTTGGTCAGGGTGGACCAGTTTCTCTATGACCATAGTAACACTGGTACCTGTGTCCCTGTAGGCCTGAACCTCAACACCATTTATTAGGGGAAGTTGCTTGTACTTATCCATATTAAGGGGACAAGCAACCAAGGTGGCCAAATCAATGGCCCCTTCAGAGACTAACACAGCCTCTGTTGTCTCCCTAACAAGACCAACCCCAACTACATTACCAATAGTGAGCCCAGCTACTCCCTTGGATTGGCTATTTGTAGGTTTACTCCCACCACCACTGGTATTACTAGGGGCACTAGAATTTGCAGCAGGGGTTGTGGTAGTGGGAGGTTTGGTGTTTTTCTTTGGATAACTGGAATCAGTTGCCCAATGGCCTTTGACTTTACACAAATAACACCAAGGCTTTTTAGGTTGATTATTGGAAGAGTGTAGGAGGCTGGCCTGGTTTGTAGTGAGTACCAAGGGGTACTTACACTCTGCACCAGGTCCAGTTATCCCTTATTAGTGTAGAAGAGTTGTCTAGCAGCTTTGGCTGATAGAAAAAGGTAGCTTAGCAGAGCAGCTTAGGCTGAACTAGGAGACATGCAAAGCTCCCACTATACCACTGGTGTCATATGCACAATATCATAAGAAAACACAATACACAGATATACTAAAAATAAAGGTACTTTATTTTTATGACAATATGCCAAAAGTATCTCAGTGAGTACCCTCAGTATGAGGATAGCAAATATACACAAGATATATGTACACAATACCAAAATTATGCAGTAATAGCAATAGAAAGCAATGCAAGCAATGTACAGTCACAATAGATTGCAAAGAGAGCACATAGGTATAGGGGCAACACAAACCATATACTCTAGAAGTGGAATGCGAACCACGAATGGACCCCAAATCTATGTGAGCTTGTAGAGGGTCGCTGGGACTTTAAGAAAACAGTGAGGGTTAGAAAAATAGCCCACCCCAAGACCCTGAAAAGTAGATGTAAAGTGCACCTAAGTTCCCCAAAGAGCACAGAAGTCGTGATAGCGGAATTCTGCAAGGAAGACCAACACCAGCAATGCAACAACAATGGATTTCCAGACGAGAGTACCTGTGGAACAAGGGGACCAAGTCCAAGAGTCGCGACAAAGTCGAGATTGGGCAGATGCCCAGGAAATGCCAGCTGAGGGTGCAAAGAAGCAGCCCCCTGATGGTAGAAGCTGTGGATTCTGCAAGAACGAAGAGGACTAGGAACTTCCCCTTTGGAGGATGAAAGTCCCACGTCGTGAAGAAGCTTGCAGAGGTGTTCCCACGCAGAAAGACCGCAAACAAGCCTTGCTAGCTGCAAAGGTTGCGGTTAGGGTTTTTGGATGCTGCTGTGGCCCAGGAGGGACCAGGATGTCGCCAATTGCGTGAGGAGACAGAGGGGGTGCCCAGCAAGACAATGAGCCCTCTCAAAAGCAAGCAGCACCTGCAGAAGTGCCGGAACAGGCACTACAAAGAAGAGTGAACCGGAGCTCACCCGAAGTCACAAAAGGAGATCCCACGACGCCGGAGGACAACTCAGGAGGTTGTGCACGGCAGGTTAGAGTGTCGGGGACCCAGGCTTGGCTGTGCACAAAGGAAGTCATGGAAGAGTGCACAGGAGCAGCTGCAAATCACGTGGTACTCAGCAATGCAGTCTAGTGTGGGGAGGCAAGGACTTACCTCCACCAAACTTGGACTGAAGAGTCACTGGACTGTGGGAGTCACTTGGACAGAGTTGCTGAGTTCCAGGGACCACGCTCGTTGTGCTGAGAGGGGACCCAGAGGACCGGTGATGCAAATCTTTTGGTGCCTGCGGTTGCAGGGGGAGGATTCCGTCGTCCCACGGGAGATTTCTTCAGAGCTTCTAGTGCAGAGAGGAGGCAGACTACCCCCACAGCATGCACCACCAGGAAAACAGTCGAGAAGGTGGCAGGATCAGCGATACAAGGTTGCAGTAGTCATCTTTGCTACTTTGTTGCGGTTTTGCAGGCTTCCTAAGCAGTCAGCGGTCGATTCTGTGGCAGAAGGTGAAGAGAGAGATGCAGAGGAACTCTGATGAGCTCTTGCATTCGTTATCTAAAGAATTCCCCAAAGCAGAGACCCTAAATAGCCAGAAAAGGAGGTTTGGCTGTTTAGGAAGGAGGATAGGCTAGCAACACAGGTAAGAGCCTATCAGAAGGAGTCTCTGACGTCACCTGCTGGCACTGGCCACTCAGAGCAATCCAGTGTGCCAGCAGCACCTCTGTTTCCAAGATGGCAGAGGTCTGGAGCACACTGGAGGAGCTCTGGGCACCTCCCCTGGGAGGTGCAGGTCAGGGGAGTGGTCACTCCCCTTTCCTTTGTCCAGTTTCGCGCCAGAGCAGGGCTGGGGGATCCCTGAACCGGTGTAGACTGGCTTATGCAGCGATGGCACCATCTGTGCCCATCAAAGCATTTCCAGAGGCTGGGGGAGGCTACTCCTCCCCAGCCCTGACACCTTTTTCCAAAGGGAGAGGGTGTAACACCCTCTCTCCGAGGAATTCCTTTGTTCTGTCTTACTGGGCCAAGCCTGGCTGGACCCCAGGAGGGCAGAAACCTGTCTGAGGGGTTGGCAGCAGCAGCAGCTGCAGTGAAACCCCGGGAAAGGTAGTTTGGTAGTACCCAGGTCTGTGGAAGAGACTCTGGGGATCATGGAATTGTCTCCCCAATGCCAGAATGGCATTGGGGTGACAATTCCATGATCTTAGACATGTTACATGGCCATGTTCGGAGTTACCATTGTGACGCTATACATAGGTAGTGACCTATGTATAGTGCATGCGTATAATGGTGTCCCCGCACTCACAAAGTCTGGGGAATTTGCCCTGAACGATGTGGGGGCACCTTGGCTAGTGCCAGGGTGCCCACACACTAAGTAACTTGGCACCCAACCTTTACCAGGTAAAGGTTAAACATATAGGTGACTTATAAGTTACTTAAGTGCAGTGGTAAATGGCTGTGAAATAACGTGGACGTTATTTCACTCAGGCTGCAGTGGCAGGCCTGTGTAAGAATTGTCAGAGCTCCTTATGGGTGGCAAAAGAAATGCTGCAGCCCATAGGGATCTCCTGGAACCCCAATACCCTGGGTACCTCAGTACCATATACTAGGGAATTATAAGAGTGTTCCAGTATGCCAATGTGAATTGTTGAAATTGGTCACTAGCCTGTTAGTGACAATTTGGAAAGCAAAGAGAGAGCATAACCACTGACGTTCTGGTTAGCAGAGCCTCATTGAGAAAGTTAGTCATCACACAGGGAACACATATAGGGCACACTTATGAGCACTGGGGCCCTGGCTGGCAGGGTCCCAGTGACACATACAACTAAAACAACATATATACAGTGAAATATGGGGGTAACATGCCAGGCAAGATGGTACTTTCCTACACAACCCCCCCAACACCCCCAAACGAAGGACAATAAGACTAGTCATTACCTGATGAGTCTTCATTGTCTAAGTGGAAATATCTGGAGAGTCCATCTGCATTGGAGTGGGTACTCCCAGGTCTATGTTCCACTGTATAGTCCATTCCCTGTAGAGATATGGACCACCTCAACAATTTAGGGTTTTCACTTTTCATTTGTTTTAGCCAAAGTAGAGGTTTGTGGTCTGTCTGAACAATGAAGTGAATGGCAAACAGGTATGGCCTCAACCTCTTCAGTGCCCAGACCACAGCAAAGGCCTCCCTCTCTATGGCAGACCAACGCTTTTCTCTAGGGGTCAACCTCCTGCTGATAAAAGCAACAGGTTGATCCTGGCCCTCAGAATTGAGTCGTGATAAGACTGCCCCTACCCCTAATTCAGATGCATCAGTTTGGACAATGAATTTTTTGGAGTAACAGGGGCTTTTTAGGACAGGTGCAGAGCACACAGCCTTTTTCAGCTCCTCAAAAGCTTTCTGACAGTTAGCTGTCCACAATACCTTTTTTGGCATTTTCTTTGAAATGAGGTCATTAAGAGGGGCTGCAATGGAGCCATAGTTCTTTATGAACCTCATGTAGTACCCAGTGAGGCCTAAGAAGGCTCTCACCTGATTCTGAGTTGTAGGGGGAACCCAATCTATGATCTTTTGGATTTTCCCCTGAAGTGGTGCAATCTGTTCTCCACCTACAAGGTGTCCCAGATAAACCACTTTCCCCTGCCCTATCTGGCACTTTGAAGCTTTGATAGTGAGGCCTGCCTTTTGCAGGGCCTCCAAAACTTTCCATAGGTGGACCAGGTGATCATCCCAGGTGGAGCTAAAGACAGCTATATCATCTAGATATGCTGCACTAAAAGCCTCCAACCCTTGTAGGACTGTATTCACCAACTTTTGAAAAGTGGCAGGTGCATTTTTCAAACCAAATGGCATTACTGTGAATTGGTAGTGCCCTCCAATAGTCGAAAATGCAGTTTTTGCTTTAGCATCCTCTGATAACTTGATCTGCCAATACCCTGCAGTCATATCAAAGGTGCTTAGATACTTGGCAGATGCCAGTGTATCTATTAGCTCATCTGCCCTGGGTATAGGGTGAGCATCAGTTTTAGTTACCTGGTTGAGACCTCTGTAATCTACACAAAATCTAATTTCCCTTTTCCCATCTTTGGAATGAGGTTTTGGTACAAGTACCACAGGAGAGGCCCATGGACTTTCAGAGTGTTCAACCACTCCCAGTTCAAGCATTTTCTGAACTTCTTGTTTTATGCAGTCCCTGACATGGTCAGGCTGCCTATAGATCTTACTTTTGACAGGCAAGCTGTCTCCAGTATCTATAGTGTGCTCACACCAAGAAGTGGTGCCTGGCACAGTAGAAAAGAGTTCAGAAAACTGACCCAGGAGATTTATGCAGAGGTCTTTCTGCTCAGCAGTAAGACAATCTGCCAGAACTACACCTTCCACTAGAGCATCTTGTTCTGTGGAAGAGAAGAGATCAGGGAGAGGGTCACTCTCTTCTTCCTGTCCTTCATCTGTTGCCATGAGCAGGGTGAGATCAACCCTGTCATAGTAGGGTTTTAGGCGATTGACATGGAGCACCCTAAGGGGACTCCTGGCAGTGCCCAAGTCAGCCAAGTAGGTGACTTCTCCCTTTTTCTCAACAATAATGTGGGGACCACTCCATTTGTCTTGGAGTGCTCTTGGGGCCACAGGCTCCAAGACCCACACTTTTTGCCCTGGTTGGTACTGAATCAGAACAGCCTTCTGGTCATGCCATTGCTTTTGGAGCTCTTGGCTGGCCTGAAGGTTTTTACTGGCCTTTTTCATATACTCAGCCATTCTGGATCTTAGGGCAAGTACATAGTCCAGTATGTCTTGCTTAGGAGCTTTTAAAGGTTGTTCCCAACCCTCCTTTACAAGTGTTAGAGGACCTCTTACAGGGTGCCCAAATAGGAGTTCAAAGGGGCTGAAGCCCACTGTTTTCTGGGGTACCTCCCTGTAAGCAAAAAGGAGGCAAGGTAACAGGACATCCCATCTCCTCCGGAGTTTTTCAGGGAGTCCCATTATCATTCCTTTGAGAGTTTTGTTAAACCTCTCAACCAGTCCATTTGTTTGTGGATGATAGGGTGTGGTGAATTTGTATGTTACACCACATTCCTTCCACATGGCCTTTACGTAAGCAGACATAAAGTTGCTACCCCTGTCTGATACCACCTCTTTTGGGAACCCACCCTGGAAAAGATTTCCAGGAGGGCCTTTGCCACTGCAGGAGCTGTAGTGGTCCTTAGAGGAATTGCTTCAGGATATCTGGTGGCATGGTCCACTACCACCAAAATAAACCTATTGCCTGAAGCAGTAGGAGGGTCAAGGGTGCCAACTATGTCAACCCCTACCCTTTCAAAGGGAACCCCAACCACAGGCAGTGGAATAAGCGGAGCCTTTGGGGTGCCACCTGTTTTGCCACTTGCTTGACAGGTGACACAGGACTTACAAAATTCCTTTGTGTCCTCTGACATTCTAGGCCAATGAAACAAGGGGACAAGCCTGTCCCATGTTTTCATCTGCCCCAAATGTCCAGTCAAGAGAATGTCGTGGGCTAGAGTTAGGAGGAACTCTCTGTATTGCAGGGGAATAACCAATCTCCTGGCTGCTCCAGGTTTTGGGTCCCTTGCCTCTGTATACAAGAGGTTGTCCTCTCAGTAAACTCTGTGAGAGTCACTGACATCCCCATTTTGCTGTTTGACAGCTTGTTGTCTTAGACCCTCTAGTGTGGGACAGATCTGCTGTGCCACTCTCAGCTCCTCCCTGGCAGGCCCCCCTCCACCCAAAAGCTCAGCAGTGTCTGCTTCCAGCTCCTCTGGTGAAGGTTCTGCACAGGGGGGAAATTCTTCTTCCTCAGAAGTAGAATCATCTGTAGTGGGAGGGATAGTAGGTAGTGATTTAACTTTACTAACCCTAGCTTTAGGGAGCACTTGGTCCATTGTTCCAGGATCCAAGTCACCCTGTCCTTTTTGTTTTTTGGCCTGAGCCCTTGTCAAAGCACAAATATGCCCAGGAATGCCCAGCATTGCTGCATGAGCCTCCAACTCCACTTCTGCCCAAGCTGATGTCTCTAAATCGTTCCCTAGTAGACAGTCTACAGGTAAATCTGAGGCAACCATAACTTTCTTTGGACCAGTAAACCCCCCCCCCCCCCCAGTTGAGATTCACAACAGCCATGGGGTGGCTAAGAGTGTTGTTATGTGCATCAGTCACTTGGTACTGGTGACCAAGTAGGTGTTGTTCAGGGTGGACCAGTTTCTCTATTACCATGGTAACACTGCCACCTGTGTCCCTGTAGGCCTGAACCTCAACACCATTTATTAGGGGAAGTTGCTTGTACTTATCCATATTAAGGGGACAAGCAACCAAGGTGGCCAAATCAATGGCACCTTCAGAGACTAACACAGCCTCTGTGGTCTCCCTAACAAGACCAACCCCAACTAAATTACCAAAAGTGAGCCCAGCTACTCCCTTGGATTGGCTATTAGTAGGTTTGCTCCCACCACCACTGCTGTTACTAGGGGCACTAGGTGTAGCAGTAGGGGTTGTGGTAGTGGGAGGCTTGGTGCTTTTCTTTGGACAACTGGCATCAGTTGTCCAATGGCCTTTTACTTTACATAAATAGCACCATGGTTTCTTTACTTGATTAGAAGAGGATTTGTACCCACCACCCCCACCAGAGTGTTTTTGTGGGCCTGATGAAGACTCATTTTTAGATTTGTCCCCACCCTTATCTGAAGACTTACCATCCTTCTTCTTGCCATCCTTGTCACCCCCTGTATGAACTTTTCTGTTCACTCTTGTTGTGACCCATTTGTCTGGCTTCTTTCCCAATTCTTAGGGAGAGGTCAGATCAGAGTCCACCAGGTACTGGTGTAACAAATCAGACACACATTTATTAAGAATATGCTCTCTCAGGATTAAGTTATACAGGCTTTCATAGTCAGAAACTTTACTGCCATATAACCACCCCTCCAAGGCCTTCACTGAATTGTCAACAAAGTCTACCCAGTCTTGTGAAGACTCCTTTTTGGTTTCTCTGAACTTGATCCTGTGCTTTTCAGTGGTTAAGCCATAACCATCTAGGAGTGCATTCTTTAAAACTGTAAAATTATTGGCATCACTTTCCTTCACAGTAAGGAGCCTATCCCTTCCCTTTCCACTGAAAGCTAGCCATAGGATAGCAGCCCACTACCTTTGAGGGACCCCCTGTACCACACAGGCCTTCTCAAGTGCAGCAAACCACTTGTTAATGTCATCCCCCTCCTTGTAAGGGGGAACTATCTTGTGCAGATTCCTAGAATCATGCTCTTTCACAGGATTACTATCTGTAATACTGCTGCTGCCACCAAGGGGTCCAAACCCCAACCTCTGCCTTTCTTTTTCTAAGTCTAAAGTTTCCCTGTCTAGAGCCAGCTGTTGCTGTTTAAGCTTCAGTCTGGATTCTTCCACTCTCAATCTATTGAGTTCCCTTTCTAACATTCTGTCAACAGGGTGGGTGGGTTGGGCATGCTTTGACACAGAAGAATGTTGTGAATGAACTGAGGGAGTTCTGTCCTTAACAGTTGGCACCCTAACAACCTGGCCTAAGGGAATTACATCCCTACTGTGATGAGAGCTCACATTAGTACCAGCCATGCTAGGGGGTCTGCTAAGGGGCAGGTTGGAAAGAATACCATCTAACATTCTTACTGGGGCTACCCCAGAATCAGAGTGTGAACCATCTGCTAACTTCTCACCAGATGTTCCAGCTAAGGCCTTATCATTTTCAATGAGCATGTTAACTAACAATTCTCTAGAGGGACTCTTCCCTACCCCTAAACCTCTATCAATGCAGAGACTCCTTACACCTTTCCAGTTAAGGTGGTCATAAGCTGTGCTGGCCAGATCAAGAGTAAGACCTGTACCAGACATGATAGAAAGGAGTTTAAGGGACAGAAAAATAAAGAAAAAGTTTCAGAACTTTTTAAGGAAACAGAAAAAACTTTTTTAACTTTTTAGAAACTTTTTGAAAGTTTTAGAGGTACATTTCAGCACTAAGCAATAGAGTAAGAGAAGAAAAGCAAAACTTTTTGGTTAGGTGTACATACACTGAACTTGTTTTGTATATTTTTCTCTTATGAAAAGTACAAAATGACAAAGTGGTAAGTAGTTGCAAGTACTTATCCCACCGCTGCACAACCAATGTAGGAGGCTGGCCTGGTTTGTAGTGAGTACCAAGGGGTACTTACACTCTGCACCAGGTCCAGTTATCCCTTATTAGTGTAGAAGAGGTGTCTAGCAGCTTTGGCTGATAGAAAAGGGTAGCTTAGCAGAGCAGCTTAGGCTGAACTAGGAGACATGCAAAGCTCCCACTATACCACTGGTGTCATATGCACAATATCATAAGAAAACACAGTACACAGATATACTAAAAATAAAGGTACTTTATTTTTATGACAATATGCCAAAAGTATCTCAGTGAGTACCCTCAGTATGAGGATGACAAATATACACAAGATATATGTACACATTGCCAAAAATATGCAGTAATAGCAAAAGGAAGTAATGCAAGAAGTGTAAAGTTCCAATAGATTGCAATAGGAGCACATAGGTATGGGGGTAACACAAACCATATACTCCAAAAGTGGAATGCGAACCACGAATGGACCCCAAACCTATGTGAGATTGTAGAGGGTCGCTGGGACTGTAAGAAAACAGTGAGGGTTAGAAAAATAGCCCACCCCAAGACCCTGAAAGGTAGGTGTAAAGTGCACCTACAACCCCCAGAGAGCACAGAAGTCATGATAGGGGTATTCTGCAAGGAAAACCAACACCAGCATTGCAACATTAGTGGATTTCCGGACCTGAGTACCTGTAAGACAAGGGGACCAAGTCCAAGAGTCGCAACAGTGTCAAGAGTGGGCAGGAGCCCAGGAAATGCCAGCTGAGGGTGCAAGGAAGCTGCCACTGGATGGAAGAAGCTTTGTGTTCTGAAAGAACGAAGAGTACTAGGAACTTCCCCTTTGGAAGATGGACGTCCAACGTCGTGAAGAAGCTTTCAGAGGTATTCCCACGCAGAAAGACCGCAAACAAGTCTTGCTAGCTGCAAGGGTCGCGGTTAGGGTTTTTGGATGCTGCTGTGGTCCAGGAGGGACCAAGATGTCGCCACTTGGATGAGGAGACAGAGGGGACACCCAGCAAGTCAGGGAGCCCTCACAGAAGCAGGCAGCACCCGCAGAAGTACCGGAACAGGCACTTAGAAGAGGAGTGAACTGGAGTCCACCCAAAGTCAGAAAAGGGAGACCCACGACGCCGGAGGACAACTCAGAAGGTTGTGCACTGCAGGTTAGAGTGTCAGGGACCCAGGCTTGGCACTGCACAAAGGAAATCCTGGAAGAGTGCACAGGAGCCGGAGCAGCTGCAAATCACGCGGTACCCAGCAATGCAGTCTAGCGTGTGAAGGCAAGGACTTACCTCCACCAAACTTGGACTGAAGAGTCACTGGACTGTGAGGGTCACTTGGACAGAGTTGCTGAGTTCCAGGGACCACGCTCGTTGTGCTGAGAGGGGATCCAGAGGACCGGTGATGCAGTCTTTTGTTGCCTGCGGTTGCAGGGGGAAGATTCCATCGACCCACTGGAGATTTCTTCAGAGCTCCTGGTGCAAGAAGGAGGCAGGCTACCCCCAGAGCATGCACCACCAGAAAACAGGCGAGAAAGCCGGCAGAATGAAGCGATACAAGGTTGCAGTAGTCGTCGTTGCTACTTTGTTGCGGTTTGGCAGGTGTCCTGAGCAGTCAGCGGTCGATCCTTTGGCAGAAGGTGAAGATGGAGATGCAGAGGAACTCTGGTGAGCTTTTGCATTCGGTATCTGAAGAATTCCC
The DNA here is from genome assembly GCF_031143425.1 of Pleurodeles waltl. Taxonomy (NCBI): domain Eukaryota; kingdom Metazoa; phylum Chordata; class Amphibia; order Caudata; family Salamandridae; genus Pleurodeles; species Pleurodeles waltl. The sequence goes on along the minus strand of NC_090445.1, from coordinate 1,713,870,341 downwards.
CAAAGCAGAGACCCTTAATAGCCAGAAAAGGAGGTTTGGCTACCTAGGAAGGAGGATAGGCTAGTAAGAAAGGTAAGAGCCTATCAGAAGGAGTCTCTGACGTCACCTGCTGGCCCTGGCCACTCAGAGCAGTCCAGTGTGCCAGCACACCTCTGAATCCAAGATGGCAGAGGTCTGGGGCACGCTGGAGGAGCTCTGGGCACCTCCCGTGGAAGGTGTAGGTCAGGGGAGTGGTCACTCCCCTTTCCTTTGTCCAGTTTCGCGCCAGAGCAGGGCTGGGAGATCCCTGAACCGGTGTAGACTGGCTTATGCAAAGATGGGCACCATCTGTGCCCATCAAAGCATTTCCAGAGGCTGGGGGAGGCTACTCCTCCCCAGCCCTGACACCTATTTCCAAAGGGAGAGGGTGTAACACCCTCTCTCTGAGAAAGTCCTTTGTTCTGCCTTCCTGAGCCAGGCCTGGCTGGACCCGAGGAGGGCAGAAACCTGCCTGAGGGGTTGGCTGCAGCAGCAGCTGCAGTGAAAACCCCGGAAAGGCAGTTTGGCAGTACCCGGGTTCTGTGCTTGAGACCCGGGGGATCATAGAATTGTCTCCCCGATGCCAGAATGGCATTGGGGTGACAATTTCATGATCCTAGACATATTACATGGCCATGTTCGGAGTTACCATTGTGACGCTATACAATGTCCGGGGAATTTGCCCTGAACGATGTGGGGGCACCCCGGCTAGTGCCAGGGTGCCCACACACTAAGTAACTTAGCACCCAACCTTTACCAGGTAAAGGTTAGACATATAGGTGACTTATAAGTTACTTAAGTGCAGTGGTAAATGGCTGTGAAATAACGTGGATGTTATTTCACTCAGGCTGCACTGGCAGGCCTGTGTAAGAATTGTCAGATCTCCCTATGGGTGGCAAAAGAAATGCTGCAGCCCATAGGGATCTCCTGGAACCCCAAAACCCTGGGTACCTCAGTACCATATACTAGGGAATTATAAGGGTGTTCCAGTATGCCAATGTGAATTGGTGAAATTGGTCACTAGCCTGTTAGTGACAATTTAGAAAGCAGAGAGAGCATAACCACTGAGGTTCTGGTTAGCAGAGCCTCAGTGAGACAGTTAGTCATCACACAGGGAACACATACAGGGCACATACTTATGAGCACTGGGGACCTGCCTGGCAGGGTCCCAGTGACACATAGACTAAAACAACATATATACAGTGAAATATGGGGGTAACATGCCAGGCAAGATGGCACTTTCCTACACATACTGGAACACCCTTATAATTCCTTAGGATATGGTACCTAGGTACCCAGGGTATTGGGGTTCCAGGAGATCGCTATGGGCTGCAGCATTTCTTTTGCCACCCATAGGGAGCTCTGACAATTCTTACATAGGCCTGCCACTGCAGCCTGAGTGAAATAACCTCAACGTTATTTCACAGCCATTTTACACTGCACTTGAGCAACTTATAAGTCACCTATATGTCTAACCATCACTTAGTGAAAGTTAGGTGCAAAGTTACTAAGTGTGAGGGCACCCTAGCATTAGCCAAGGTGCCCCCACATTATTCAGGGCAATTTTCCTGGACTTTGTGAGTGCAGGGACACCATTACACATGTGAACTACATATAGGTCAATACCTATATGTATCTTCACAATGGTAACTCCGAACATTGCCATGTAACATGTCTAAGATCATGGAATTGTCCCCCCAATACCATTCTGATATTGGGGTGACAATTCCATGCCTTCCTTTGGGCTCCAATATGGACCCCGGGAACTGCCAAACTAGCTCTCTGGGGTTTTCTCTACAGCTACCGCTGCTGCCAACCCTCAGACAGGTTTCTACCCCCCCTGGGGCCTGGGCAGCCCAGTCCCAGGAAGGCAGAACAAAGGATTTCCTCTGAGAGAGGGTGTTTCACCCTCTCCCTTTGGAAATAGGTGTTAAGGGCCTGAGAGGAGTAGCCTCCCCCAGCCTCTGGAAATGCTTTGAAGGGCACAGATGGTGCCCTCCTTGCATAAACCAGTCTACACCAGTTCAGGGATCCCCCAGCCCCTGCTCTTGGCGCGAAACTGGACAAAGGAAAGGGGAGTGACCACTCCCCTGTCCATCACCACCCCAGGGGTGGTGCTCAGAGATCCTCCAGTGTGTCCCCAGACCTCTGCCATCTTGAATACAGAGGTGTGAGGGCACAATGGAGACCTCTGAGTGGCCAGTGCCAGCAGGTGACATCAGAGACCCTCCTGATAGGCTCTTACCTGATGAGGCAGCCAATCCTCCTCTGAGGGCTATTTAGGTTCTCTCCTGTGGGTTTCTCTTCAGATTCTGAATGCAAGAGCTCACCAGAGTTCCTCTGCACTTCTCTCTTCAACTTCTGCCAAGGATCGACCGCTGACTGCTCCAGGACGCCTGCAAAACTGCAACAAAGTAGCAAGAAGACTACCAGCAACATTGTAGCACCTCATCCTGCCATCTTTCTCGACTGTTTCCTGGTGGTGCATGCTCTGAGGACTGTCTGCCTTCACCCAGCACTTGAAGCCAAGAAGAAATCTCCTGTGGGTCGACGGAATCTTCCCACTGCTACCGCAGGCACCAAACTTCTGTATCACTGGTCCTCTGGGTCCCCTCTCATCTTGACGAGCATGGTCCCTGGAACACAGGAGCTGGATCCAAGTGACCCTGATAGTCCAGTGGTCCTTCTAGCCAAATTTGGTGGAGGTAAGTCCTTGCCTCCCCACGCCAGACAGTAATCCTGTGTATTGCGTGAACTGCAGCTGCTAGGGCTTCTGTGCACTTTTGCAAGCATTCCTTCGTGCACAGCCCAGGTCCCCAGCACTCCGTCCTGCATCGCCCAACTCACTGAGTTGACCTCCGGCTTCGTGGGACCCTCTTTTGTTGTGTTGAGATGACCACCGTGCTCAGATTTCTTGAACGCCGGTTCAAGTGCTTCTGCGGGTGCTGCCTGCTTCTGCGTGGGCTCTCTGTGTTGCTGAGCGCCCCCTCTGTCTCCTCTTCCAAGGGGCGACCTCCTGGTCCTTCCTGGGCCCTGGCAGCACCCATAATCTTCAACCGCGACTCTTGCAGCTAGCAAGGCTCGTTTGCAGTCTTTCTGCGTGGAAACAACTCTGCGTCCTCCAGCACGCCGTGGGACACCTTCTGACCAAAGGAGAAGTTCCTGGCACCTTCCGTTGTTGCAGAATCTTTGGCTTCTTCCACCCTGAGGCAGCCCTTTTGCACCTTCATCCGGGGTTTAGTGGGCTCCTGCCCCCCCCGGACACTTGCGTGACTCTTGGAATTGGTCCCCTTTCTTTGCAAGTCCTCAGGTCCAGGAATCCGTCTTCTATGCTTTGCAGTCAGTTGTTGCCTTTGCAGAATCCCCTATCTCAACTTTACTGTCTTTCTGGGGTAGTAGGGTAACTTTACTTCTACTTTTCAGGGTCTTGGGGTGCGGTATCTTGGACACCCTTAGTGTTTTCTTACACCCCCAGCGACCCTCTGCACATTACACTAGGCCTGGGGTCCATTCGTGGTTCGCATTCCACTTTTGGAGTATATGGTTTGTGTTGCCCCAGGCCTATTGTCTCCTAGTGCATTCTATTGTGTTCTACAGTGTTTGCACTACTTTTCTAAGTGTTTTAATTACCTGATTTTGGTTTGTGTGTATATTTTGTGTATATTACTTACGTCCTAAGGGGTACATTTATTTTTAGTAACTCTGAATATTGTGTTTTCTTATGATATAGTGGTATATGATATAATGGTATAGTAGGAGCTTTGCATGTCTCCTAGTTCAGCCTAAGCTGATCTGCTATAGCTAACTCTATCAGCTTAAGCTGCTAGAACACTACTAATCTACTAGTAAGGGATAACTGGACCTGGCACAAAGTGTAAGTACCACTAGGTACCCACTATAAGCCAGGCCAGCCTCCTACATTGGTGGTGCAGCGGTGGGATAAGTACTTGTAACTGCTTTACCACTTTGGCCCTCATTACAACATTGGCAGTAAAAGCCGCTTACCGCCGTGCAGAAGACTGGCAAGACACTGCCGCGGCAGCGGAAATCCGCCACAGCTATTATGACCCACAGCACGGAATCCGCCAAAATTCAGACACCAACACAAGTCCGCCACAGCAAAGGTCAGTGATAAACTGGCGTAAACAAATCCTCCACTGTCACGCCAACAGAAATACGCCCACACAATCACAACCCACGAATCCACGCGGCGGTTTTTCAACCGCGGTATTCCATTGGCGGTACACACCGCCGCGCTCAAAATACACACACATATACAAAACACTACCACATTGGACAATTCGAAATACACACACCTGATACACATACACACACCACTCCCACACACCCAATACAATATAAAACACACACCCACATCACCCACAGACCCCTACGACAACAATTAATGAGAGAAGGCCAGAGAGAGACACCACCATCAACAATACTAGCATCCACAGGCACACAACACCATCACCCACATAACTTCTACGCACCTCACACAACACACCATTACATATCAGCACACTTATCACCCCACACACCACCCCACACATCACCTACACCACCCCATGGCACAGCAAAGACACCCCAGGTTCTCAGAGGAGGAGCTCAGGGTCATGGTGGAGGAAATCCTGCGGGTAGAGCCACAGCTATTCGGATCACAGGTGCAGCACACCTCAATTGCAAGGAAGATGGAGCTATGGCGAAGAATAGTGGACAGGGTCGACGCAGTGGGACAGTACCCAAGAAATCGGGAGGACATCAGGAACAGGTGGAACGACCTATGGGAGAAGGTGCGTTCCGTGGTCTCAAGACACCACCTGGCGGTTTAGCGGACTGGCGGCAGACCCCCACCTCCTCCCCCACAACTAACAACATGGGAGGAGCAGGTCTTGGCGATTCTGCATCCTGAGGGCCTCGCAGAAGTAGGTGGAGGAATGGACTCTGGTAAGTCAAATCTTAACTATTACATCCCCCACCCTACCTGCATTCCAGCACATACCCCCACCCTCACAAATGTCCCAACATCACAAACCACACATCCTAACACCAAGCCCTGCATGCAACAACAAAGCATGGACACCCATCACTAAAGCATGCCCACTGCACATACCCATACACCCCCCTAAACCACCATCACACAAGGTCCCACACAGGAATGCAAGCACTGGGGTACACAGTCACCCACCCATTGCACACCATGGCACACACAGATGTAATAAACATCCTTTTATACCCCTGCAGGACCCCTACCCAACGTCACCGGACAGGAGGGTCCACACATGTCCACACCACCAACAGAAGAGGCCCACAGTGATGACAGCACCTCTGTCCAACTGGATCTAAATGACCAGCCCGGCCCATCGGGGACCTCTGGAAAGTCGGTTTCCCTCACCCAGTCACAGGCCACCACAGACCTTCCCCCCTCTGGAAACACCAGCACAGCACCCACCCAGCGGGGCCATACCCCCGTCCCCAGGACACGCCAATCAGCAGTGTGTTCACCACTACAGGGAACCCAGGCTTACCCACCACCCCAACAACAACAGGGACCTGGGGGCAGTGGTAGTGGGCACACGGTGTAGGAGGCTGGACTGGCTTGTAGTGAGTACCAAGGGGTACTTACACCTTGCACCAGGCCCAGGTATCCCTTATTAGTGTATAGGGTGTCTAGCAGCTTAGGCTGTTAGATAATGGTAGCTTAGCAGAGCAGCTTAGGCTGAACTAGGAGACGTGTGAAGCTACTACAGTACCACAAATGATTATGCATAATATCATAAGAAAACACAATACACAGTTATACTAAAAATAAAGGTACTTTATTTTTATGACAATATGCCAAAAGTATCTCAGTGAGTACCCTCAGTATGAGGATAAGAAATATACACAAGATATATGTACACAATACCAAAAATAAGCAGTATAGTCTTAGAAAACAGTGCATACAGTGTAAAATTACAATAGGATGCAATGGGAGCACATTGGGATAGGGGCAACACAAACCATATACTCCAAAAGTGGAATGTGAATCACGAATGGACCCCAAACCTATGTGACCTTGTAGAGGGTCGCTGGGACTATTAGAAAATAGCAAGGGTTAGAAAAATACCCCACCCCAAGACCCTGAAAAGTGAGTGCAAAGTGCACTGAAGTTCCCCTAAAGACACAGAAGTCGTGATAGAGGGAAAATGCAAGGAAAACACAAATCAGCAGTGCAACAACGATGGATTCCTGACTGAGGGTACCTGTGGAACAAGGGGACCAAGTCCAAAAGTCACAAGCAAGTCGGAGATGGGCAGATGCCCAAGAAATGCCAGCTGTTGGTGCAAAGAAGCTCTTACTAGGCTGAAGAACTGTGAATACTGCAGGAACGACAAGGGCTAGAGACTTCCCCTTTGGAGGATGGATCCCCCACGCCTTGGAGAGTCGTGCAGAAGTAGTTTCCCGCCGGATGGACGCTAACAAGCCTTGCTAGCTGCAAATCGTGCGGTTAGCGTTTTTGGATGCTGCTGTGGCCCAGGATGGACCAGGACGGTGCAAATTGGACCAGGAGGTAGAGGGGACGTCGAGCAAAACAAGGAGCCCTCACAGCAGCAGATAGCACCCGGAGAAGTGCCAGAAACAGGCACTACGAGGATGCGTGAAACGGTGCTCGCCTGAAGTCACACAAAGGAGTCCCACGTCGCCGGAGAACAACTTAGGAGGTCGTGCAATGCAGGTTAGAGTGCCGGGGATCCCAGCTTCCGGGTGCACAAAGGATTTCCGCCGGAAGTGCACAGGAGCTGGAAAAGTTGCAAAAGTCGCGAAAACCAACAATGCAGTCTGGCGTGGGGAGGCAAGGACTTACCTCCACCAAACTTGGACTGAAGAGTCACTGGACCGTGGGGGTCTCTTGGACAGTCTTGCTGGATTCGTGGGACCTCGCTCGTCGTCGTGAGAGGAGACCCAAGAGACCGTGATGCAGCCTTTTGGTGCCTGCTTTAGCAGGGGGAAGATTCCGTCGACCCACGGGAGATTTCTTCGCAGCTTCTGATGCAGAGAGGAGGCAGACTACCCCCACAGGATGCACACCAAGAAAAACAGTCGAGAAGGCAGCAGGAGCGGCGTTACAATGTTGCAGTAGTCGTCTTAGCTACTTTGTTGCAGTTTTGCAGGCTTCCAGCGCGGTCAGCAGTCGATTTCTTGGCAGAAGGTGAAGAGAGAGATGCAGAGGAACTCTGATGAGCTCTTACATTCGTTATCTAAGGAATCCCCAAAGAAAGAGACCCTAAATAGCCAGAAAAGAGGGTTTGGCTACTTAGGACAAAGGATAGGCTAGCAACACCTGCAGGAGCCTATCAGAAGGAGTCTCTGACGTCAGCAGAGGGCACTGGCCACTCAGAGCAGTCCAGTGTGCCAGCAGCACCTCTGTTTCCAAGATGGCAGAGGTCTGGAGCACACTGGAGGAGCTCTGGGCTCCTCCCAGGGGAGGTGCAGGTCAGGGGAGTGGTCACTCCCCTTTCCTTTGTCCAGTTTCGAGCCCAGGCAAGGCTGAGGGGTCCCTGAACCGGTGTAGACTGGCTTATGCAGAATTGGGCACCTCTGTGCCCAACAAAGCATTTCCAGAGGCTGGGGGAGGCTACTCCTCCCCTGCCTTCACACCATTTTCCAAAGGGAGAGGGTGTAACACCCCCTCTCTGAGGAAGTCCTTTGTTCTGCCATCCTGGGCCAGGCCTGGCTGGACCCCAGGAGGGCAGAAGCCTGTCTGTGGGGTTGGCAGCAGCAGCAGCTGCAGTGTAACCCCAGAAAAGGCAGTTTGGCAGTTCCAGGGTCTGTGCTACAGACCACTGGGAGCATGGAATTGTGCCAACTATGCCAGGATGGTATAGAGGGGGCAATTCCATGATCTTAGACATGTTACATGGCCATATTCGGAGTTACCATTGTGAAGCTACACATAGGTAGTGACCTATGTGTAGTGCACGCATATAATGGTGTCCTCAGCACTCACAAAGTCGGGGAATTTGCCCTGAACAATGTGGGGGCACCTTGGCTAGTGCCAGGGTGCCCACACACTAAGTAACTTTGCACCTAACCTTTACCAGGTAAAGGTTAGACATATAGGTGACTTATAAGTTACTTAAGTGCAGTGAAAATGGCTGTGAAAATAACGTGGACGTTATTTCACTCAGGCTGCAGTGGCAGGCCTGTGTAAGAATTGTCAGAGCTCCCTATGGGTGGCAAAAGAAATGCTGCAGCCCATAGGGATCTCCTGGAACCCCAATACCCTGGGTACCTTAGTACCATATACTAGGGAATTATAAGGGTGTTCCAGTAAGCCAATGTGAATTGGTAAAATTGGTCACTAGCCTGTTAGTGACAATTTGAAAGTAATGAGAGAGCATAACCACTGAGGTTCTGGTTAGCAGAGCCTCAGTGAGACAGTTAGGCACCACACAGGGAACACATACATTCACCCTTATGAGCACTGGGGCCCTGTGTAACAGGGTCCCAGTGACACATACATATAGGCCACAAACCTATGAGCACTGGGGTCCTGACCAGCAGGGTCCCAGTGACACATAACAAACATACTGAAAACATAGTGTTTTCACTATGAGCACTGGGGCCTGGCTATCAGGATCCCAGTGAGACAGTGAAAACAGTGACAAACACCCTGACATACACTCACAAACAGGCCAAAAGTGGGGGTAACAAGGCTAGAAAGAGGCTACTTTCTCACACACGGTCCAGGGGACGGAGGCCCAGGAACACAGGGGAACTGTGAGGGCTGCTGTGCGACAGGGGGCAGACAGGCCCTGGGAACCCACTCTCCACGAGGCCCTCTCCAACATCATGGGAGCCTACCACCACTCCCAGGAGACGATGGCAACGGTACTGGCCAAGTTTCAGGAGACCCAGCGCCTGCAGGAGGAACAGTATTTGGGCTTCAGGGAGGAACTTAGAGCCATCAATTCCACCCTGGGCACCATCGTAGGGATGCTGACGGAAGTACTCAACACCAGGAGGGACACTGTGGCACAACAAGGGGCCCCTGACACTAGTCTGGACGATGAACTGCCCACCACCTCCGCTGGCGCTAGTGGACAGGACGCCCCGCCACAGGACCACCACACAAGCACCCCACCCCCTGCAGAGGGAGAACCACCCCACAAATGGTCCCTGAGATCCAGGACAAGGACAGAGAACGATGCCAAGACCCCCGCCAAGAAATGAGACCACCCTGAATGTCATCCTACTGTCCCACTTTGTCACCCTGTCCATCTTTAAACTGCCTCAGCTCCACTTCCTATGCCCATTTGGGCAATGCACCTGTGAGACTAATAGATTGGACTCAGCCATGGACATTCCTTCACCATCAACCCTCACCAATTTGCTACCCCCTCCAATATTGAGCAAAATAAACACCCTTAAAGCACAAAACAATCTGGAGTCAGTCTGTGATTTCAGAATACTGTATTAGCAGTCACTGTGGCAAAAAGCTTTTTCATTTGTAATGTCAACATACCTATTTCACACAGCTGTAGTCTGTGAGAAAGCCTCTTTCTAGCCTTGTTACCCCAACTTTTTGCCTGTTTGTGAGTATATGTCATGGTGTTTTCACTGTGTCACTGGGATCCTGCTAGCCAGGGCCCAGTGCTCATAGTGAAAACCCTATGTTTTCAGTATGTTTGTTATGTGTCACTGGGACCCTGCTAGCCAGGACCCCAGTGCTCATAAGTTTGTGGCCTATATGTATGTGTTCCCTGTGTGATGCCTAACTCTCTCACTGAGGCTCTGCTAACCAGAACTTCAGCGGTTATGCTCTCTCTGCTTTCCAAATTGTCACTAACAGGCTAGTGACCAATTTCACCAATTCACATTGGCATACTGGTACACCCATATAATTCCCTAGTATATGGTACTGAGGTACCCAGGGTATTGGGATTCCAGGAGTTCCCTATGGGCTGCAGCATTTCTTTTGCCACCCATAGGGAGCTCAGACTATTCTTACACAGGCCTGCCAGTGCAGCCTGAGTGAAATAACGTCCACGTTATTTCACAGCCATTTGCCACTGCACTTAAGTAACTTATAAGTCACCTATATGTCTAACCTTCACCTGGTGAAGGTTGGGTGCAAAGTTACTTAGTGTGTGGGTACCCTGGCACTAGCCAAGGTGCCCCCACATTGTTCAGGGCAAATTCCCCGGACTTTGTGAGTGCGGGGACACCATTACACGCATGCACTATACATAGGTCACTACCTATGTATAGCGTCACAATGGTAACTCGAACATGGCCATGTAACATGTCTAAGATCATGGAATTGTCACCCCAATGCATTGGGGAGACAATTCCATGATCCCCCGGGTCTCTAGCACAGAACCCGGGTACTGCCAAACTGCCTTTTCCGGGGTCTCCACTGCAGCTGCTGCTGCTGCCAACCCCTCAGACAGGTTTCTGTCCCCCTCGGGTCCAGGCAGCCCTGGCCCAGGAAGGCAGAACAAAGGATTTCCTCTGAGAGAGGGTGTAACACCATCTCCCTTTGGAAATAGGTGTGATGGCTGGGGAGGAGTAGCCTCCCCCAGCCTCTGGAAATGCTTTGATGGGCACAGATGCTGCCCATCTCTGCATAAGCCAGTCTACACCAGTTCAGGGATCCCCTAGCCCTGCTCTGGTGCGAAACTGGACAAAGGAAAGGGGAGTGACCACTCCCCTGACCTGCACCTCCCAAAGGAGGTGCCCAGAAATCCTCCAGTGTTCCCCAGACCTCTGCCATCTTGGAAACAGAGGTGTTGCTGGCACACTGGACTGCTCTGAGTGGCCAGTGCCAGCAGGTGACGTCAGAGACTCCTTCTGATAGGCTCTTACCTCTCTTAGTAGCCAATCCTCCTTCCTAGGTAGCCAAACCTCCTTTTCTGGCTATTTAGGGTCTCTGCTTTGGGGAATTCTTCAGATACCGATTGCAAGAGCTCACCAGAGTTCCTCTGCATCTCCCTCTTCACCTTCTGCCAAAGGATCGACCGCTGACTCCTCAGGACGGCTGCAAAACTGCAACAAAGTAGCAAAGACGACTACTGCAACCTTATATCGCTTCATCCTGCAGGCTTTCTCGACTGTTTCCTGGTGGTGCATGCTCTGGGGTAGCCTGCCTCCTTCTTGCACCAAGAGCTCTGAAGAAATCTCCCGTGGGTCGACGGAATCTTCCCCCTGCAACCGCAGGCAACAAAAGACTGCATCACCGGTCCTCTGGGTCCCCTCTCAGCATGACGAGCGTGGTCCCTGGAAATCAGCAACTCTGTCCAAGTGACTCTCACAGTCCAGTGACTCTTCAGTCCAAGTTTGGTGGAGGTACGTCCTTGCCTCCCCACGCTAGACTGCATTGCCGGGTACCGCGTGATTTGCAGCTGCTCCGGCTCCTGTGCACTCTTCCAGGATTTCCTTTGTGCACAGCCAAGCCTGGGTGCCCGACACTCTAACCTGCAGTGCACAACCTTCTGAGTTGTCCTCCGGCGTCGTGGGACTCCTTTTTGTGACATCGGGTGGACTCCGGTTCACTCCTCTTCTGAGTGCGTGTTCTGGTACTTCTGCGGGTGCTGCCTGCTTCTGTGAGGGCTCCCTGACTTACTGGGTGCCCCCTCTGTCTCCTCATCCAAGTGGCGACATCCTGGTCCCTCCTGGGACACAGCAGCATCCAAAAACCCTAACCGCGACCCTTGCAGCTAGCAAGGCTTGTTTGCGGTCTTTCTGCGTGGGAAGACCTCTGCAAGCTTCTTCACGACGTGGGACATCCATCCTCCAAAGGGGAAGTTCCTAGTCCTCTTCGTTCTTGCAAAACACCAAGCTTCTTCCATCCTGTGGCAGCTTCCTTGCACCCTCAGCTGGCATTTCCTGGGCTCCTGCCCACTCTCGACACTGTCGCTACTCTTGGACTTAGTCCCCTTGTCTTACACGTACTCAAGTCTGGAAAATCCACTGTTGTTGCATTGCTATTGTTGCTTTTCCTTGCAGAATCCCCCTATCACGACTTCTGTGCTCTCTGGGGGTTGTAGGTGCACTTTACACCTACCTTACAGGGTCTTGGGGTGGGCTATTTTTCTAACCCTTACTGTTTTCTTACAGTCCCAGCAACCCTCTACAAGCTCACATAGGTTTGGGGTCCATTCGTGGTTCGCATTTCACTTTTGGAGTATTATGGTTTGTGTTACCCCTATACCTATGTGCTCCTATTGCAATCTATTGTAACTTTACACTGCTTGTATTACTTCCTTTTGCTATTACTTGCATAATTTTGGTTTGTGTACATATATCTTGTGTATATTTCTCATCCTCATACTGAGGGTACTCACTGAGATACTTTTGGCATATTGTCATAAAAATAAAGTACCTTTATTTTTAGTATATCTGTGTATTGTGTTTTCTTATGATATTGTGCATATGACACCAGTGGTATAGTAAGAGCTTTACATGTCTCCTAGTTCAGCCTAAGCTGCTTTGCCATAGCTACCTTCTATCAGCCTTAGCTGCTAGAAACACCTCTTCTACACTAATGAGGGATATCTGGACCTGGCACAAGGTGTAAGTACCTCTGGTACCCACTACAAGCCAGGCCAGCCTCATACATAGTCCACGAGGAATCAACGCAGATGTCACACTGTGGGACCCACATCTGTGAAATTGTAAGGGAAAGTGACAACTCAGTGACCATACACTGGGTGAAAACGACAGACAGTAGAGAGGTAGTAGTGTTTAAGTACATGTAGTAGGCAGGTTTGTATTCTTACCTGTGTTTCACTGGAAATATTGCTGGATCACTGAGTCCCTGTTGTCCATGTCTTCTTCTTCTGCTTCCTCGTCTTCACTGTCCACAGGCCCCACAGCTGCAACAACACCGCCATCTGGACCATCCTCCTGCAGAAAAGGCACCTGGCGTCGCAAAGCCAAGTTGTGAAGCATACAGCTGGCCACGATGATCTGGCACACCTTCTTTGGTGAGTAGAATAGGGATCCACCTGTCATATGGAGGCACCTGAACCTGGCCTTCAGGAGCCCGAAGGTCCGCTCGATCACCTTCCTAGTTCGCCCATGGGCCTCATTGTAGCATTCCTCTGCCCTTGTCCTGGGATTTCTCACTGGGGTCAGTAGCCATGACAGGTTGGGGTAACCAGTCACCTGCAAATGGCGAGGGACAACTGTTAGACACACACTAACCTGGAGGGATATCCCCAGACCCAGAAAACCATTCCCACTGACTAGCTTCCAGGTGCTCACCTAATAGCCACACACAGTGCCTCTGGAGTTGACCCATCACATAAGGGATGCTGCTATTCCGCAAGATGTAGGCGTCATGCACTGAGCCAGGAAACTTGGCATTCACATGGGAGATGTACTGGTCTGCCAAACATACCATCTGTACATTCATCGAATGATAACTCTTCCGATTTCTGTACACCTGTTCACTCCTGTGGGGGGGAGACCAAAGCCACATGTGTCCCATCAATGGCACCTATGATGTTGGGGATATGTCCCAGGGCATAGAAATCACCTTTCACTGTAGGCAAATCCTCCACCTGAGGGAAAACGATGTAGCTCCGCATGTGTTTCAGCAGGGCAGACAACACTCTGGACAACACGTTGGAAAACATAGGCTGGGACATCCCTGATGCTATGGCCACTGTTGTTTGAAATGACCCACTTGCAAGGAAATGGAGCACTGACAGCACCTGCACTTGAGGGGGGATTCCTGTGGGATGGCGGATAGCTGACATCAGGTCTGGCTCCAACTGGGTACACAGTTCCTGGATTGTGGCACGGTCAAGCCTGTATATGATGATCACATGTCTTTCCTCCATTGTCGACAGGTCCACCAGCGGTCTGTACACCAGAGGATGCCACCATTTCCTCACATGTCCCAGCGGACGGTGCCTATGAAGGACAACAGCGAGCACAGAGTCAAACAAGTCAGAGGTACGTACCCACAGCTTACACAGAACACTAATCATAATCTAAAAAGTGGCCTGTATGTGTGTTGAGTCTAGGCCTAGGTATGTGTGACGCAGTAGAAAATGAAGCCATGTGGGCCCCTGAAATGGCGGCTGCCTGACCTCTAAAGTGGGACATTGGGATGTGAGATAACTGCACTGGCGTTGTACACCGTCGAGGTAGGCGGTCGAAGACCGCTGCGCAATGCTGCATTGGTTAACATTGGACCCTATGGGTCCCGGGAGCCAATAACGATGTACGCCGGCGGTGACTGTACGCACCACTGCAGACGTGACCGCCATTTTCTATCACTTCAATCACTCGATACCTGATCTTCGACAGGAGAGGACCTACGCTGCAAGTGCTGCTGTGACCTTGGTCTGGAAGAGACAATGGCTCGAGTGTCTGGGGAAAGGGCCCCTGCCTTCACATCGGAGGAGTTGGAGAAACTCGTGGACGGGGTCCTCCCCCAGTAAACGCTACTCTACGGTCCTCCAGACAAACAGGTAAGTAGACTGGGAGCATGCTGCATGGGCTATGCCTGTGTGGAGAGGTGTGGATGTAAGAAGGAAGGGTAGCGTGCGCGGCGTGCATGAAACGACGGTGAGTGCATGTGCCACATGGCAAGGGTAGGGATGGGGGCCAATGACTGTGACGGTGCAGTTGGTAATAAGTTTATCTTCCCCCTGTACAAATCATGTAGGTCAGCGCCCACCAGAAAAAATACATTTGGCGTGCCATCGCCAAGGACGTCCGGACCCTGGGTGTCTACCACAGACGGAGCACCCACTGCCAGAAAAGATGGGAGGACATTCGCCGCTGGAGCAAGAAGACGGAGGAGGCTCAGCTGGGGATGGCCTCCCAACGTGGGAGGGGTGCCCATCGCACCATGACCCCCCTGATGTTCAGGATCCTGGCGGTGGCGTACCCGGAGTTGGATGGGCGCTTAAGGGCATCACAGCAGCCACAAGGGGGTGAGTACACTCTCATTCTGCTGATTTTGCGCGCAATGGGGGGTCTGGGTGGGGGAGGTGGGCTGTGGGTTTCCCTAGGCCAGGGCGAGTTCCGTAGGCAAGGTCCCTCCGTAAGGCAGGCCATGTGGCACCCAACCGCACCTCTGTAGAGTGCCAAGTACACCTAGTCATGCCCCTGTGTCATCCATGTGTGCATATGTCGTCCATAGCCTAGTAGGCCATTTCTCAGGAATTGAACAGTGGAGCCCAAGAGCGCGGCGTAGTGCAGGGGGCTTGTGTGTCTGTCTTGTCCGCCAACTGTAGCGGTAATGCATGCACTCAACATGTCTTTCTTCTGTCGTCCCCCCTTTTTTGTGGTCTCCCTGTTCTTGTGTGCATTAGCATAATCAGACAGAGGAGCAGTGGCACCGGAGTACGAGGGGGCTGCATCCCACATGGCCATGGAGGGCCACACTATGGAATCAGACTTCACCAGTAGGACAGAGGGCGAGGGGAGCTCCACGGCGGGGGCAGGAGCTGAGACCAATGACACGGACTCGTCCTCTGATGGGAGCTCCCTTGTGGTGGCGGCAACATCTGTGCACCCCCATCTACAGGTACAGCCGCCACCCCCCCTCCCAGCACCGCCCTCCCAGCAGCCCCTCAGCCTTTGCCCCGTGCCCATTCACCCGGGAGGGTGGGCATCAACTTCGCCCCAGGCACCTCAGGCCCTGCCCCAGTCACCCCTCCTGCACTCAGTGAGGAGGCCATTGACCTCCTCAGGTCCCTCACTGTTGGGCAGTCTACCATTTTGAATGCCATCCAGGGTGTAGAAAGGCAGTTGCAACAAACAAATGCATTCCTGGAGGGCATTCATTCTGGTCAGGCGGCCCTTCAGCGAGCTTTTTAGACTCACCTCAGCCACAACAGCTCCGGGACCAGTGGTGCCTGTAGTCACCGGAATCTGGAGTGCACCGGCCACCAGGGCAGCCAGTGTGGCACGGAGCCACAGCACAGACAGTCCCCCACCTGTGAAGCATCAGAAGTTGGCCAAAGCCACTCCCAGGGGTCCTGGTGGGAGTGTGGAGTCAGCTGCAACACCTTCCAAGGTGGGGAAGGGCCACAAGAAACCAGGAAAGTCTGGGAAGAGCAGCACGGCGGAGGAGACCGCCATAATCCCCGCTGCCCAGGAGGCCACAGCTGTCATCCCCACTGACCAGGAGGCCACAGCCATCATCCCCGCTGACCAGGAGGCCACAGCCATCATCCCCGCTGGGACAGAGAGGACTGCCAGCCCAAGTCCGCTGGGCTAGAGAGGACCGCCAGCACAAGCCCCGCGAAGACAGAGAGGAGTGCCAGCCCAAGCCCCGCTGGGACAGAGAGGACCGCCAGCACAAGCCCCCTGGGACACAGAGGACCGCCAGCACAAGCCCCGCTGGGCTAGAGAGGACCGCCAGCACAAGCCCCGCTGGGACAGAGAGGACCGCAAGCACAAGCCCCGCTGGGACAGAGAGGACCACCAGCACAAGCCCCGCTGGGACAGAGAGGACCGCCAGCACAACCCCCACTGGGCTAGAGAGGACCGCCAGCACAAGCTCCGCTGGGACAGGGAGGACCTCCAGCACAAGCCCCACTGGGACAGAGAGGACCGCCAGCACAAGCCCCGCTGGGACAGAGAGGACCGCCAGCAGCTGAGTCACTGCAAAGGAGCCCACCGCTCCAAGCACAGCTGAACAGGGCACCGCCGTCTCAAGCACCGCTGAACAGGGCAATGACGTCTCAAGCACTGCTGAACAGGGCACCGCCGTCCCAAGCACCGCTGATCAGGGCACCGCCATCTCAAGCACCGCTGAACAGGGCACCGCCGTCTCAAGCACCGCTGAACAGGGCACCGCCGTCTCATGCAACGCTGGCCCATGAGCGCCAAGGGCACTGATGCTACTGAGTCCGTCACGGGCAGAATGAAGCACTCTACGCACCATGCCCCCTCCAGAACCAGTGGAGAGGTCCATCCACTACCTCTGTCCTTAGCAGAATGAAGCACTCTGGGCACCATGCCCCCTCCAGAACCAGTGGAGAGATCCATCCACTACCTCTGTCCTTAGCAGGATGAAGCATTCTGGGCACCATGCCCCCTCAAGAACCAGTGGAGAGATCCATCCACTACCTCTGTCCTTAGCAGGATAAAGCACTCTGGGCACCATGCCCCCTCCAGAACCAGTGGAGAGATCCATCCACTACCTCTGTCCCTAGCAGGATGAAGCACTCTGGGCACAATGCCCTCTCCAGAACCAGTGGAGACTGTTATCCACTTGAGAGACTGTGGCTTTGCACTCCCCAGGATTGAACAGTGGGCAACCCACCCACTGTGGAGACTTGAGAGACTGTGGCTTTGCACTCCCCAGGATGGAACAGTGGGCAACCCACCCACTGTAGAGACTTGAGAGACTGTGGCTTTGCACTCCCCAGGATTGAACAGTGGGCATGTGGCACTCTCCTGGATTTGGCGTTGTGCACTCAACCGCCTGAAGTGCCCCCCATTTCCCTCCCCCTGAGGTGCCTGTTTTCTTGCTCTCTGATGCCCCTGCAGTGTTTTCTCTGTCATGGTCGGGGATCTTGTGTGGGCCTCGCCCATACCGTGTGGGCCCAGTGTTCCACAGACTTAATTGGAGCACTACCTGGACAACTTTGCTTGGTGTATATTTTGTTAATGGTGTATATATATATATTTTTGCGTACTTGATTTTAATATATTACAATGGTTACACTCATTTTCGTTTGTCTTTGCATTCTTCCAGGGGGGTTGGGGGGTGTAACTGTGATTTATCAATATGTATTAGTGTGTGTGTTGTCGTGGGTGAGGGTGGGGGTGGGGGTGTTGCGTGTTGCATGTGTGTGTCCCTGTTTTTTCCCTCCCCCTCCCCTTTGTCGTAGGTGCAGTACTCACCTTGGTCTTCACCGCCGGCTTTCCTGCTCCTGGTAGAGGAGCAGGAAAACTATTGCAGGGAGAATTTGGAGTTCCAGCTCCATGGTGTCCTAGTTCCTCGTGGGATGTGTAGAGGTGAGCGTTTTCCCTTCGGAATCCTGTTTCCGCCATGTTTTTATCCACGGTGAATCCGCCCCGGAAAAGGTGGCGGATTGGTAGGTTGTGAAAATGAGGGCGGTAGTTTGTCCTCCGCTTGTCTGTTGTACCGCCGTGGCGGTCGGAGTGTTAAAGTGGCTGTCTTTGTTGGCAGTCTTACCGCCGCTTTAACACCGACCGCCAGGGTTGTAATGACCACCATTGTCATTTGTGCTTTTCATAAGAAAAACATATACCAAATACTTCAGAATATACACAGTAACCTAAACAGTTTAACTTTCCTTCTCTGAAACTTTATAAAACGTTTCTGAAGTTTCTGAAAACTTTTGAAAGTTTTCAAAAGTTTGAAAAAGTTTTTTCCTGTTCTTTGAAAAGTTCCAAAAACTTTTTTTTTCTCTCTCTGTCCTAAACCTTTTCTGCCATGTCTGCAGTAGAGCTTACTCCCACAGTTGTCCGGGCAACATATGGGAATCTAAACTTTAAAAGTTTGAGGGGTCTCTGCATTGAAAGAGATGTGGAAAGGGAAAGGCAGAGGTCGGGGTTAGTTCCCCATGGTGGCAGCAGCAGTGTTTTTGATAGTAATCCTGTTAGAGAGCAATATTCCAGAAACCTGTATAAGATAGTCCCCCCTTATAAGGAGGGGGATGACATTAACAAGTGGTTTGCTGCACTTGAGAGGGCCTGTATGGTACAGTTGGTCCCTCAAAGGCAGTGGGCTGCTATCTTGTGGCTATCTTTCACTGGTAAGGGTAGGGATAGGCTCCTTACTGTCAGAGAAAGTGATGCTAATAATTACAAAGTTTTGAAGGATGCACTCTTTGATGGATTTGGCTTAACCACTGAACAATACAGGATTAAGTTCAGAGACACCAGAAAAGAGTCTTCTCAAGACTGGACACACTTTGTAGACTGTTCAGTGAAGGCCTTGCAGGGTTGGTTACATGGCAGTAAGGTGACTGACTATGAAAGCTTGTATAATCTAATCCTAAGAGAGCATATTTTATACAATTGTGTGTCTGATTTGTTGCACCAGTACTTGGTAGACTCAGATCTGACCTCTCCCAAAGAATTGGGAAAGAAGGCAGACAAATGGGTCAGAACAAGAGTGAACAGAAAAGTTCATACAGGGGGTGACAAGGATGGCAAGAAGAAGGATGGTGAGAAATCTCAGAATAAGCAAAAGGTAAAACTAAGGATCTTTCTTCAAATCCTAAACAATCTTCAGGGGGTGGGGAAAATCATCTTCTTCCTCTTCTTCACAACCCACGCACATTAAAAAGCCTTGGTGCTTTGTGTTTAAAAATAAATGCCATAGGCCAGGGGATAAGTCCTGCCCAGCTAACCCCCTGAGCCTACCACCACTAATACATCAAACTCTAGTGACCCTAGCAGTAGTGCTAATAGTGGTGGGACTGCTGGCAACAGCCAAAATAAGGGTTAGTTGGGTTCACTTATGGGTCCATCATAGAAACTGGGGTAGTCAGTCCCAAGACAGTTTCTGTCACACCAGGTGGCATTGGCCTTGCCACACTGGCTGCTTGTCCCCTTACAATGGATAGGTACAGGCAGACAGTTTCAATAAATGGTGTTGAGGCTCAGGCCTAAATGGACACAGGTGCCAGTATCACTTTGGTGACTGAAAACCTAGTGTCTCCTGAACAACACATCATTGGACAACAATACAAGATTATTGATGTCCATAATGCCACTAAGGTGGTCATTACAACCCTGGCGGACGGTGTTAAAGCGGCAGTAAGACCGCCAACAGGCCGGCAGTAAACAAATTGCAATTACGACCTTGGCGGAAACCGCCAACAAAGACAGCCGCTTTAACACTCCGACCGCCACGGCGGTACAAACAAACAGCGCGGCGGACACGCCAACAGACAGGCGGGAGACAATGTACCGCCCACATTATTATGACAGGCCAATCCGCCACCTTGTCTGGGGCGGATTCACCGCGGATAAAAACACGTCTGGAACAGGAATTTTGAAGGGAAAACGCTCACCTCTACACACAACGAGGAATCCGGACGCCATGGAACCGGAACTCCAAATCCTACCTGCGATAGTCTTCCTGCTCCTCTACCAGGAGCACGAACGCCGGCGGCGAAGACCACGGTGAGTACTGCACCTACGACACAGGGGAGGAGGGAGGCAAAAAACAGGGAAACACACACGCAACACCCCCACCTCCACCCTCACCCACTACAACATACACTCTAATGCATATCAATACATCACAGTTACACCCCCCAAACCCCCCCAGGAAGAATGCAAAGACCAAAGAAAATGAGTGTAACCATCGGAATATATTAAAAACAATCAGGCAGAAATATATATATACACAATGTACAAAATAAATACCAGGCATAGTAGTCCAGGTACTGCACAAAGAAAGTCAGTGGAACACTGGGACCACACGGTATGGGCGAGGCCCACACAAGATCCCCGACCATGACGGAGTGAACACTACAGGGGCATCATACAGCAAGAAAACAGGCACCTCAGGGGGGGGGGAAGGGGGGGCACCTCAGCCACTTGAGTGCACGACGCCAAATCCACGAGGGGGCCACATGCCCACTGTTCAATCCGGGGGAGTGCAAAGCCACAGTCTCTCAAGTCCCTACAGTGGGTGGCTTGTCCACTGTTCAATCCTGGGGAGTGCAAAGCCACAGTCTCTCAAGTCTCTACAGTGGGTGGTTTGCCCACTGTTCAATCCTGGGGAGTGCAAAGCCACAGTCTCTCAAGTGGATAACAGTCTCCACTGGTTCTGGAGGGGGCATTGTGCCCAGAGTGCTTCATCCTGTGAAGGACAGAGGTAGTGAATGGATGTCTCCACTGGTTGTGGAGGGGGACTGGTGCCCAGAGTGCTTCATCCTGTGAAGGACAGAGGTAGTGGATGGATCTCTCCACTGGTTCTGGAGGGGGACTGGTGCCCAGAGTGCATCACTCACCCCGTGACGGACCCAGTTGCGTCAGTGCCACTGCCGCTCATGGGCTAGCAGTGCTTGAGTTGGCGGTGCCCTGTTCAGCGGTGCTTGAGTTGGCGGTGCCCTGTTCAGCGGTGCTTGAGTTGGCGGTACCCTGTTCAGCGTAGCTTGAGTTGGCGGTGCCCTGTTCAGCGGTGCTTGAGTTGGCGGTGCCCTGTTCAGCGGTGCTTGAGTTGGCGGTCCTTCGTGGCCCAGCGGGGCTTTTGCTGGCGGTCCTTCATGGCCCAGCGGGGCTGGTGCTGGCGGGGGCCTCCTGGGAAGCGGGGCTGGGGCTGCGGGTGGCCTCCAGGGCAGCTGGGCTGGGGCTGGGGCTGACGGTGGCCTCCTGGGTAGCTGGTCTGGGGCTGGCGGTAGCCTCCTGGGCAGCTGGGCTGGGGCTGGCGGTGGCCTCCTGGGCAGCTGGGCTGGGGCTGGCGGTGGCCTCCTCAGCAGAAGGGCTGGGGCTGGCGGTGGCCTCCTGGGCAGTGGGGATGATGGCGGTCTTCTCCGCTGTGCAGCTCTTCCCAGACTTGCCGGGTTTCTTCTGTCCCTTCCCACCTTGGAAGGTGTCACAGCTGACTCCACACTCCCAACGGGACCCCTGGGAGCGGCTTTGGTAGCTGGAGTCTTCCCCCTCTCCTGCCGGGCACTGGCCAACTTCTGATGCTTCACAGGTGGGGGACTGCCTGTGTTGTGGCTCCGTGACACACTGGCTGTCCTGGTGGCCGGTGCACTCCACATACCGGAGACTACAGGCACCACTGGTCTCGGAGATGTTTTGGCTGAGGTGCTACTTCGGGACCTATGAGATGGACGGGGTGGGGGAGGTGTGGGGAAAAAGGTCAAGGGTGGACAGGAAAAGTTTTTTTGACACACTGGGACGGGTAGCTGGAGGGGGTTTGGGAGTGGAGGAAGAGGTGGTGGTTGTAGGAGGTGTTCTTTTGCTGACTTTGGGTGAAGGTGCATGCGCTGGAGGCTGTCGTGAGGTGGATGGCTGTTGGGTGGGTGGGTGCCTGCGTTTGTGTACCTTGGAAGGGGGTGTCACAGACACACTGGGAGAGGACACAGGGGACGTGTGAATGGTAGTGGGGGTGGTGACTGCACGTGAGCGGGGTGTGGTGGTGGGTGTGCTGGAGAGGGACATAGTGGCTGTAGAGGTAGTGCATGCAGGTGTGAGTGTAGACTAGACTGGGAGGGAGGAGGGAGACGATGAGGAGGGGGACACAGTGGAGGCAGTGGATGTTGGTGTGTCTGCATGTGTGTGTTGCTTGCGTGAGTGCCTGTGGGATGTGTGGTGCTTATGTTTGCCTGAGCTTCCCTTGTGTGTTGAGGTGTGTGCAGGCTGGTCTGATGGTGTGCTTGGGATAGGCAGAGGTACAGGGGATTGGGTCTGGGTGGAGGAAGATGGAGGGGGGAGGCTAGAGACGGGGACAATGGCTGCCATCAGTGCTGAGGCCAGAGTTTGAAAAGCTCGGTGAAGGGCCGCCTGACCAGAATGAATGCCCTCCAGGAATGCATTAGTTTGTTGCAACTGCCTTTCTACACCCTGGATGGCATTCAAAATGGTAGACTGCCCAACAGTGAGGGACCTGAGGAGGTCAATGGCCTCCTCACTGAGGGCAGCAGGGGTGACTGGGGCAGAGCCTGAGATGCCTGGGGCGAAAGTGATGCCCACTCTCCTGGATGAGCAGGCATGGGGCGAAGGCTGAGGGGCTGCTGGGATGGCGGTGCTGGTAGGGATGGTGGCGGCTGTACCTGTAGATGTGGGGGGCACAGATGTTGCCGCCACCACAAGGGAGCTCCCATCAGAGGACGAGTCCGTGTCGCTGGTGTCAGCTCCTGTCCCCGCCGTGGAGCTCCCATCGCGCTCCGTCCCACTGGTGAATTCCGAGTCCGTAGTCTCGCCCTCTGGGCCATGTGGGATGCAACTCCCTCGGACTCCGGTGCCACTGCTCCTCCGCCTGATGATGCTAATGCACACAAGAACAGGGAGACCACAAAAAGGGGGGGACGACAGAAGAAAGACATGTTGAGTGAATGCATTACCGCTACCGTTGGCGGACACGCCAGACACAGAAGCCCCCTGCACTACGCCGCGCTCTTGGTCTCCACTGTTCAATTCCTGGGAAATGGCCTACAAGGCTATGGACGACATCTGCACACATAGATGACACAGGGGCATGAATAGCTGTACTTAGCACTCTACAGAGGAGGGCTGGTGTGCCACATGGCCTGCCTTACGGAGGGGCCTTGCCTACGGAACTCACCCTGGCCTAGGGGGACCCACAGCCCTCCTCCCCCACCCAGACACCTCCACTGCGCGCAAAGTAGGCAGAATGAGAGTGTACTCACCCCCTTGTGTCTGCTGTGATGCCCTCAAGCGCCCATCCAACTCCGGGTAGGCCCCCGCCAGGATCCTAAACATCAGGGGGGTCATGGTGTGACGGGCACCCCTCCCACGTTGGGAGGCCATTCCCAGCTGAGCCTCCGCCGTCTTCTTGCTCCAGCGGCGAATGTCCTCCCATCTTTTCCGGCAGTGGGTGCTCCGTCTGTGGTAGACCCCCAGGGTCCGGACGTCCTTGGCGATGGCACGCCAAATATCTTTCTTCTGGTGGGCGCTGACCTACATGAAATGTACAGGGGAAGAAGAGAAGTCATTACCAACTGCACCATCAAAGTGATTGGCCCCCATCCCTACCCTTGCCATGTGGCACATGCATTCACCGTCTTTCATGCAGACAGCACTCTCCCCCCTTCCTTCTTACATCCGGCCCTCTCCACACAGGCATAGCCCATACAACATGCTCCCTGTGTTTGTCTGGAGGACCGTAGAGTAGCGTGTACTGTGGGAGGACCCCATCCACGAGCTTATCCAACTCCTCCGATGTGAAGGCAGGGGCCTTTTCCCCAGATGCACGAGCCATTGTCTCTTCCAGACCGAGGTCACAGCAGCACTTGCAGCGTAGGTCCTCTCCTGTCGAAGATCAGGTATCGAGTGATTGAACAGATAGAAAATGGCGGTCACGTTCGCAGCGGTGCGTACCGTCACCACCGGCGTACATCGTCATTGGCTCCTGGGACCCATAGGGTCCAATGTTAACCAATGCAGCATTGCGCCGCGGTCTTCGACCGCCTACCGCGACGGTGTACAACACCAGCGCAGTAACCTCACATCCCATTGTCCCACTTTACAGGTCAGGCAGCCGCCATTTCAGGGGCCCACATGGCTTCATTTTCAACTGCGTCACACATACCTAGGCCTAGACTCAACACACATACAGGCCACTTTTTGTGTATGATTGGTGTTCTGGGTAAAATGTGGGTACGTACCTCTGAGTTGTTTGACTCTGTGCTCGCTGTTATCCTTTATAGGCACCGTCCGCTGGGTCATGTGAGGAGATGGCAGCATCCTCCGGTGTACCTACCGTTGGTGGACCTGTCGACAATGGAGGAGCGACATTTGATAATCACCTACAGGCTTGACCGTGCCACAATCCAAGAACTGTGTACCCAGTTGGAGCCAGACCTGATGTCAGCAATCCGCCATCCCACAGGAATCCCCCCTCAAGTGCAGGTGCTGTCAGTGCTCCGTTTCCTTGCAAGTGCCTCTTTTCAAACAACAGTGGCCATGGCATCAGGGATGTCCCGGCCTATGTTTTCCAACGTATTGTCTGCCCTTCTGAAACACATGCGGAGCTACATCGTTTTCCCTCAGGTGGAGGATTTGCCTACAGTGAAAAGCGATTTCTATGCCCAGGGACATATCCCCAACATCATAGGTGCCATTTATGGGACACATGTGGCTTTGGTCCCCCCCTACAGGAGTGAACAAGTGTACAGAAACCGGAAGAGTTATCATTTGATGAATGTACAGATGGTATGTTTGGCAGACCAGTAAATCTCCCATGTGAATGCCATGTTCCCTGGTTCAGTGCATGACGCCTACATCCTGCAGAATAGCCGCATGCCTTATGTGATGGGTCAACTCCAGAGGCACCGTGTGTGGCTATTAGGTGAGCACCTGGAAGCAAGTCAGTGGGAATGGTTGTCTGGGTCTGGGGATATCCCTCCAGGTTAGTGTGTGTCTAACAGTTGTCCCTCGCCATTTGCAGGTGACTCTGGTTACCCCAACCTGTCATGGCTACTGACCCCAGTGAGGAATCCCAGGACAAGGGCAGAGGAACACTACAATGAGGCCCATGGGCGAACTAGGAGGGTGATCAAGCGGACCTTCGGGCTCCTGAAGGCCAGGTTCAGGTGCCTCCATATGACAGGTGGATCCCTATTCTACTCACCAAAGAAGGTGTGCCAGATCATCGTGGCCTGCTGTATGCTTCACAACTTGGCATTGCGACGCCAGGTGCCTTTTCTGCAGGAGGATGGTCCAGATGGCGGTGTTGTTGCAGCTGTGGAGCCTGTGGACAGTGATGAGGAGGAAGCAGAGGGAGAAGACATGCACAACAGGGACTCAGTGATCCAGCAATATTTCCAGTGAGACACAGGTAGGAACTCAAACCTGCCTACTACATGAACTTTGACACGACTACCTCTCTCCTGTCTGTCGTTTTCACCCAGTGTATGGTCACTGAGTTGTCACTTTCCCTTACGGTGTCACAGATGTGGGTCCCACTGTGTGACATCTGCTTAGATTCCTCGTGGACTAGAGCTGTGTGACATAGGTATGTTGACATTACTATTTAAAAACATTTTAGCACTGTAATTGCTAATACACCATTTAGAAATCACAGACAGACTCCAGATCTTTTTGTGCTTTAGGTGTGTTTATTTAAATGCTCAATATTGGAGAGGGTAGTGAAGTGGTGAGGGGTGATGGCGGAGGAGTGTCCATGGCAGAGTCCAGTCTATTAGTCTCACAGGTGCATTGCCCATATGGGCATAGGAAGTGGAGCTGGGACAGTTTAATTATGGACAGGGTGACAAAGTGGGACAGAAGGATGACAATTAGGGTGGTCTAATTTCTTGGCGGGGGTCTTGGCATCGTGCTCTGCCTTTGTCCTGGATCTCAGGGACAGTTTGCGGGGTGGTTCTCCCTCTGCAGGGGGTGGGGTGCTGGTGTGGTGGTCCTGTGGTGGGGCGTCCTGTCCACTAGCACCGTCGGAGGTGGTGGGCAGTTCATCATCCATGCTAGTGTCAGGGGCCCCTTGTAGTGCCACAGTGTCCCTCCTGGTGTTGAGTAGTTCCGTCAGCACCCCTACGATGGTGCCCAGGGTGGAGCTGATGGTTCTGAGTTCCTCCCTGAAGCCCATATACTGTTCTTCCTGCATGCGCTGGGTCTCCTGAAATTTGGCCAGTAGCGTTGCCATCGTCTCCTGGGAGTGGTGGTAGGCTCCCATGATGGAGGAGAGGGCCTCGTGGACAGTGGGTTCCCTTGGCCTGTCCGCCCCCTGTCGCACAGAGAATTGGTAAATTTAGTCACTAGCCTGCAGTGACAAATTTAGAAAGCAGAGAGAGCATATGCACTGAGGTTTTGGTTAGCAGAGCCTCAGTGATACAGTTAGGTACCACACAGGGAACACATACAGGGCATACTTTATGAGCACTGGGGTCCTGGCTAGGAGGATCCCAGTGACACATAGGCAAAAACAAACATACATAGAGTAAAAATGGGGGTAACATGCCAGGCAAGATGGTACTTTCCTACAATGTTGTGTGGCATGGTGTATTGCCCTGCCGGCATCCATTGCTAGGTTATGCTATTCCCTCTGCTTTAGGGCAAGCGCATGTCACAGTCCTGGGCTACTTGTCTCCTGAGACAGAATTTCTCTCTCAAGTTCCTCCATTTTTGCTTTCTTATCTTTCATAAACCCAAAAATGATGGAAACCACCTGGCCCCTGACAATGGTCTTGCAGGCCTCCCAAAGAGCCGCACTGAGTATACTGAGATCAAATTCTCAGTGAAATAGTGCTCCGTAATGTTCGTCAACCACTCTCGTATAGTCAGCTGCTTCAGGTACCAGGAGCTAACTGGGGCAATCTCTCTCACAGACTCCCGGCACAACACCATCCCACCCATAGCGGGGAATGATCCGTTACCCCTCCTGCCGGGTGGTGGACCTCAGAGTAGTGTTGAGGTTGTTGGTGCTGTGTAAGGAGGTAGTCTATTCGGGACAGGCTTCCATGCACCCCAGAACGAAAGGTGTACTGGTGTTGTAGGATTGTGTGCTCGTCAGACATCTACCATCCCCGGGGCAGTTACAAACTCTGAAGGGGGACTGTGGGTCTAGGCAGCCTGCGGTATCACTCCATGAGAAGTATTCCCTCATGCAGGTCCAGCGAGGGGGCACTCAGGTCAGGGAGTACAGAACGTTAAGGGCCATATTTACAAGAAAGTGGGGCACCAGCTTTGATGCGCCACTTTACTTGTGCCCCCCTGCACCGCCCTAACAACACCATGTGTGCACCCTATTTACAATACGGCGCAACATGGCACACATTAGGACAATAGCGTGAAAGATTTTTGACGCTATTGTGGTACTTTGCAGGATTAGCGCCACAAATTGTGGCACTAATCCTGCAAAGTGAAGGGAGACCCACTGAAAGTAATGGGCACTTCATTTTAACACCTGCCTTCGGCAGGCATTAAAATTGACGCTAAAAATGGCGTAGGGAAATGTAAATTTCACTGCACCATTTTTACGGGCCTCCCTGCGTGGAAACTCCCCCCTTGCACACATTATGTCTGCCCAGGCATAATGTGGCGCAAGGGGTTGCAAAGTGACACAATGCATGCATTGCCCTACTTTGTAAATATGGTGAAGGAGAATGGCCTCCGCAATGCCACATTAGCGTAAAAAAAATGAGGTTAGTGTAGCGCTAAGAGGCACTAGAGCCTTGTAAATCTGGCCCTAAGTAATTGACCCTCCATCTCCCGGACAGAGCCATGTACCTCCCCTGTGGGTCTATCCAAGTGAATTGGATCATAAGCGGGAGCGCTTGGTTCACTAAGATTCCTACCCCTCTCATCCCAACGTTTAGCCCGCATGGGCTGCCATTTTGAACACCCGTCTATCTAAAGCACTGTAGTTGCCTCGCATGTGTGTTTCTTGAACTAGCACCACATCGCTTGCTTGCCGCTTGAGAGTTTTACAGCAGTACTATCCCCCTCTTAATTTTGTTCCAGAGTCCACTGATATTCCAAGACAAGACCAAGACCAAAGTGTTTCCTGTCGTTTCTCCCTTGTCACATCAGGGCCCACTTGGTCTCCTTGCTAGATTCCGGGCCTGGAGAGGGTGGTGTGGGTGGCTGTGCTCGTTAATGTGAATTGACTGTGCATGCAGACAAACCAAGTCCTGTAACAACCCTCAACTTAAACTAAATCCATCCCCCTGTACCCCCCCCCACATGGTGGATTCAGAACTGGCCACCCCCCAAACTTTGCAGAGCACCTGTCGACTCACCTTAATCCTAACACAACAGAGGTTAGTGGTCGCAACTGAATGATCCTCCCTTGCTTCCCCATACCCCAATGCCTTGCATTTCATTGCCGAGCCTGTGGCCCACAAGCCGCCCAGCCTGTCAGTAGTTCTGCGTTTTGTTTCATCTCAGTTCCCCAATATGACCATCATATGGACCCTGTGTTAGTCCCAAGCTCACCTCTGCAGCCTTGGACATCAACCAAGGTTGTCGAACCAATCACCCATGTTTCCTCTGTAGCGTTGTCTGGTGGATCCATCTTGGATCACAATTGTTGGGATCGGTCTCCCTTCTTTTCTGAGGCTCATCGAACTTGGTCCTGCCTGTCAGTTCTCCGCTGGAGGGAGCGTTGTCTTGTTTTGTTTCCTCTGCTGGCCTCCACCCTTGATCCTGAACCATGCCTCCTCTGGCGATCTGAAGTATGTTTTTCCCTCTTCCACCATTCTCAATTTGGCGGGGATCAGCATTGAATTCTTGAGTTCTTGCTTCCTCAATGGTTTCTTTACTTCGTCAGAGCCAGGGTGGAGACACTGAACTCGCAAAGTAAAGTCTGGGACGATGTTAATGGGCATATTTTCTTATTTGGGAGTTAGGATAGTACGTGACGAGTATCACATCCCAATCTCTGTGGTTAAAGATGCAGGCAATGATGGTATGTGGTGTAGCCCCCAGACACTGTGAGGCACCCAGGACCCAATGGGTGCGCTCTATAGAGAAGAACTTGGACAGACCGTGTGGTTAATGCAGGTTCAGAATTAGGTCCTCTAAGAAGAGGTCTGCCTTAGTGCCC